>NC_088365.1:44768298-44803298 GCF_034508935.2 Berghia stephanieae | reverse complement strand
AGAAAATATATTAGACATTTCAATTTTCCAATCATACACAGTAATACAAATACGTAACATGCTATCATTTGCAACCACAGTCAATTTCCAGTCATCTGTTGCATTTGGAGCACAGGACAATAAGAATATTTTAGAAGAGGTGGAGGATCGAGCAGGAGGACAGGAACCACTGTTGTCAATATTCAAAAGAAGGAAATTATCATGGTTCAGACACACTGTCCGCCATGATAATATGTGCAAGACTGTCATGAAGGGGACACTGTAGAGGGACAGAGGAGAAGAAGAAGACATTTTTAAAAACTATGGCAAGACAACATCAAAGAGTGGAGAGACCTGAATCTCAATAGCCTTCTGGAAAAGGCCAGAGACCGTGACGAATGGCGTAAGGTTGTGAAGTCTGCATCCCGCATGCCCCCCCCCCCCCCCCACCCCGGACGATCATCTAGCTGGTCATGAGATATTGAGTGAATGAGTGAGTGTTGCATTTGTAAACATTATTGATGCAATCAAAGTGTCGCCATTACTCTGTATTTAACATGATGCACAGTTTCTTCCAAAGCCTTTCATTGCAGTTTACTGAACATCATTTTGCTTCAGATGCTTGACAGAAATGCTCTTTGTTACAGAAATCAAGATGGTAACTGCTGACGTGAAATTATACATTGAATTCTTTTGCCATTATGTGATGATCTTACGCTCATGATCCTTTACAATTGCATATCAAATTAAGAAATGAAGAGCAGGCACCGGTGCAAGATAAAGATCTGGACAAATGTGTATGGAAGGTGCCAGACAAAGCAAGAAGAAAAGACTACAAGAAAAAAAAAAACATCCCAAAAAATCAGACGTGTTGCCATGTAATGGTAGCACGTCTGACCGGTTAATCAGAGGATCTGAGGTTCGATCCCCAGTCGAGGTCAACTGATTTTTTAGGGATTTTTTTCCCTTGTATTTTTCATTCTTGCTTTGTCTGGCACATTTCATACACACTTGTTCAGATCTTTATGTAACACTTACACTTCGATATTCATCAAACACAAAATGATATGGACCAAATTTCAAACTAATATAATATACCGCTGATATAAGCATACAATAATGATTGTGTTTGATTTAGGCTGACAACGCAAACTTTTTATTTGATTTTCAAGGCTAGTCGTGAAAGTAACAGCTCAGTACTAATTATAGGCATTCAAATGAAAGAAAGTAGGCCAAACAATCACTAATTCAAACAGCAACGAAAAATACTGCCTAGTCGAAAGCAATCAATCTCTGTGTAGCTTACAATTACTGATGGCGGGGGAGGAGGGGGGGGGCATTTGCAGGTCCAAGCAATAGAGAAATGATTTACAAGAAAACAAAATTCACCCCTCACAAAAAGATTAATCCATCTGTCTGTCGCCCTCCTATCAAAAGACCCCAGATAGGACCTAGTCAAAACTGCGAAGTCTCATAACAAAACATAGATGCTAAGCCACGTGAAAAGCGAAATGTATAGAAGTATAAGGGAATGAAGAGGTAGTCAAATTATAGACTAGATTCCAAACAACTTGCAAAGGGAGCCAATGCCAATGGCCCCCCGCCTTCCTAAGGGAAAAATTCACTTTAAATAGCCTTTTAAATAAACAGATTACTCTCAGAATGATCCCAAAATGCTCCAAAGTCCTGAATATAGGTTCTAAGGAGCTAAACTTTCCATTTCAACTAAATTTATTGAGTCAAAAAGACCTCGCAGCTCGGTAGCTGGAACCAAAAATTCGTATTTCTATAATTATTCGTGGTAAAATAAAAAAAACTTGAAAAAATACAACTTAGCTTTATATAGCGCGATATCCACTAAACGTGCTCAAAGCGCTGTACACGGGGTCCCTGACCAACAGCAACACGGCAACACGTAACATGTAGAATGAGACATGACGCCTGTTAGGCGATGTTACTATTTTTTTTATCCGACAGAGACAACGCTGTTGACGTCCAGGTCCTCAATTTACACCTGAGTATGGTGAGAGAATGTGAGTAAAGAGTAAAGAACCGTCTCCAATGACTCAACTATGCGGCGAGCGAGGTGCGAACAAAGGACCTTCTGATCCGAAAGCGAGTGTCATACCACAAAACCACATTATATCCTAGTTGTATTAGGCAGGTCTGCTATAGATAGTATGCGCTTGGCTAAGAAACTCACAACATTGCCATCCGGAATAATAACGGACCAACACACAAAACTATGTGTAACCATGAACGTTTTTAGTCTAGTTAATACTATTTAGTGAGAATTACTCATAAACGTGGATGGCAAAAAAAAAAAAAACAATAACAAAGGCCTGAGTGACGTCAGCTTCATATTATCTATAAAGGACAACTTAACCCTGCTAGGATTCTCTGTCTTGGAGTTGGAGACTCTTTTAGTAGAGATGAATAAGATAAAGGATGGAAATAAGGGAGACTGAGGACGAGGGTCTGAGTTCAGATTATGGTTTACTGGTTTAACCCGTTAACTGTAGGTACTCTGGAAAAACCATGTGTTTAAAAATTTGGCCAGAAAACTTGTCCTTCAAATATCGATCGATATAATGTCCCTCATCTTGGCAAACACTGATCTCAAACCTTGGACTTCGCGAAGTTGTTGCCCAAAGTAAGCAATTTAGGGTATAACAGTCTTGCCCAATGAAGAAAAATTTAAGCGGGACGTGCCTCGCCTGTCCACACAGCAATGATTGGGTAACTGGCTGATGCGCATAATGGACGGCGCCCCCGTTTCGAGCCGAAATAAGTCCCGGCAACCCTTGTACGCAGAATCCCTGACTACGTCTAGAGCTGCAAATACGAGATGGAAGTCGGTTTGGACGAATTCAATCCCTCGTGGGGGCGGAGACGTTACCTCCTCTAAGCTTGGTGAGAAGTTGCCAGGCTTTGATACCAGTAAGAGGAGACACTGGGTGACTACGAATCGGCTTCGGTCGAGGAGCTGCCTCACGGCCAGTGCGCTTCATCGGTTGGGTCTTACTACCTGTCCAACATGTACTCGCTGTGGGCAAGAACCTGAGACGGCAGAGCATCTAGTCGAACGGTGTGTTGTGACGATGCTACCCGGCGGGTTTGCGACGGTGCACGGATGCGGACCAGACTTTGCTGATTGGGTCGATCGTCATAACATAGTAGTGTGAAAACCATAAGAGGCTGCTGCTAGATATGACGGAAAGTAGTTTGCGATAGACTTGCGTCCTATCAATCGGGTAACAAGCAATTGCTATTGTCCGTTTCACACGATAGAAACTGGCACGAAGTCCAGTTCCATGGGCCTGATGGCTCTAAAGGACTAATGTGTTAAATACAAGGTTGTAAGCACAAATAGTAGATAAAAGTACAATTCCCATTATTCATTCCAAGGATAATTTTCTATTCTAAGTCTAAGGAAAGACTGAAATAACTCAGGCGTCAGCTGGGGTGCAGCGCCGCAAAGTGAACTAAGGCGAGATGGCTTGCTCAAGGTCACATGCCATACATCGCATCGGAGAATCGAACTAGGTTCTTTCCAGATACAAAGCAAAGTAGTTGCCCCTGTGCCATGCTTTTCCATTATCACCAGATATATAACTTTTTAAAGTCTTTTCTGTGGATAGGCGCTATGTAAATACAATCTCTCTCTCTCTCTCTATCTCTCTCTCTCTCTCTCTCTCTCTCTCTCTCTCTCTCTCTCTCTCTCTCTCTCTCAGGGTACGCCTGGCTGCATACTAAAAAAAAAAAAAGTAATTGCTTCTAACTGACTAGCTGTGTAAATTTTTACATACAGCACTGACTTTGTTAAAGTGTGTTTGACTCTTAAGACTTTTAGTTTAAGAGCGATTTTCTTCCTGGATACTTATCAAAATGTTCTATCTGGGTTCTTTTTTTCTTTTCTTAGGAAAATGTACTTGACCTGCGTATTCTCTTCCTTGTTGGTTAGGTTTGATAAAGGCTTGTTACAGTAACAGTGACAAATCCCATCCAAATGATATTATAATATCGGGTTTTGCCCTTCGGGTTACTGTTTAATGCTAAATAATTGAGGGTTTATTTGATAGAAAACTTTTATTCTAGATATTAGACTTCCTTCAAATAAACAGGAGATAAAAAAAAAGGGAGAACTCGCGCTGGTAGAAAATAAATATTTGAGAAATTATGCAAGATGCAGTGCCCATAGAAAGCAGGGAGAAAATTACAAGATAAAATCAGCCTTATTTTATTAGGGATCAAACCTCATAGAACTCCTAATTACCGGCCAGACGCGCTACCATTACAATACAGAGGTAAGCCAAGGGATAACTTACTACTTATACTCTTCATAAATATAACGTGTGAATTGCTTTCAATAATTTGTTGTTTTGTTTTTTTAAAATCGTGATTTGAATATCTGTATACACCGCAAGTTTACTTGTCTTGTATCCATTATTGAGGCGGTCGAAATCACCGGCCCTACACAGGACAATAAGCGGTCCCTTTATTGATTCGTCAAAATCCTTCACAGCATCCGGTCGGTGTCAATTTGTGTTTTCTGTGCGTGCATATCCCACATATTTTTTACTTTATGCTCATAATTTGAAGGTAAGACCAGACCTTTTCATTGCAAAGTAAAATGGAAGTTGTTTATCCTCACATTGCGAGTTTTGATGGAACTACGATGATCTTATCGAGCTGCAATGCGACTTTTTTAGATTTTGTTAGAGGAAGAGGTGAATGACAATGGTGGTGGTGTGCTCAGTGAAAAGAGATGCGGCCCCATACAGACAGATCGGCTTCAGATTTTAGATCTGGCTGATGCGATAGTGAATGTTTCTACAGTATCGCTTTGCAGTTTTAGATAAAGAGAGCATGTGAAGGTATTTATATTTCAGGCGTTTTGAATGAAGAAGATCCAGTCACTTGTTTGAGCTTTCCTGACCGGGTTTAGTGCATCCAGTGCGGCATGAAGGGAGCGGCCATTATTCCAATATGTATTGCGACATCAACTCGTTTATTTACGATTTTTTAAACGTGAAAGTTGTTTGTTTTGTTACTAGAAATGTATTCTTTAATATTGATTTGCTGATGCTTGTTGTATTCATTCTCCTAATTGTAATTAAATTATGCACTTATGCTCCATTCAAATTCAAATGCTGCAGTAGAGTTACTAGTACTAGAGTTAGTGACCGTGTAGTGATGGTAATGATAACGAGAGGGGTGATGCAAAAAATGTATGTATCGTGTGATTATTCACAAGACTGTTCTGACTAACGACCTGGTGATTATACAGCATACAGGCTTGTTTGTGAATAAGATAAGGTGGCCAGTCAGAAAACTATGAAACTTGTTTACTCTTTTACAATTTTGAGAAAACCAAACTCAAAGAAAGGGGAAAGAATAAATTAATAATGTTGATAAACTACTATCAATACAAGTAAAATGATTAACCAGGCAACAAATTAGTCCAGGGATGGCCTACTATGGATACATTTACATATGTCATTTTCATGGGTGGTGCGGCCGAATTGGTTAGATGATTGTCTCAGAAGGACTTTTATATATATAGGACATCATGTGATTGAATCTTTTTGAAATTTTTCCAGTTATAAGTATAAGCACTCTGGCTACAAGCACGATCAGAGTGCTAAACATAATTGTTACTATATAATTTTATCCCTTATAAGCATGCTCACTGAAAAGAACTCCGCTTAGCTTATAAGCCTGTTCAATTTTCTAACTTTACTAAGATTACTAGAAGAGAAGGAAATTAATGAATAGCAAAGAAGAAAAATATTATTTTCATTTTATACACACAGGGTTAACAGAAACCTTAAAAATCATCTGCAATTGATGTATGATTCACACCTTACTGTTCCATATTACTTTGTTTTATTTGATGAAATGAACCTAAAATCTTGAGGGATAACAGTATGCAAGTTTGGCAGCTCATTGAAATGCTACGGGTAGGGGTGGGGGGGGGGGGGGGGGGCAACTTTAGGGACTGGCACATTGTCCACTTGTGAGGACGTTGCCACAATGCTGGAAGTAAGGGAAGGGACTGTTCAGATTGTCACCAGATATAGTCATAGTTCAGGGCTACCAAGTGTCCCGCATCATGTGGGACAGTCTTCATTTGGGACTACTGTCCTGCATCACCACCTCATGTCCCGCATTTCAGCCCAATCTTTGACAGTTATTAATATTAGGAAAATATGACTGTGACATAACCCTCTATGGTCAGTCAATACACATTTTGTGTGTCTGATTAGTCCCTTCAAAGAGTATGTAGTTGATTTCAGATATTATATTTTAGGGAGGTCAATGACCAAGGTACTATTATATGATGCCTCCAATACCCAGAGTCAATGACTGAGATGTTTTAAACTACATCCAATCGGTAATATCATTGTGTACTTTCGACCACTGTCCCCATTTAATTTTGTCAGAGTATAATATATGTGTGTGTCCCTCATTTTGACTTTCTGAACTTGGCAGTCCTGATAATTAATCATCGATCAAGACTATCATTTTGATGATCACATTTTGTTTACAGAGCTTTGCGGCCAACTGTCCTGATTTGATAATCTGAGAAAAACTTAAAGAAAAAACTATTTGGACCGTTTGTGTGTATGGAAATGACCCCCTTGCATGTCCCAGAATTATGCTTTTTAGAATAGCAAGTTAAATCAAGGAAAGTAAAAAGCTCTAAATCTAGATTGTTATATACTAGTACATACTTCTATTCTGGGTCACGGCAGTATTTTGTGTTAGGGTGTCCCATTTTAGCTCTTTGAAAAGTTTTACTGAACATTTAAGATAGAGACTTAGCAAAAAAAAATATCTGTATGCGCCTTTAAGCACGATCCGTCTATATATAGAAGTAAATAGATAATCTCACTCCGAAAGACAAAACACATGATTGAGAGGAAAATAAATAAATTACTTTTAAAAATTCTGACTCAGTAGCAGAACAAATGAAAGTAATCATGGCATACAAACAAAATAAAAGAAAATAATAATTGAACAAAAGGCAATCTCGCTCAGAAACAGAAATAAATAATCAGGGGGGAAAAAGGAAAAGAAAATCTTGTTCAAAGACAGAACAAAAAAAAAAAAGCACTAAGAAACAGAACAAATAGGTATCTAAAGAGAGAAGGGGAAAAAATGGACTGGATGTCTGACCCATTTAGTTCTATAGGCACATAAGTTGATATGTGTACTTGGATATTTTAAACCAATTTGGAGCAGAAATATTTTGATCTTTGCTTTATCCCGTTTTCATGTGATTATATCCAATTTTTTTTGCATGCGTAATGAAAAATTAAATTTAATATGGTGAACACCGGAAAAGAAACAAGAGTAAAAAGGTTCAGCGGTTGAGAACCAAAACCACCGCTGATTAAATTTGATGCAGAATAATTCAGCCCCAACTACCATCAATTTCCCAGAAATCAGTGTTAAGATTAACAGGTCCAATAAAAATGACAGATAGGTAGTGAAGTTTTTTTTATGGATGGTGGACTTTGGAACGATTAAAGATTGACAAGAAAAATAGAAAAAGGATGAAATGCCATTTCGACATTTTCCAGTGGCAGTTCCAGTCCATTATAATTGATTGGGCAAAGATTTATATACCAAAAAAAAAAAAAGCGAGAAGAAAACTCACCCGAGCTATCGGGACTTCTACAGAGATCTAGATGAATTGACTCCATGAGCCATTTAACGATGAAGGACTTCCTTAACTTTTAACTCCTACTTAAAATCTTGTCCTTCAAAAAATTGTGGGTTTTGGTGAGAAATCATTGTTATTAATATTGCCTTTCTCTTCTCTTTTTTATTTAATACAAATTTTTATTACGATTTTATTTAAACATTTCGTTTTCTTTATTTCACAGGCTATTTGCTTTTTACACAGATCAGTTTTAAAAACTTCACAAAATGGACAGCAATGACGGCGGTGCTGCTGTTGCTGCTGCGTCTGCTCCAGTGAATGCAGTTGCCCCTGCTCCTCCCCCTCCTTCTCAGGCAGTAAACAAAACACCTGAAGCGGCTCAGGCAAATCACAATGCAGCCCCGTCCACCACCACACAACAAGCCACTGCAGCTGTACCTCCCACATCCGAGGCTTCAGCTGCAGTTGTCAAAGAAGCTCAGAAGACACAGTCTGTATCGGCTACTCCGCAAGTATCCAACAACACCCCATCTCCGAGCATTCCATCATCGGCTACAGTTGAGACCAAAGTATCTGCGTCTGCTGAAAAATCAGATTCAAATCAGTCTCAATCCCAACCAAAACCCAACGAGGACAAGGACAAAAATTCCCAATCTACCACAATACCTACCTCGTCTGCCACCACCCAAAAAACCAACAATGACACCGTCAACACCAACTCAACATCATCATCATCTTCATCTTCATCAGAAAGCAAATTGGACGGGGCTAGTGGTGGGGAGCAAAAAAGATCTGAACCTGTTCAAAACCAGGGAGATAAAAAGACTGAGCAGCAGAAAACAGTAGAACCAGTTGCAGAAAGCAAAGCAGATAGTGATAAACAAGAACCAACTGTGAGTGAATCTCCCTTTCAAGCAGTCTCCAATGATAGTAATAAAGATGATGCAAACCAAACCAACAGTGGCACCACCAGCAATGCTGACACACCAGCTGTCTCAGGATCTGAAAAACTGGAGAAAACCCAAGATTCCAACACAACTACAACATCATCATCGTCATCATCATCAGAGGCTTCTAGTCTTAAAACAACAGCAACTACCACCACACTTCCAACAGCAGCCACTGTCCCTTCAAAACCAGTTGCCACGATAAAGCCAATGGAGTCAACTACAGCAACTACTAATTCAGCCCCAGTCCCGATGGACACCTCCACTTCTAAGTCAAACAACAACCCCAGCAAGTCTAATAATAAACGACCAGCGGAAGACGGAGGGGAGGAAAGCTCTGATAAAAAGCTGAAATCATCTGCAGCAGCAGCATCGTCGTCATCAAGCAGCAGCAGTGGTGGTGCTGGACAAAAAGAAGGAGGAGGGAAATCTGCCGAGCAGGTTTTGGAATATATGGAAAAGACATTCGACCAACGCAGGAAAATTATCACTAAACAAATGCCGACAATACCGGAACTAAAATCAATGTACCCCGAGTTATTCATGGGCAAACAACTCTTGTTGGAATTTCAGAGGATTACCAAGATTGACATTGATCAGAAGATACAGGAGTTCTGCGTGCGTTATGCCACGGCCGTGATTGAGATGGCCCGTAGCAACAAGGCCGCCGCTCCCGTACTGGCCCGTTGGGAGCAGGCCAAACAGGAGAACGAAACCCTGAAGCAGTATTGGGATATGGTGACGGCTCTATGTCTCCTGCCCTTGCATTTCGGTGAGAATTTTGTTGAAATGGTTTTGGAAATAGGGGAAGACGACGAGGTGAAAGCCCAGGGAAAAATTGTCCCGACTCTCGTCGCCCGGGGAAACATTTTTCGCACTGATGAATTTTTCTTGATTGCAGAGAATACCATTGTGCAAGAATTTGAGGAGTTTACCATTGCGTTTGCATCTTTATACTCAAGTTACTGGGTATTCAATATGGTGTATCCAGAGACAATCGAAAATACCTATAATTATATTCAGCGTTGTATTGTGCGACAGAGAGAACCAGGTGCGATCTCAGCCGTGTGTAAAAATTTCACCAAATCCTTACAGAAGTGGAACAAGGAGAAAGAGGCAAAGAATAAAAAAGCTTTAGTTTCGATGAATTAAAGATTATCATCACTTTGTGTATATTTTATAGAGATATATATTATAGATATATTATATATATTATTATTATTATATATTTTGTCATCAATTATTTGTCAATACAGTGGAGTCCGCGTAAAGTCAACTTCTGCATAAAGTCAACACCTCTTGTTGGTCCCAGGTTTTCTGTTCTTTATCCAAGTGTGTTCCATTGATAATGGATAAAGTTAACCAATCTTTCTAATCCGATGATGTTCGCTTTATCAGGATTCCACTGTATTGTTATTATTATTAATGTATGAAAAGGTCCATTCTTGGGTGGTTGTCTAAGGGAGAATCATGTCCCATAATTTCTTTCAAAGCTCAACTATGCCTTTCGTCAATCGCAAAAAAAAACAAAAAAGAAAAGTCCAAATCATTTTTCGTCCAACACATGAAGTCACAACTTCATATTCAACACTATAATTGTAAAAAAATTAATGATGTTTGGATAGAATTGATCTAATACATCAGGGCTGTCAACTGTACTGTATGTCAATGTCAAGTAAAAACGTATTTGGATGGGGGTTTTTTTTTGTTTTGTTTTTTTCACCTTTGTAAGATTGTATGCTTTTCTCTTAGAGATATTGAACAATTGTAAATTTTTAGGATTTTTAAAAATGAAAAAGTTGTTTTTTAAAATTCTGTTCCTCATAAGAATTATTTGGCATTTTCCATGCTTCTTGCAATATATATTTTAATAATTGTTTAAAAGATTTAAATATTCCTTAATTTTCAGCCACGCAAACTAGTTTTTGGAATTTAGTGATTTCCAAAATTACTCAACAGCAAAAAGTAAGATGACTGAAGGCTTACATTTTCATTTTCAAATTGCACAATTTTTTTCTCTAATTCTCTCTTTTTTTTTTTTTTTTTTGATAAGTAATCTTTTCACTTTTTAAACATTTTTGTGTTGAGATTGGCAACCTTGGATATATATATATATATATATATATATATATAATATTTTTTTTTTTTTTAAACTTAAAAAAAACTATGGTGTCCAATTCTCTCTGTCTAGACAATTTTATAATGCGGGATATCCCAATTGTCATTAAAGTGGACCATATAATCTAATCAGTGCTGATGCTTTTCCTCAGATCCGCAGAAATTTGCGGGTTTTTGGAGTCGGAGAGGAATATTTTCTTAAATTAAAAGGAGAATTACATTTCCGGCAGTTCAATGAAAGGTATGACGTGTGGTTGAACAAACAAGGTGCACTGTCCCTCAAAGTTATGGAGAGTGGCAATGATAGCTCATGTAGCCTCTCAATTGTTCAAAAAAATTTTTTTAAATGGGCTTTACGGCAATCATTCAAAAGTTATTTTGTTGTTTTTTTTTTTACATTTTGTCACCATCAGCACTGTTCATGTTTAATGATGAGAATTGTACGATTTCTCCAAGATGTACCAGTTTACTCAGGCTATCAGAAACTGTTGTGATTTATGTCATTTTTCTATTTTTGTGTTGAAAATATTCTGATTTGAAAAAAAATGATTTTTATTCCTCATGCTTTGCTAATCAACTGCAGTCAAATCCAATGTTTATATAATATATAATGATATTTCAAAGGACCAGGAATCGTGATTAAAACATAGAATCAAAGAGAATCAAAGCATTGTATTGTTTACTGACTGATAAGTATCTCTCAATAGTTAAAATTTACTGGGTAATCTCCCTTTTGTCATTCGATGGACAATACAAACATTTTCACTTAAACGTTGTGGTATAATTGAATGATGGGTCTTGGGTATTATGTGAGTTTTGTTTTAGATGAGTGTATCAAGAACGTTGTTAATCACTATCTTTTCTTTTTTTTTTTTTTATTTTTTTTTTATTTTTTTTTTTTTTTTGTAATTTCTTCAAATTTTAGCCAGTTAAATATATGAAAGTTACTTCAAAGGCTTATTTATTTCTTTTCAGTTTTGTAAGAGCACATTTAATAATCCATTCTAGTTTTTGAGAATTTGTTAACAATGATAGGGGTGAGGGAAATACAAAATGACAATTCAAATTGTTTTGGTTTATTTTTTTTTTAATATTTATTTTTTTAAATTAAAAGATTCATTTATGTAAGCTGTTTTGATTTAATGTAATTTTTACCTTGCTGCTAATCAACTAGTCAGTATTGTAGTTCGTATGGGAGTACAAAGCTACAAGTTGGAGTGTTTCAAGAAATGATGAAAATGCTTTTGCTGTTGAAGCTTGAAGAAATAGATGACAATAGGAAATTGAATGAAGGCCTCATTTTAATAAATGAAAACAGATAATGTGGACATTTCGGGTTTACCCTTTATCAGCAAAACACGATGAATGAGACACTAAAGACGATTGAGAGATGTTTTATCTTAACTACGCCATCATCTCTTATTTGTCTTGTCTGTTTCATTAATCGTGTTTTGTTGACAATGGGG
Organism: Berghia stephanieae; assembly: GCF_034508935.2. NCBI lineage: Eukaryota > Metazoa > Mollusca > Gastropoda > Nudibranchia > Aeolidiidae > Berghia > Berghia stephanieae. The sequence goes on along the minus strand of NC_088365.1, from coordinate 44,791,116 downwards.
ACACTCGAAATGTCCACATTTTCTGTTTTCGTATATTAAATTGAAGCCTCCATTCAATTTTCCTATCGTTATTTATTCCAAGAAATTAATTGATTTCAATTGTATGTTTCAGCTCATCTTTATTTTATTTTCTTGCTGGCCACCCTGTCTTCCTTCCACGTCTCTGTACTCTAATATTTTTCACTTAAATGTAATAAGAACAATAATTGTTGGCAACAGGTAGCTTTATTTATTTTTTCTTCATTAATTTTTTAGCAGTTTTTCTTTCTTCCATTTGATTTCAGCCTACATATGTAGATATATTTATATATACTAGATTTGTTTGATTTTTAGAATGCTACAGCTCATTAGAAAAACAAACTGCTTACACTAAGTTTCGGTAACAAAGATGTAGCCTGCATTATAAAGTCCATTAGAAAAAAAAACAAACTGTATTGTAGTTGACACCTGTCTTGCATTCAGATGTCTCATGTTTTGTTGGTTTATTTATTTATTAAAATTTTTTTTTTGCAGCATTAAATTTCCAATACTTTCAACAGCATCTGTCATAAAATCACTCATTATTTTTTATTAGTTTATCGGTGTGAAAAGGATAGATTTTTTTCTGATCGGCTGGCGTGTGTGTTTTTGTGTTCACACATCATGCTGTGTAAACGAAACGCACTCACGAACACAAGCACAATAATGTGCACAACTTTGGTGTGAGCTAGTATATTATATATTCTCTATCTCCTAAGATCAACAGTTAATTGCGACACACACTCTCCCTCACAAACACAAGATGCACAATTCATTTACATTATCCACTCAGTCTCTTTTTAATAATGGATCAGGGCATTAAAGTTTTAATCTTTATTCAGAGGTTCTTGCTGTGTTGATTTGGATATGATGGACTGCATTTTTAATTATGTATCATTGGGTGGGTCTTTTGACCTCCTATAGTGGGTAGGGAGGTCACTGCTGCTGCGTCATCTGTCCCCCTATATATCTGGTTAACCTGCTTTCTGTCTTTGTGTTGATTGAAATTATTTGGTTTTTGTCTGGCCTCTGGCTGGAGTCCTTGACTGGGAGGAAACTGTCAAATGTATCATTGTAGGTTTGGGAGAGGATATTTTTTTCCTTGTAAATTATCTCTCTGTTATGTTTTGTTTACATATATATGATTTGTAAACATTTGAGTGTGTCCCTCTTAGTGGGGACCTGTGCAAGTGTATGGATGAGACTTTTAGGTGACTCAAACTAAGTACTTTGAGAGTGTGTTCTTGGAATCTACATCTTTTTCCCATTTGAACCAATTCTCCTTTGTCTTCCTTTTCTTGGGTGCTTTAATTGTAATTCTATAACTTTTTACTATCCCATTTTCTTCCTTTTTTACTGGCGCTGATATGACCTTAATGTGTTGCAATCGTCGTAAAACCTTTAAAAACAAAAACAAACTTTTTGCTGGTGCTGATATGATCCAAATGAATGAGTCACAAGTGCAGTAGAACCCCCAGAAGCAAAACAAAACAAAACTACCGGTTCTGTATCAAATTATTTTTATCCTGGGTCACAAAGCATTGGTGTCTAAATGAGTCTTTTAGATGATCTCAAACTAAGTACATTGATGGTATGCTATTGGAATCTACATCTGTTCCCTATTTGAACCAATTTCCCTTTGTCTTACTTTTTCTTTGGTGCTTTGGTTGTAAATCTAGAATATTTTGACTATTTCATTTTCATTTTACTGGCTTTGAAATGACCTGAATGTGTCACAAGCGCCGTAAAAGCCTTAACTCACTCAATCCTAGAGGTTTTTGCTACTTTTCAAAAAAATGTATTAAAAATTAGCATGTGCATAGATAGTTTTATTCAACTACCATTAACATGTCAGATGTAAGAACAATAGCTTTGATACTACGCTTATAATTTGTCTCAGAAAAATATAATAAATAGTCATGGGGTTAAAGTATCCCCGGTTATACTATGGATATAGTCGGTGTTCGGGTTGAGTGAGTTAAAAACAAACAAAACAAAGAATTATAGATGTTGTTTGGGAAGACGGTTTCATTGCATTCTCTTGATTTATTTCTCAATCTTATTTTACACGTAGTGTAAAACCAAGTATGAATTTCTTGTTATAATTATAATATTTATTATCATTTTCAAAATATTGATGTCAACCTTGCGTTTTAATTTTTAGTAAAGTAACTATCAGTGTCAAATCTACTGTAGTCTGAAATATGCATAGTAAAAAGAAAAAACTTTGGCCAAAAAAAGACAAAAAAACAATTTATCCGTCAAAAATTGATCAATTTAAACAACCCTCGTCTTGTCAAGCAAGTCCCAAATTCAGGTCTTCAAGGAAGTCCAGGGTTTGAGAGATTTTGACAAGATAGGGTCATTTTAATTAACTGGTAATTGAGCGATAACTTTTCTGGCCCAAATTTTAAGATGCAATTTTTTTTGGTTTGTTTATTTGTTTTTTATTTGTTTGTTTTTTGTTTTTTTCGAGTACAGACACATTATTCAATTTATTGTACTGCTGTTCACCTGAAGAAATTTCTAAAATATTAATTTTGACTTGAAGTTATTTTACTTTAAATCTGGATTGATTGACATAACTATCATGATGTTGATAAAAAAAAAAATTTCTTTAATATGAGACTTGTGAGATGTCACCTCAGGTTTGGGATTTTGACATAAGGAAGGGCCATCTTTACCAACACCAATGCTTAACATTAATAATGAGACTTGCGCTTGTAAGGCGATATTGCAATTTATTTTGGGACAGAGGCAAAGCTGTTAACGACCTGGTACTGGTACTCATTTTACACCTGAGTATTGTGAGAGAATGTGAGTAAAGAGTCTTACCCAAGGACTCAACAACCATGCACCCTCTCAGAGCGGGACTCAAACTTGGTACCTTGTGACAAGAGTCATACTATGTGACCACATCGCCGCGCTATAAGGTGTTTTTTAGACAGACCTGCCTACTTGAAAATCTAAAACTTCGTAGTTTTTAAGATATAAAAGTAGTAGTCGCTATAGTTAACTGTAGATCAGCAATTTACCCTCACAATGATTAAGTAACACTTCAAAATCCTTTAAAGTATGTAGTCTGGCATCAACTTTCATTTTCAATAAGTTTTCATGACTTAGAGATACTCAGGAAGTTCTGAAATTGAAGCCAAAAATTTCGTAATTCTACAAATTTTTCGTAGAAGTGTAGGCAGGTCTTTTTGTTTAGGACACTCGCAGTAGAGTGCTCAATTCAAAGTGTTGGAACGGTTGTGCGTTGTTGTGTTTAATAACTACTATTCAAGATTTTGTTTTCTCATCAAGGTCTAGGGGGTCTTCTTGAAAGATTTTTTCTAGTCCTGTGAATGTTGTTTGTCATTTTATTATTGTATTTTTATGTAATTTGTATTCAAACTGCTTTGAATGTCTGGGAGTTTTGGAGACGATGATTGGTTGGGTGGTTGGTGGGCTCTGCCGTTGAACTTTTCAGAATTATTTTTGTAATTGTATTGTATCTTTTTTCTGTAATACCGTATTTAAATTATATATATATACATTTTATGTAAATGGTTATTCGTTTGTTATCAGATGGTCAAAAAAGAAATGTTTGCTGATTAAGGCTGTCTTCAGGGTCCCTCTATATAGCTCATTTGGTAGGGCACTTGCTTCACATGCAAAGGGATGGAGATCGATCCTGCTGGATGAAGATGAGATTTTTGGTTTGACACCCCCCACCCTCCACCCCTGTCCACCTAGCAGTGATTGGGTAGCTGGGTCTGTTCACAATAGACTAGCATCCTAGCCAAAGATAGCACGCAATTTCTGGAAGTCTTGTTTCACGTTATAGAAACCAGGATATACTTTGGCTCCATGGACCTATTGGGTCTGAAGGACTGCTATGAGATTTTTAGTTGATCTCAAACTTAGTAACTAGGTGGGGATCCTACCTCCCATAGTGGGCAGGGAGGTACATGCTGTGTCTTCTATCCGCCCATACCCGTTTTCCAATTGTTTCCTGTCATTGTCTTGGAATGAGATTACTTAGTTTTGTCCTGATGCTTGCAGGAGTTCCTTGGCTGGAAGGGAAACAGTCGAATGTATATTTATAGTTTTGGGAGATGATATTTTTGTCCTTGTAAATCATCTCTCTGTTATTCATTGTATTATGTTTAGTTGACATATTATATTATATGATTGTTAAACATTTGAGTGTATTCCTCTTAGTTGGGACCTGTGCTTGTGTCTGGATGAGACTTAGGTGATCTCAAACTAAGTACTTTGACGGTGTGCTCTTGGAATCTACATCTGTTCCCTATTTGAACCAATTCCCCTTTGTCTTACCTTTTCTTTTGTGCTTTAATTGTAATTCTAGAACTTTTTACTATCCCATTTTCTTCCTTTTTGCTGGCGCTGATATGACCTTAATGTGTTGCAAGTGCCGTAAAACTCTTAAAAAACAAAAACAAATCAAATTTAGTACACTGATAACTTGTTCTTGGAATCTCCATCTGTTCCCTATTTGAACTATTCCCCATTGTCTTACTTTTTCTCGGTGTGTAAGTCTGGAATTTTTTGCTATCCCGTTTTCTTCCTTTTTACTGGCTGGGTGGGGATCCTGGCCTCCCATAGTGGGCAGAGAGGTACATGCTGTGTCTTCTATACCCCCCATACCATTTTACAATTGTTTCCTGTCATTGTCTTGGAACAAGATTACTTAGTTTTGTCCTGACCCTGGCCGGAGTCCTTGGCTGGGAGGGAAACAGTCGAATGTATAGTTATAGTTTTGGGAGATGATATTTTTTTCCTTGTAAATCATCTCTCTGTTGTGCATTGTATTATGGTTAGTTTATGTATTATATATGATTTGCGGGTGGTTGGATGGGAGCATCACCCTTGAATCATATACCTATGATGTTCGCATGGGTGTACGATCCGATAGTGATGTCGTTTCTTCTTCTCTTTACTAGCCTATCCTGCTTCTGTGGTTTGTGATTGTATTTTTGACAGGGGATATTTTTTTTCCTGTAAATCCTCTGCCTGTTTGTTCTTGGTTATTTATAATTTAGCTTATGATATCTTTAGGTTATGATTTTGATTGACATTTGTACTATTTTTGTTAGATTGCTTGTTTTTTTGTTTCAGCGGTCTCTCATTATAACCTCAATTGTGTTGGAAGAGACCTAAAGCAACAAACAAACAAAAAAATATATGATTTGTAAACATTTGAGTGTATTCCTCTTAGTTGGGACCTGTGCTTGTGTCTGGATGAGACTTTTAGGTAATCTCAAACTGAGTACACTGATAGTGAGCTCCTGAAATCTACATCTGATCCCTATTTGTTCCCAGTTCCCCTTTGTCTGCCTTATTCTTGGATGCTTTAATTGTAATTCTAGACCTTTTACTATCCCATTTTCTTCCTTTTTACTGGCGCTGATATGACCTAAATGTGTTGCAAGCGCCGTAAAACCCTTAAAAACTTTTTAAAAAACCTTTTTACTGACTCTGAAATCACCTACGAAATGTGTTGTAAACATTAAAATAAGATAAGGTGAGATGAACTTTATGAATCACTTCTGGAAATTTACATTGGGTATTGCCATAGAGTAATGAATTTCTGAAAATAAATAAGCAAATAAATTATAAAAAATAGGAAATATAGTGACACAGAGGGAAACCAACAAAAATTTCTTTTTTTTTTTTTTCTTTCAGCTTATCCCGCATTTTGCAGGGTTGCCAAAATGAATCCCACATCTCCATGCATCTCGGGTCATAGCAACATCCTCCTCCAGGCCCAGTTCTTTCATATAGTTCTTAACTCTATCCGACCATCTAGTCTTTGGGCGTCCCTTTTTCCTCTTTCCTGCTTATTGTATGTCCTATACTTTCCTTCCCGCATACTCCCTTTCTAGTCTCTTAACATGTCCGAGCCATTTCAATCTATCTTCTCTCAGTTTTAATGATACATTCTTCACTTCAGTCAACCTTTGAATTCGCTCATTTTTCACTTTATCTTTTCTTGTCCAAGTGACCATCTCAACATCCTCATTTCTGCCACCTCAGCTTCTTTATCGTGTTTCTTTTTTGTAGCTGCTGTCTCTAGTCCTTACAACAGGTTTATATATTTTCCCCTTCAGCTTTGCGGAAATTCGTTTGTAACACATAACTCCAGTTACCTTCCTCCAATTATTCCAGCCTGCCTGTATCCTCTACTTAACCTCCATCTCATTGCCCCCAAACAAAAACTAAAAAAAAAAAAATCGCTCCCACCTCCGAAATTCTTTTTTAAGACATCATCCTGCCCAGTTAGGCTACAGCTATATTTTTGACTGATTTATAATTTACTTTTTGTTTAAAGTATTATTAATTATGACAACGGTGTTGATGTTAATCGGTAAATTGATTTGATGTAAGCATTACTGTTGAGGCTTCCAAAACCACTCTGTATAGTCTTCTTTTATTTTTTTTTTCTTTAAATTGAATTTATTTATTTATTTACCTTCTGAGGGTTTTTGTATGACAATTATATTTGTATTTCTTTATCTAATTATAACTAGATTTTAAAATGTTCTTTAGGTTTCTCTGATTGTCTTATGCAATTTGTTAATTATTTTATCATAAATATTATTGATAAATTTCGTGGGCTGTTGGTTTGGGAGGGGGGTTGCTGATAGGGTCTTCTGTTCGCTTTCTCCCCGCAGCCACTCCTCTTTAGCTGTTGCCCCTTGTTCTGAAGAGAAGCTACTCAACTTGATTTTGCCTAGGCCCTTGCTGGAGACTTTTATGTGAGGGGAATTGAATAGTCGCATGTGTGCAATTTTGTGTGGGTTTCTTTTTTCCCCTGAGATAGATGTCAATCATCTCTCCGAATGACTGTTACATTGTATTTGGAAGTGTTTCCATTTTAGCCACGCAGTGAGTAGAAGTTCCCATCATCACTGGGTGGGGTTCCTGACCTCTCATAGTGGGCAGGGAGGTACTACTATCCCATTTTCTTCCTTTTTACTGAGCTGATATGACCTTAATGTGTTGCAAGCGCCGTAAAACCCTTAAAAACAAAAACATTATGGAATTTTCTGCTCTCTTTTTGAAGCAAGTTCCCCCTGGTCTTACTTTTTCTTTGACGCTTTTAACTTTAAAGTTCTACAACTTTCCGTGTCTTTTTATGAGAGATAATTTTTTCTTTCTTGTAATTCAATTTTGATATAAAAGTGATGTCAGCGCTAGGTTTTGGATTGTTTATTTTATTTTGTAATGGGGGAGAATTTGATTGTTTTAAATGATACACTAATTGTGACAATTTATGTGTGTGGGTATGCTTGATGACTTTTCGGATAAGTTGTTGTTTTATTATTATTATTATTATTATTATTATTATTATTACTATTATCACCTTCAAAATACTTGGGATTGCAATACAGACATGTCACTACTGTAGATGTAGTCAGTATATCAGATTGTTTTGGTTTTTAAAAAAATATTTATTTGAAGACTGAATAAGAGAAATTAGGATTTTCCTGCCAGATTGGATTTGGTTATATTTTATTTATTTATTTATTTATTTATTATTATTTTATTTTTTATTTATTTATTTTTTTAATAAAGTAAAATGGTTGAAGATTGAAAATTATTTTTGCAAGAAATAGATCTGTACGTACTCAAACTGAATGACGCAACATTAATTTTAAAGTGATAATTTTGAGAACAACAGCGATTGAAATCTTGTGCATTTCGTGTTAATACACAATTGGTTTGTTGTTTTTTTTCTTGAAATTTGGATCTCCTCCCCCCTCTCCCCCTTCACTATAAATATACAGATTTTTCTACTCTTAGTTTGTCTTTTTTTTTTTAATGACAGGACTGTTCTATCCTACTCCGGGGGAGAAAAAAAACCCAAACACGTATTTAAAATGTTGGCCAAAAAAACTTGTCCTTACAATAAAAATATCCATGGATTAAAATGACCCTTCTTCTGGCGAAGTCCCAAGTTTGAGAGTTTTTGACAGGACGAGGGTCATATTAATCCATTGATGTTGAAGGATGAGTTTCCTGGCCAAAATTTTAAATACGTGTTTTTTTTTGTTTTATTATTTTTTTCGCCCCAGAGTACGGGAGTGTTACCATCATGTCTATGATGATATCTTGTGCTATTTCAATTATTTAAAGTTTCATGTCTTTTCCGTCTCTATGATTTTAATTTGAATATCACAAGAATTTTCTTTTGATATATGTACTATATATATATTGTTTTATGATTAAACGCAATCCTTATTTGATTTGGCCGTTTTGTTGTGTTGTTTTGGGGTTTGTTTGGAATCATTATCTGGGTAGGGTTCCCGACCTCTCATAGTGGGCAGGGAGGCGCTTCGCTTACTGTGTTTTCTATCCATCTATATCTGTTTTCCAACATGCTTTCTGTCTTTGTCTTGGAATGAGATTTGATGTGTTCTTGGAATCTACATCTGTTTCCTATTTGAGCCAATTCCCTTTGTATTATTTTAATTTTAGAACTTACTATCCCATTTTCTTCCTTTTTACTGGCGCTGATATGACCTAAATGCGTTGCAAGCGCCGTAAAACCCTTAAAAACAAAAACAAACAGCTTGGTTTTGTCCTGGCCCTGGCCTGATACCCTTGCTAGAAGTGAAAACAGTCAAATGGATAGAGTTTTGGGAGATAGTATTTTTTTCTCGTAAATCATCTCTCTGTTATGCACTGCATTATGTTTTGTTTACATATTATATATTACTTGTAAACATTTGAGTGTATTCCTCTTAGTAGGGACCTGTGCTTATGTCTAGAGTAGACTTAGGTGATCTCAAACTAAGTACACTTATAGTGTACTCTTGGAATCTACATATTATGTTCCCTATTTGAATCAATTCCCCCGTTGACTGGGTGGGGTTCCTGACCCCCATAGTGGGCAGGGAGGCACTTACTGTGTCTTCTATCCCTTTATATCTGTTTTCCAACTTGCTTTCTGTCTTTGTCTTGGAATGAGATTACTTGGTTTTGTCCAGGCCCTGGCTAGGGGGGGAAACAGTCAAATGTATAGTCAGTGGGATCTTGTGCTGGTGTGTGGGTGAGACATTTAGGTGATCTCAAACTAAATACACTGATGGTGCTAGTGTGCTCTTGGAATCTATATCCGTCCCCTATTTGAACCATTCCCCTTTGTCTTGCTTTTTCCTCAAGTCCTTTAATTGTACATCTAGAATTTTTTTCCTATCCCAGTTTTTTTCCTTTTTACTGGCGCTGATATGACCTAAACGTGTTGTATGCGCCATAAAACCCTTTAAAAAAATAATAAAAACAAATATTGGTGGGATTCTGTGATGATGTGTGGATGAGACTTTGGTGATTTCAAACTAAGTACATTGATGGTATTCTCTTAGAATCTACATATTTTCCATATTGGAAACATTTACCTTTTTTCTTACTTTTTATTGCGTCATTTGATTGTAATTCTAGAATTGTTTAACTATCCCACTCACTTGACACTGATATGACCTAAATGTGTCGCAAACGCCGTAAAACCCTTTAAAAACAAACAAACTACGTTTGCTGTGTCTTCTGCATCTGTTTCCCTTTTCACATTGTTCTCTTCTTTGTTCTGGATTTACAATGTTCGGTTTGTTTTGTTCTTTTTTGCTGTTTTTGTTGTTGTTGTTGTTGTTTTTTTTTTTTAATTCCTAATTTGCTCCATTTCCTTTTATTTTACTTTCCCTGTGCCTTTAATTGTAAATCTAGAATTTTCTGACTGAGCAAAAGCGTTGACTCTTGGTATCAAGAATTATGAAGGACTTTGTTTTTACGTTATAACTCCTCACTATTCCATATTCCTTATTCCAATTGAAGAGTGGTTTTCCAAAACTCCCTAACTCCGTTTTTTTTCTTTCCAATGTTGGGATATTGAGGATTATTTCCCCTTATCCTTCTCATTCAGTCTATTATTTTATCATTTTATTTAAACTTCAAATTCACACAAATCTAAGGGAATTCTTGTCTAATTTGATGCTTAAAATGTAATTTACATTTCAATTTATCTCGTGGATGGAAAATCTCAAAAAGCAGAAAAATGGACTTAAGGAGTTTTGGAGAACCAGCCTTCAATTGTTGGGTGGGGGTTTTCTGACCTCCCGTGGTGGATAGGAGGTCAAATGTTGTGTCTTCTATCCCCCTATATCTATTTTCCGAGTTGCTTTCTGCCTTTGTCTTAGAATGGGATTACTTTGTTTTGTCCTGACCCTAGTCGAAGTCATTAGCTGAGAGGTAAAACGGTCAAGTTTATAGTGCTTTACAAGGAGTCCCTAACCAACTGGAACACTTAACATGTAAGACGAGACATGATGCCAGTTAGGCGATATTACGATTCTTTTTCAGACAGAAACAACGCTGTTAACGGCCAGAAACTCACTTTACGCATGATGAAAGCGAATGCTCGTAACAATACTGTAGATGTAATAATTATACTTTAAATATTTTATAAATAACTCTTTTACCAAAAAAAGTGAGCACTATTATTTAATGGCTTTTATATTTATAATTTATAAATAAATAGATAAATAGATAGATGATAGATGGATATATAGATAGGTAGGAGGTACGGTTCTCGATAATTCAAAAGAAAAAGAAAAAAAAAAAAAAAAAAAAAAAAAGAGAGAGAGAGAGAGAGAGAGAGAGAGAGAGAGAGAGAGAGAGAGAGAGAGAGAGAGCGAGCGAGAGAGACTACTATCAATTTTTTTAAAAGCCTAATGATATTTTTCAAGCTTTTGATTTTGATAAGTCGATGTACCGTAATAGATGTGGGACTAAGTTTGGTATTTAAAATCTTATGATGACTGTCACGTAACTGTAGAACGAGCTTGATCTTTCAAAAGGATATTATCAAATTCCACTTAAAGAAGAATGCAAGCAATATACCGCATTCCAGTCACCACTTGGACTGCTGGAATTTAACTATTTACGGTTCGGTTTAGTTACAGCAGCAAGTACTTTCCAACGCATGATGCTCATGCTTTTCCAAGACATACCAAACACACTGTCATACTTTGACGATGCGTGTATATACTCCAAAACGTGGTGTGAACGCATTGCAACACTTGGGAGGGTATTAGATACTCTAAAACAACACAATATAACTGTTAAACCCTCAAAAACAAGCATTGCTTATAACCAGATTGATTTTTTAGGTCACACTGTTGGCTATAGGAATCAAAAACCCGATACAGAAAAACAATAAAAACCCAAACAGTTGCAAACCCCCAAAACTAAAAAGGACGTTAGAAAAGTGTTAGGTCTCCTAAACTTTTATAGGAAATATGTGGATAACTTTTCAGATATTGCAACGTCGTTAACAAATCTCAAAAAAAAATAATCAATGCCAAACAAAATAAACTGGACAAATGAATGTGAAGAAAGCTTTAACAAACTTAAATCAGCTCTATGTTCTGAACCAATATTAAAGTTGCCAGCTGGGTGGGGTTCCTGACCTCCCATAGTGGGCAGGGGGGTACATACTGTCTTCTATCCCCTTATATATGTTTTCCAACATGCTGTCTGTCTTTGTCTTGGAATGAGATTACTTGGTTTTGTCCTGGCCCTGGCCTGAGTTCTAGCTGGGAGGGAAACAGTCAAATGCATAGTTATTGTTTTGGGAGATGATATTTTTTTCCTTGTAAATCATCTCTCTGTTATGTATTATTATATGTGTTATTTTGAATTTATAATGTAAGCATTTGAGTGCATTCCTCTTTGTTGGATCTTGTACTTGTGTCTTGGTGAGACTTATGTGATTTCAAACTAAGTACATTGATGGTATGCCTTTGGAATCTACATCTGATCCCTTTTTGTTCCCAATTCCCCTTTGTCTTACTCTCTCTCTCTCTTGGGTTCTTTAATTGTAATTCTAGAACTTTCGACTTTCCCATTTTCTTCCTTTTTACTGGCGCTGATATAACCTAAATGTGTTGCAAGCGCCGTAAAACCCTTAAAAACAATAAACAAACAAAGTTGCCAGATTTAAGTAAACAGTTCTATTTTAGAACAGATGCATCTTGCAACGGAATTGTAGGTGTTTTATTACAAGAACATAACGGTACTCTAATGCCATGCCAGTACACGAGCAGAAAGCTTCTTAGCAGTGAAACACGATATTCAGTGATAGAACGCAAATGCTTGGGAATTATTTTCAGTCTGAAATCATTCAGCAGATATCTGTTACTGAAAACATTTGTTCTTGAAACGGACCATAAACCACTCACACACATTAAACACAACAACACAAACAACAGTAGAGTTTTAAGGTGGAGTTTATTTCTGAAAAATTACTCATTTTCAATATCTCATAATATTATTCCCGATTGCAAAAACATCCATGCAGGTTTACTGTCACGATTGGTGTAATGCGTAATTTTGTAGTGTGTAGATAAAGGTCATCCAGCCAAACAACTGTGGCTGATTTTATCTTTCTTTTTCTCGCTATTAACCTTTAAAAGCTCACTTTTGCGTTCGCCAGATTGATATGTGTTGCAGTTGCGCGGAGATAGATTGGCATCGGTCAGAGTGATATTGACCATTTGAAACTTTAGTCCTGTTTCCTACCTTCATTGATTGTATGATCGAGCGATTTGCGTCCATATTTTAATGATATTTCATGTCTTTCAGTCAAATAATATCATTATCCTTATTGTTACATACTTATTATCATATGAAATATATTATGCATATCCTTCAGACTTAAGGATTTAATATTTTTTAAAATGTTCCAATAATTGCATATAATATCATAATGAATGCATTATATTTAAAGCTTTTCCAATTTTTTTTCATTTGAGTATTATTAGATATTTTTATGAAAAATAACTTCATTAATATCTAAGGGTAAAATGACCCGTTTACATTAAGAGATAAGTCTCGTCCATCTTATTCATTTCATAAGGTAATTTCATAAAGTATTCCCTTAACTCTCTCCTTACCAGCCATTTACAGGATTTTCCCCAAAACTTCACACCCATCTAACACAAACATATATTTCTTATCACTCAACAGTAAAGTTCTTACGATGGATAATTTCTTTAGCAAAACATGATCTACAACACACTGTTCATTGTCTTTAAATTTTATGATGTGCAAAGAAATTTGAATAAGAAAAATGTTGGTTGTATCGTAACGAATGTGACGATTCTCCTATAGTTGGTAAGGAGAGGGTTAATACCCTTACTCATTATCCGTTTGTAAAATTTATTTTCATGTAATATTACCACACACACAACACAAAAAAAAAGTAAATTTTAAACGTGGGTGGGGGGTGTCACGTTACTGTAGAACGAGCTTAAGTCTCAATGGGATATTGCTTTAGGCAACCATGAGTTGTTATTTTTCAAACCTGTTGCTATGCTATCTTATGATGACAACGCCTCTCAGTCGTCATATGAATACTACTCACCATGGTTATATAAACCCATGGCAGGCCGCAAAACGTCACTTGCTATCCTTTACATAATGCAGGGTTGATTGTGCGAAGTAAGTTCGGGGCCGGAAGATAGCAAGGCATAGTACAGGCTACTGTACTGAGTAAGTCCGTGAACGGGTGTCCAAATCATAGTACAGAGAAGGCAAATCTGTTACTATATTATGTCCCAATAAAAGTTTAACACAGAGAAGGCCGAAACTGTGTTATACCGTAGCCATCGTTAACTTATAGCCAGACACTGACCAAAAATGACGTCAAAATGCCAGTCTTTGGCCACAAAAGACAACAAATCGTGAGTTGTATTCAATAGTTCAACCAAAGGGACAACTTGTTTCCATGAGCACTACTATCGACAACTCACTAGGCGGTGCAAAAACCAAATAATGACGTCAAAATGCCAGTCTATTTGGTTTTCAGTGTCAGGCTACTATAACATAACGATGGCTACAGTTATACAGGCCGGTCCAGAATAAAACAAATATTAACACAGGAGACCAAACACTGTGTTGCAAAATAGCAAAAGCTGGTCGGTCGGTGACGAATTAAAAAGCGACATAATATTAAGTCGTAATATCACATCTCAATAAAAGAGTGTGATAATAAAAAGGTGCCCTTTAACAATTGAGTCGGTCAAATCTCTATCCAAATCCAAAAGGATAGTACAAAATCCTGTACGTATAATAAATTTGAGAAGCACGGTTGGTCTCAATATTTGTTGGGTCGTGATCGGTATCAAGTGAAGTGCTACACATCTTCACGAAAAATCAGAACAACGCTGTGTAGAGATTACAGAGGAGCAAACCCGAGACGACAACAAGACAAGATGTGTTTGTGTGTATTGTATTGTCTTTACGTGTTATTGCATAGGTACGTTTTGGTTGTCAAATCTTTCATTTTTATTTTGACATTTTCTTTATCTTTTAAAATAAAAATATAATTTAATTTAATCAGCAGACTTGTTTAATAATTTAAAGCTATATTTTTGTGGGGAACTTTTTTGTAAAATCATTATTCCGATTGCAGTCGAAGATATCTTTATATATTAATGTCAGTGTAAATGTTGCTGCTCGAAGCTCGAAGCTCGAAGAAATAAATAATAACGTGAAGTTGAATGTAAGCTTCAATTTAATTACAAAAACAGATCAAATGAACGTTTCGGGTTTCCCCTTTATCAACAAAACAGGATGATTGAAACACCACAGATGAATGAGATGATGTGGTAGTGGCGTAGTTAAGATGAATAAACAAAACATTGGTTGGCAGGAAATATTATGCTCCTTTGTAAGGAAGCACGAATTAAAATAGAATAATAGATATTTCTAAAAAGTGTGCAATTAATTAAGTGAAAAGAGGGGAGACCGGGGAGGAATGCAGTTTAGAAAGTGAAATATAAAATGAAATATAAAAACGTGTAGACTATTGTTGGAAAAGAAATATAATGGAATTGTAAATAAATACAAAAAAATATAGAAAATAATAAATAATGATAATAAATAAGGGATGTCGGTGTAAGTATAATCATTAGTATACTATCTTTGCCATTTCACTTACACTTATACTTATACCGACATCCCGTATCTATGGTTTCCATGGAGACGGCTTGTGTTACCTTTGACCGTAGTGTAGAAAAAAAAAAAAAAATTCATGGCTCGCAGTGTCTTAGAAAATGACAGACTTCTTTCATAAAATGCTTTTAACCGACGTGTACTAATATTCAGGTCTGACATCCGAATCCGAACCCAGAAAAAAAAAGAAAATCGACTTCACCCGGGATTAAAATTTTTCCATTTGTGTGTGAAGCGTATGCTCTACCAACTGAGCTATCGGGACCCACCTAAAGCAATGTAAAACAAGCCCATAATAATAACGTTTGTTATGAAATCTGCAAATATGCGCACGTTGGTTTAGGCCATAGCCCTACTATAGCCCTTTTAGTACGCCATGGTCTAGGCCCATTTCAATATACAGCAACAACAACCAATGAATAATAATAATAATAATAATAATAATAACAATAATAATAATAATAATAATAATCGCTGTGATTATCCCCAGACACCTGTCTGGGATAATAAAAATTTGTTATCCCAAGACACCTGTCTGGGGATAACGAATTTTCATTACCCCCAGACGCATATTTGAAACTCCGCTCTTTTAAACAATTATCCGCATTCCAGAATATGGAATGTTTCCAGATGCACATAGAAATAAGGAAAGTTAATAAAATATCTATAAAAACATAAAATTAACCAACATTAAAATCAGTTGTTACTACATATACACAATATGCGTCGACTTCGAAGTGGGTGTCATGGCCGAATGGTTTAGTCGTCTGCCCTGGAAGTTTGACCATAATCGACGTTGTTGGTTCGAATCCTGGTATCGCCTTTTTTTTTTAAATTCCGTCTTCTTTTTACAGAACGTTAAAAGGGATAAATGTCCCATCCATCCTCCCCCCACCTCTTTTTTATTATTAAACTCTCTCTCTCTCTCTCTCTCTCTCTCTCTCTCTCCTCTCTCTCTTTCTCTCTCTCTCTCTCTTGTTTTTTCCTAGTTTCTAGCAAATATATTCGTCCCCACTCCGATCTCAAATAGTGTCTAAAAATAATAAATAATTAAAAAGCAAACAAACAGAAATATTCAGAGAGCGACCAAATGGTCAGATAGAGGAGAGAAAAAAACAATAATTGTTTTAAAAATAAAAACAATAATTGTTTTAAAAATAAAAACAATTTAAGAAATTCATGCTCAGAAACGGAACATTTACATAAAGGTTTAGCAAACAAAAAACTCTAAGGTTTAGGTCAAAATATAAAATTTAAAAAAAAAAAGAGATTTCCCTCGGAGCAGGGAATAGTGTTAACAATAATAATAATAATAATAATAATAATAATAATAATAATAATAATAATAATAATAATAATAATAATAATAATAACAACAACAACAATAATAATAATAATAATAATAATAATAATAATAATAATAATAATAATAATAATAATAATAATAATAATAATAATAATAATAATAATAAACAATAATAATAATAATAATAATAATAATAATAATAACAATAATAATAATAATAATAATAATAATAATAATAATAATAATAATAATAATAATAATAATAATAATAATAATAATAATAATAATAATAATAATAATAATAATAGTAATAGTATGATGATAAGAGTATTAATAATAAAAATAATACTATTATTGATAATAATATAATAATGATTATGATGGTAATAGTAATAATAATAACAAATATTACAATTATTATTATTATTATTATTATTATTATTATTATTATTATTATTATTATTATTATTATTATTATTATTATTATTATTATTATTATTATCATTGACCAAAACAAAAAAAAAAAAAACAATAATAGATCTAGAGCAAATTAAATAATGAAATAATATTATCGGAGAAATAAAAAAATCAACTGATTTAAAAAAAAACTCTTGCTCGGAACTCGGAACAAAAGTGAAAACAATGAAAATCAATTGGGAAGAAAGAAAGAAAAGTAAAAAAAAAAAAAAAATGAGTGTGGGGGGGGGGGGGGGGGAATTCGTCCGCGACATAAAAATTATTCCCGGTCGTCCCCAAAATTGTGGCCATAATGAGCAAATTATAGAAACAAGAGATGATCAATAAAGTTAACAGGTAGGTTGGTAATGAAAATTTAAATGGTTGGTGGACTATGAACAGATTTGATGATTAACAACTTTCTTCCTGGTTGAAAATAAAAAGTCGAATTGCCAGTTTGACGTTTTCAGATCAAAGTAACAAAAGAAATTTCATTGATCCATTTGCTTTAAAATAAATTTTTTAAAAGAGCTGGATTTGACATTTGATCACTATTTACTTTCATCTTGTGTTAAATATCACTTGATATATTAACTGTTTTGGGACACAACCACTAGTATTTTTTTCCAGAATATTTGGTATTTTTCACGCCTAGTTTGGCATTTTGCATAAAATCTTTCTGCCCACTTGCTACATGCGTCTGAGGATAGTATCCTCAGACAGTCAGTGCTGGGTCGAGTTTGAAACGATCAAATCGAGCGGGTTTTCGATCGAGTCCTCTAAAATCGAGTCGGTTTCGGGCGGGTTTCGAGTCAGTGACGTCATCGAGCAGTGATTCGTTTGAAAAAAACAAACACGAGCAACTCGTTTGCCACAGGAAACTTCACATACCCCTCCCTCTCTTATGTCTGTGGCTGGCTTGACTGCAGCTGGTTATGATGGGGGCTGCCAGATGGCCAAGTTCAAAATTGGTTACTAAGAAACGCTTTTCTATTATTATTCATTTTTAAAAAAAATCTTTTATTTAAAAAAAATGAAAAGATAAGTTTATCCAACTGTAGTCGATTGTTTTGTTAATCAAAACAAATGAGTTTTTCAAGGGAGTCAGAATGCTTGTGGTGTTGGGCTATTTGGGGTCTATTTGACTACTTGGGCAAGAAGAAATCTGGCTGTCTGGCAGCCTTGATTATGATCGTTCGTCGCATCACACACACATACACACACACACACACACACACACACACACACGCCATCAAACAGTTGTTGATGGTGAAGGGTTGAGACCCCCCCCCCCCTCCCACCACCATCATCCCGCTGTCACCTTAACATTTCATATTTATGTCGCGCCAAAAGTTGTCGGCCGCCCCCACCTCCCATAATTTGTCACTGGTCGTCATCGCCTCTTGTGTGTGCGGGAAAGGTCGTGCCTTTCATTTCATTATTTGAAAAATAAATGAACAAGAATGGTGTGTTTTTATTAGGTAGGTAGATAATAATAATATTTAGCAGGTTCCACACCCAGACACACACGGATTGCCCGGACACGATGATAACGATGCCGACGACAATGGATGACGATGATGATGATGATTATCGTGTTTCTGTTTAAAAAATGAAATACTTTAGCAGGTTCCACCCCCACCCCCCACACGGATAGACCGGACCCGAAGATGATGATTGTGGTTTTGCTGGCTGTTACGGCTGTGATGAGGATGATGATAATGATGATGATGATGATGATGACGATGGCGCAGATGGTGATTATTTGTTCGGTCGCTCAGTGGTACGGTGTCTCTTGTCACAAAATCAAGCCTTGTCAATGGCCGGATGAGTGACAGTGATTGTTGAAAATTGTGATCCAGACGTTAAGTCCGTGTGTCAGGCACTTGACTCAGGTGTGAATGTATTCTTATCTTATAAGCAATGACGGGTATTGTAAAGAGCTTTAATACAAAAAGACTCCAAACAGCGATCGGTACCTACTGTACGAAATGGATGTATGGTCGATATGGCGTGCCGGAGGAATAAATTAAATAAAATATTGTGAAGTTCATTGAGCATGGTAAATCCTTGGAAATGCGCTTTGAACTAATACACCTGCTAGACAACTCCGATTCCAATATAAACGACTGATTAATATTCCCATATATAAACTATAGTTAGCTGAAAATCTTTCTTTGTCGGGACTCCAAAAGTATGGAACGAATTAGACAAAGAAATCAAAGGGTCTTTAGGAGCACTGATTGATTTTAGATTGATTATTACATTGAAATGTGTTGATATTTATTTTATCCATTATTATTAGGGTGGTGGTGGTGGTGGTGATGATGATGATCCCGCTGATATGATGGTGATGATAAATAAATTAAACATAATTCCCTTTATTCATCCCATAGGGGAGATTCGTCTTTCGGGTCTATTCTAAGGGAAGACTGGAATAACCCAAGCGATAGCCGCAGTGCAGCGCCGCAAATTTAGTTAGGGCAAGGTGACTTGCTCAAGACCACTCAGCGGCGGGTGATCGAACTCGGTACCTTTCGGGTGCCAACCAAAGACCGTACCGCTGCCCCTGATGATGATGATGATGATGATGATGATGATGATGAAGATGATGATGATGATGATGATGATGATGATGGGAACTAACAAAGAATACACAGGCATCTAAAATTGAAACATTCCATATTCAAAGCTAATGTTTTACTTTAAAAAATTGAGCTTTACAATACCCACTAAATGTGATCAAAGCGCTTTGTAAAGGGGTCCCCGGTCAACAGCAACATTTAATATGTAGGACGGGACATGCCGCCTGTTAGGCGATATTACAATTTTTCAGACAAAGACAACGCTGTTAACGGCCAGGTACTCATTTTACACCTGAGTACGGTGAGAGAATGTGAGTAAAGAGCCTTGTCCAAAGACTCAACTATGCACCGAGCGCGAGGCTCGAACCCAGGACTTTCCGATCCCAAAGCGGGTGTCATACCACTAGACCATTATAATGCACGAGAGCCATGGTCGACTAGAGTACTACCTATAGTTACGTCATGACTAGACCACATAGCCGCACTACTGTAGGAGTGTTCATTGATAGAGGGATGCGTGTGTGTCATAGAAATAGCCTTAGTGTGTGTGTGTGTGTGTGTGTGTATGTGTGTGTGTGTGTGTGATAGTCAAACTTTAGTAGGTTTAATGAAGTCTTGTCACACACGCGTGATACACCTATACGAATTTCCCTGCCACTGCCACCCAGACACACTAACATCTGACAAGGAGTGAGGGCTGTGGAAGAACCACAGACTACCGTGTGCAAACATTGGCGATTGGTATCGGATGGCAAACTGTGATCGTTTGAATTTGAAATGATTCGAAACACTCGTTACCCCTCCGCTCGCTCGAATCCTGATCGTCTCAAGCTCGTCTCACGTGTCAAGATCGTCTCAAGCTCACAACCCGCTTGATCGTTTTACGATCGAGTGATCGTTTTACTAACTCGCTCTTCCGGCATTGAGATCGAGCACTGACTCGTGGCTTGGCGCTCGGTCGTCGATCGAGTAAAAGCGATCAAATAACCCAACACTATCAGACAGGTGTCTGGGGATAACAAAAATTGGTTATCCCCAGACATCTGTCTGGGGATAACGAATTTTTATTATCCCCAGACAGGCGTCTGGGAATAATGACAGCCTAATAATAATAATAATAATAATAATAATAATAATAATAATAATAATAATAATAATAATAATAATAATAACTATACTGCTTTGAGACATTATAGTCGATAGGTCTACTGTCCTATAAAAAGTCCAAGTACTAAGTACAAGTACGAATAACTACTGTTTACTTTCACGCTGTACATAGATATTTTTTTTTTTTTTTTTTTGAAAGTAGTCCATCAGAGCCATTAGGCCATGGAGCGGGAGTTTATCCCAGATTCTTTCGCGTGAAACGGACCATATCATTTGCTTGCTACCTTTAGGATAGTCCTGGGAGAGGCCTTCAAATCGATCTGCGGTGAAGATGCGTCCTATCGAAGATGCGAGCGACGAGCATTTGCTATTGTCCGTTTCACGCTGTAGAAACCGGGATAAAAACCGGCTCCATGGCCCTAAAAGAACCCATGAATAAGTAACTGTAACATGGCTACTAAAATGCGTAAAAACAAAGTTATCTGACATTGATAGGTCTATAAACATAAACGTCTTTAAAGTAGGACTTCGCAAAGGCACTTCAAGTGACAAGAGAGAGAGAGAGAGAGAGAGAGAGAGAGAGAGAGAGAGAGAGAGAGAGAGAGAGAGAGAGAGAGAGAGAGAGAGAGGTGAACAACGATCAAACAGGTGAAGTCTTCACTGCTCCGTTAATACCCCCCCCCCCCTCCCCCCACAACCTCTCTACCATCATACGATAACGATAATCCATCTTGCCGAATATTGCATGCCGACACAACAAAGCGGAACACAGGTGAACAAAACCAACCACTGCCTTCCCCATCTTTGTCACCCGCTAGCACTGCGCATGCCGCCGTGTCACACTGTCTTGGCCGAATAATAGGGTTACAGTTCGTGTGTAAACAGACGAATGAGGGGAAAGAGAAAAGTCAAACACTGTGTGTTGTTACCACTTCTTCTGCTGGAGTTGCTGCGTTTTTCTAAAGATAACAAAAGTTTATTAATTTGATAACATGAACGTGTGAAGTTATCACGGAATGCTGGATGCTAAACGTAAGTTGTTTGGGTCTTGCCCTTTCGATGTGTGTGAGAATTGTCCTTAGAAAGAATGAACTGTGCTCAGATGAACTGTCACGAAAATCTCATTGCTGTTTACATTCGTCTTTATCACCGTGTGTTTTACTTGACTAAGCGGTCGTCCTCACACTCCCTTTTTTTTTGGTTTAAAGTTTTTTGTTTTGTTTCTTTTATATATTTTTTCGTTTGTTTTGGTTTTTGTTGGGTTTTTTTTTGTATGTTTTGTTTTTGCTTTCCTTTTTTAAAGATATTATTTTTATTTTCAGGTTCATCTGAACTATTGTGTGTAACTTGTAAGGTGATTTGTGCTTTCACGGGAATCAGGTGTGTCACCAGTCACCGTTCCTACCCGAGATAAGACCCACTTGTTGTCTGTGTTGTTTTATCAAGAAGGAAATAAACTCTTGTTTCCTTGATATCTCGTGGAGATTAGGTTATATTAACCCCAATATTTGATTAATTCTAGAGTTGATTTCGGCGTCTTATGTTAATACGTATTTTGGTGACACTGCATTCATTGTGTTATTTTTACAAGTGTTATTCCAAGCAAACTCATATTCATATCTAGTTGCTATTCGGAATCTGTTATCGTGTGTTAGTTTTCTAGTTTACTTTCCAAATTACCATATTGTCGCCTTCATAATACAGGTTATTTTTCAAACTTTTTTGATTAATTAATATAATAACTGTTTAGATTTTATAGGGAAGAAAAAAAAAATAATTCATGAATGTGATACAATTTATCATGGTTCACAAGCAAAATTTATCCCTGCACTGTTCGAGTTATTGTATAATTTTAATTGATTCTTGATGTTCTTATCATAAAAGAGATTTGAGCCACTTTTTCCACAAAGCCTCAATGTCAGACTCATCAAAGATGGAATCCAAGAAAAGACTATCAGATTTAGATAGTGAGTTATCAGACTTAGATGCGAAGACGGAGGCGAAGATTTTTTCTCTTCTTGAGGATCGGGATAAAGTGATTCGTTTGCAACAGCAGCAAATTTCACGCCTAGAATCGGAGTTACGTGGATTGAAAGCTGAAAGGGATTTATTGGAAATACGTCTGGCAACTCACATTGATGCTCAAGTGGATATTAAGGACCAGCACCGTGGAAGGTAAGAATCCATTCTTTCATAATATATATTATAGACATTATTGTTGTGTTGCAGAACACTATGGTCATAAAAATGTTATTTCGCACATCATCCCCTTTTGATTTTCTTCCCGTTAAAGTATGTTTCAATCTGTGTAGCTATTTTATCTTGTGT
>NC_088365.1:44758298-44763298 GCF_034508935.2 Berghia stephanieae | reverse complement strand
GCCAAAGGGGGATAGATAGCCGAGTACATAAGGCATTGTACTTCACCTCGTGGATCAAGGTTCGAGCCCCGCAGAAAGCACCTCGTTTTTTGTTGTTTTTTATCTCTCCTGTCTTGAGTAAGAAGGTTATTCCTTTTTGTAACCCTGCATTATGACTGACACCTCCTGGGGTCTTTTCTAGAGATGGACACAAAAGAGAAATAACGCTTGAGGGTGTTTTTAAGAATTATATATGTATTTTTATTTGCTCCTTCTGTTAACACATTATAGAATAAATTGCAGTACAGAATCCCATAAATAGACCTAGACACCTGGTAGTTTTTTGTTGTTGTTTTTTTGTAGGTGTGACAAGTTAGAGTATTTTACGACTTATTCTGTAATGGCACAGTAGTGACAATCATTTAACATGTTGTCGCGGAAAATAATTAACAATATTGATATTGATTAATTGCTCTATGTTTATTGTTAATTAAAAAAAAAAGCATCGGTGTTGTTTTGCGGTCAACAGTTGACGTCTGTGACGGTCATTGTGACTCTCGGGATGTTGTTGTTGTTATTTTTGTTGTTGATGATGAATTGTGATGGTTGTGATGAGGATAATTACAATAGTTTAACGGGAAATAGATAGAATTATCATGCAAATGTTTCAGATCTGTTTGTTTGTGTGTGTGTGTGTGTGTGTGTGTGTGTGTGTGTGTGTATGTATAAAGTTCCTCGACAAAACAGAAACACTTGTATTTGTTCGTATTTTTATTATACAATGTTGAAAAGAGAAGCAATGTGAACGAAGGGGGAAAAGGGGTGGGGGGACGGAGTGTGAATGTACACAATACACATCTATAAGGATGAATGCCGTAGATAATACAAACGCATACTATATCTTTGTGTGTCTGTTTAAACGGTTTACGATGATAACCAGTGAATAGAACAGGAATTTCGAAGACGTTTAAGGGCTTTCATCGTAACACAATATAAGAGAATGGATGTATTATCTATTTCTATTGGAGCACAGTGGCCTGGAAGATTGACACATTTACGATGGGTTTAGTTAGATACATATAGAACTCTGCCGTACTCTGGGAAAAACTGATATTTGAAAAATTGGCCAGAAAACTCATCCTTCAAATATCGATCGATTAAATGTCCCTCATCTTGGCCAAAAAACTCTCAAAACTGAGACTTCGTGAAGTCTCAGGTTTTCGAGTTTTTGGCCAAGATGAGGGTCATTTAAATCGATCGATATTTGAAGGACGAGTTTTCTGGCCAACTTTTCAAATATCGGTTTGTCCAGAGTACGGCAGAACTGTCGTCAACGAAGACAAAACGCGTTATTCTAAATTAAAAATAAAAAACAAAAAACAAAAAAGCAAAAACAAGAAAAGATTTTGGCCATTATTCCCCCCCCCCCCCCCCTTTCAATTACTGATCGATTATAATGACCCCCGATCCTCTAAACTTGTCAAGACATTTTAAACTTAAAAAAACTTTTTTGAGTCGAGATGTTGGCATATTGGGAAATCATTTTTATCGATCGCTGTGTAGTCAAAGGTTTTCTGGCCAAAAACATGTTTTTTCAATTGTTTTGTCATTAAACGACATAATAAGTGTCATAATATAAGATGTATAGAACAAGGTTGTATATATAATATATATATATATATATATATATATATATATATATATATATATATATATATATATATGTGTGTGTGTGTATGTGTATCTATATAGTTATATAACAGGACTGTGACCTCTTCCTGTTCAAATGATATAAACAGTCATTCCATGTAGTGATGAAACGTGCCTGTCGTATTTTTGTATAACTCTTGTCTTCTCTTTATTCCCAATAATACATGTCTTTTCTAATCTATTTTCCTCCTCCCTTTTCTCTTGTACCTCCTCGTGTCCTCTTAAATGGGGGGGGGGGGGGAATAGATATAGATAGATAGAAAGATAGATAGAGGGAGAGAGATAGAGAGAGAGAGAGAGAGAGAGAGAGAGAGAGAGAGAGAGAGAGAGAGAGAGAGAGAGAGAGAGAGAGAGAGGGGCGTTGACGGTTATGTGTTTGGCTATTATTATTATTATTTTTGTTTTGTTTTTGTGTTTGTTTTTTTTCCTCTCCTTGTGATCATTACCAGCCCGTACAGCGTTCATTCCCCACCCATCTTGACTGGTCGATGGCTGTCTGTAATGGCCAATGTTTACTTTGATGGAAGTCATAGTTTGATAATCATGATAAAATCGATCTCCCCCCAACCCCCAACCGACACCAGAACATCTGTCGCTCCCTGTATGTTCTGTGCAACAACTTATATGCATCTTTTCGCCGTATGTACTTGGAGAAGGTAAAGTGTGGCCTCGAAATTGGGAACATCCAAGTTTGCCAATTTTTCGTATATTAACGGAATTCTTCAGTATGTTATAAATCCTCAGTATATTTTTTTCATTTACCTGCTAAATAGGAAAAAATATATATATATTAAAGTACATAATGTCTTTTTACACGAGATCAGCACTGGGATGGGGTTTGTCTGTGTATTGCGTAAAAGTTCGGTACATTTTTGCCTCCTGAATTGGCAACCCTGAGAAAATCTTTCAATTGACAATATTTGAAAAACCCACCAAATCGGTACGAAATTCAAACATTAAATTTTGTTATTTAGCACTCAAATGGGGACTTGGTGTATGAAGATTTTGTCAGCACTATACCCCCCCTCCCCCCCCCCTCTCTCTCTCTCTCTCTCTCTCTCTCTCTCTCTCTCTCTCTCCTTTTTGTAACAAGATCAATGACAATTTCAATGGCGATGATAACAGAACGTGTCACGTGTCATTATCCATTGTCAACAGACTTAAGAAAATCAGAAGTGCTCCACCAAAGTTTCGAGAGTACCATATTATTTATATCAACGTAATTCGGTAAAGAGGGAACTCGTTAAATCGGGACAATTTTTTTCCCCGAGAAGATTGCTGTTCCAATTATTCCTCTTAATTATTACTAATTTATATTAAGTGGATATTTTTCAATTATCGAGAGGGGTGTGTCCCACATATTCCATACACTGTTTTGCATACAGACACCATCATCTTTCTAATGTGATAGAGGGAATGGGTTTGACGCTCGAGTCTGTGCATTAGTACGGGGTAACTCAATAAAATGTTAACAGTATAATATTATAGTAGTAATCAATCTTTATTTCCCATAAAATGGAAACTCTGTAGTGGTTTACATTGCTCGAACAAATATGATAAATATTAATAGAAATGTGTGGATCTTATAATAAATCTATTATAATACTTTCTTAGCATTATTTTATCATAGATCCCCATAACAAATTTACTTCACAATGCACACAGACATCTTTATAATTTAATACAACAGGGAACAGACCTGTCCCCTATTAGGAAAAATTCGTAGAACTACGAAATTTTAGCTCCAATTTCAGAACTTTATGCGCGTCTCTATGTCATTAAAACGTATTGAAAATGAAAGTTGATGCCAGACTATATCATTATAATAATTTTGAAGTGTTATTCATTGCTTCTGGTGGTAAATTGTTGATTTTTAAAGTTAATTATAGCGACTACAATTATTTTCATCTCTTAAAAATTACGATTTTAAAGATTTTAAAGTGGGCAGGTCTGTAATCTGTTTTCATTAATTAAATCGAAGTTTCCCATTCCATCCATCTGACCATTGTTATTTAACACTCCAATTAAGCGCATTAAAGTTCACAATCTTTATTGATTCATCCTGTTTTAATTGACAGTTATGAGTTATGAATCCAACAACTGTTTACTGTTATACAGACCTGCCTAGTACTACGAAAAATTCGTATAAATACGAATTTTTGTCTTCATCCACAGAGCTGCATAGGTCTCTTTGACTCAATAAATCTTGTTGAAAAGGAAACTTTAGCTTCTTATAACCTATATTCAGGACTTTGGAGCAATTTTTTGGACCATACTGAGAGCAAATTGTTTATTTCTAAAGCTATTTAAAGTAAATTTTTCTTTTTTTTTTCCCCTTCGAAACTACTAATTGTTGGTTTTTCAAGTAGGCAGCTCTGCTGTTATAACACATTATGATATATTGTGTCTTATCACAACACACTTAATGTCTGTAATACGCCAGTCGTTCACCAACAGTCGTGGTTGTTTTTTTCGTCAAGTAGCACACATCATAATATTCTTTTTCCAGAGCTCTTCACAAACCTCTCAATGCTGACCTTATAAAACACAAAAGTTCCTTTCCATATAGGCCGAGGCATCGGTTAGGCGTCGTTTTCTGTGTCGCGTTCTTATTTTTTAGTCAATACTACTATACATCATAATATTCTTTTCCCGTACCTCTTCACAACGCTGCATATTCTAAACCTCAGAAACCTACCAAAATGTCCTTTCCATATTGGCCAGAGTAGGCGTCGTTTTCATTCTAGTACTCTTTCTCTAACACTATCCATCGCAGATTAAATCCATGCACATATTCATTCATATACTGTACATTTTATCATGTCCTTGGGGTGTGTTTGTGTGTGTGTGTGGGTGGGGGGGGGGGGTCATCAAGAGTTTTTGGAGAGGTCACTTTTGCAGCGTTTGTCCGTGTCCGAAAAGAAATTAATAATAATAATAATAATAATAATAATAATAATAATAATAATAATAATAATAATAATAATAAAAATAATAATAATAATAATAATAATAATAATAGATCTTTATTGTCCATAAATATGGCAATTTGTCATTTAGTTACACTTGTTATAACGTTAAATGATAACTATAACATTGAACAGATATTTCACTCCTACTTATTTTCTCTCTCTCTCTCTCTCTCTCACTCACTCACTCTCTCTCTCTCTCTCTCTCTCTCTCTCTCTCTCTCTCTCTCTCTTCCTCTCTTTCTTTCACACGTGCGATATACACAACATAAACATAAATTACCGGGTTAAATGTTGCTCTTGGCTAAGGACCCCCTGTAAAGCGCTTTGAGCACACTTAGT
>NC_088365.1:44748298-44755798 GCF_034508935.2 Berghia stephanieae | reverse complement strand
CACCAGACCTGCAGATAATTACACGTTGGTATGAAGTTGTTTCTTAATGTTTCTTTGTTAAGATTTATTGAACTGATGGTTAGATAGTAGTAAGTACGTAGTAATTTATTTGTTGGGTGCTTAGTCCCTTCTAGTTTGCTATGGTTGGGTGCTGTAAGGGGCTGTATGCAGTTTGAAGCCCTGGATGGGAACAATAATACGTGTAATAATAATAATAATAATAATAATAATAATAATAATAATAATAATAATAATAATAATAATAATAATAATAATGATATAATAATAATAATGATAATAATAATAATGATGATGATAATGATATAATAATAATGATAATAATAATAATAATAATAATAATAATATAATAATAATATAATAATAATAATAATAATGATAATAATAATAATGATAATAATAATGATAATAATAATAATAATAATAATAATAATAATAATAATAATAATAATAATAATAATAATAATAATAATAATGATAATACTGTCAAAAATGTGAAAATGGAAAGGGTTCGAAATGAAATAATTCAATGGAACCTTTCGTTTTAAACCCTCCGTCGGCAAAACAATATCAATAAACGGTGCCATTCTCGTCGCAGACCTACGGTTGACCACATTTCGAATGGTCTACCTGTCTTTGTGATTGCCAGGGGCAGCGTGTCTCAGCGGTAGGGTCTTTGCTTCGTACCCGAGAGATACCGAGTTCTATCACCCGCCGCTGTTCTAGTACTTAGTCACTTCGCCCAAGCTCAATTTGCGGGGAGCACTGCGGCTGACGCCTGGGTTATTCCAGTCTTTCATTGGAATATACCCTAGAGACAAATTTCCCCTATGGGATGAATAAAGGGATTTTTTTTTTTTTGATGATGACGACGACGACGATGACGATGATGGTGGTGAACATAAAATAAACTACTTGAAGAAAACGAAACTACAAATATTTGAAACGCACGACAAAAACAAAACGTACAATGGATTTTAAAAAAAAACAAAACAAAAACAAATAAAAGAAGAAGAAGAAGAAAGGGCTTCTAAAAATATTAGGAAGAAGTTATTTATTAAACAAAACCGATTCTGATACAAGACAGAACATGCAGGGGAAAGTTTACAATATTAAAAATCAAATAAAAGATCAAACGCTTTCAATGCTCTATTAATTGTAAACAGTCGTCATTGGGCAGACCTGCCAACTGGAACAATTTTAAAAAGTCGGAATTTTTTAGGAAATAACAAATTGTCATCGCTGTAGTTAACTTTAAAAAATAAACAATTTAACCTTACAATGATTAAATGAAACTTCAGAGAAAAAAACTTGAGCTTTTATATAGAGCAATATCTACTAAAGGTGCTCAAAGCGCTTTACAAGACGTCCCTGACTAACAGCAAGCCGTAACATGTAGAACGAGACATGACGCCTGTTAGGCGATATTACATTTTTTTTTCCGACAGAGACAACGCTGTTAACGGTCAGGGACTCATTTTACACCTGAGTACGGTGAGAGAATATGAGTAAAGAGACTTTTTCAAGGACTCAACTATACGCCGAGCGAGGCTCGAACCCAGGACCTTCCACTAGACCACATAGTCGCACAACAGTCAACCTTAAACGTATCAAGTCTCGTTTTCAATAAGTTTTAATGACTTAGAGATTCTCACGATGAAGTTTTGAAATCGGAGCCAAAATTTCGTAAATCTACGAAAATTTTCGTAACGGTTACCAAGTCTGATTTGGGGCATGTTAAGAACAGAGTTGCTTACTGGAAAACTAAAAAAAAAAAAAAATCGTAGTTTCCCAGAAAAACAATGAAAAATGTCACACAATAAATAGCATTACTAATCAATTATTTGCCCTCAGAGTGATCAAAATATGCTCCTAAAGTCCTAAATACAGTTTCTAAGCTACCAAACTTTCCCTTTCAACAAGATTTATTGAATCAAATACGTCTATGCAGTTCTGTTACTGGAGTCAAAAAATTCGTAATTCTACAAATTTTTCGTAGCACTAGGCAGGTCTGATTAAGAACAATACAGAATATTGTGCGGATATAAATAATAGACTGGAATGGTTTATCCAATCAACCATGCAGTGGTTTTCCATAAGCCTGCATGTCTATGCCTTCCGTCTCCCGATCAAGTTCACTGAAGCGTGACGGCGTCGTAGAAGATGAAACGAAAGGGAAACTTCGTGATTTTGGTGAATTTATGTTTTTTTCCCACGGTTTGTCATTGATAGAGGACGACCTGGCAGGCGCTGCGTGGAGTGGGTTTTTATAAGACATTAGATCAATGGGGAGTTGGCCTGTTTTGGGGGGCTGTTAGTTGTAGTTGTAGTTGTGGTGGTTGTAGTAGTAGAGGTGTACAGTCATCCTCTGTTGACACAAACACCTCTAGGGAGATAATGATAATATTTGTTTTAAATTTTTAAAAAATTATTTGTGTGTGGTTGTGTTTGTTTGTGCGTGTTCGCGCGCGCGTGTGTGTGTGTGATATTGTGGTATTGTGGTATGACATTGATAATATTAATAATAATAATAATAGTAATAATAATAATAATAATAATAAAAATAATAATAATAATAATAATAATAATAATAATAATAATGATAATGATAATGATGATGATAATAATAATAATAATAATAATAATAATAATAATAATAATAATGATAATAATAATACCACCATGACATTGAGCAGGTCACCTCGCCCTAGGCCACTTTGCGGCGCTGCACAAGCGGCTGACCTCTGGGTTATTCCATCTTCCCTTTGAAATGACTCCATCCAACCAGGAATAAATAATGGGGAATTTTGGTTTGTTTTTGAATTATACGTTGTGCAGTGCGGTGCCACAACGAGAGCAATAAGGGCTCGAACCCGTGACCTCAGGGTGTTAGTGTTAGGCTTATTCACTTGGCCATCTCGCCCACGAATAAAGAACTGTATACCAAAAACCGCTGGTGATAAAAATAAAAGAGTAGAATTAAAATTTGTTTTGATATAATTCGAGGTGATATTCGATCACGGAAGTTGGATAAGGCAATCACTGACTCATGTCATGGAATATCACAATGGTCTACAGATACTACAGTTGTGCCGAAGAAAACAACAACAACAACAACGACATTTTAAAACAATGTTACGGTAGATGACAAATCAGTCTGATGGTGAAAAGGTTTGAACTGAGATATTGCCAAGTTTAGTTAAAAGGTCCATATTTATCCCCCCCCCCCCCCAAATGAGTTCTTGTCATGATTAAATCAACACTTTTTGTACATCTTCCGGAAGTATCAAAGCTTAATTTCATTTCTAAATATTTTTTACAGCTAGTCAAGTTGAAAAAGTATGAAATATGAGAAAAGTTGTTGGATACCTTTCCCATACATCTGCATAACTTCATGAAAAATCACCCGATATACCTTCAAATAAAGATAAAAATGCCCTGGGGAGCAAATTCTTTCAGAAAATGAAGAGAGAAAAAATGCAACTCCAAAATGTTTATATTCCGACTGGTTATGTCATGCACTGACACAAATAACAAATAACAACTTAACAAGACGCAGGAATGAAAGGCTTGAATGTCGATAAAAGACGCCCCTGACCGAGGACCAGAAATTTACAAAAAGACAGAATGATAATGAGAGTTGACTGAAGGTATAAATTACATATAAAGAGTTGTTCATAAAACGGTGTCTTAGGAATTTGGATATCGTGTAGTGTGGGTGTGTTGTTGATGTGTTTGTTTTAATACATGCACTGATTCTAGTGATAACAGCGGTCGGGTCTCTCTTGTTCTGGCTGAATAATAATAATAACAATAATAATGATGATAATGATAATGTTATGTACGCAATAAAAATACACACACAATACTAGCTGTTGTGCCCCTCGTATATTATGCTTAGATGTACGGTACCATTATTATGTATTAGAACAGTTGCAGATCATTTATTTATTTATTTATTATTGTATTTATTTATCACCACCACTACCACCATCAGTACTACCAGCACCACGACTAATATTACTACTACTACTACTACTACTACTACTACTACTACTACTACTACTACTACTACTACTACTACTACTACTACTACTACTACTACTACTTCTACTACTTCTACTACTACTACTACTACTACTACTACTACTACTACTACTACTACTACTACTACTACTACTACTACTAATAATAATAATAATAATTATAATAATAATAGTTTTTTTGTGACGGTAAGAGTCATTTTAATCTATGGATATTTAAAGAACGGTTGATAATTGATAGGTTCCAAAGTTTTAAATACGCGTTAAAAAATATATTAAAAAAAAAAAGTACTGCGAATGAAGGGTGGATGTGTCATGTCGCCTTGATGGCGTCCCTAACTACGCTTTTCTATATCACGGAGATAAGTTGATATCACTTTTATTTTTTTGTGCGTGTCTATACGTGTGCGTATGTGTGGGGGTGGTGGGGGGGGGGGGGTAAAGAGAGAGAGAGAGAGAGAGAGAGAGAGAGAGAGAGAGGGGGGGGGGGGAGGTTGTTGGCATTTTAAAATTCTTTGAGGTTGATATTGTTGTCGCGTAGACTATTTTCATTAAAAGGAAAAAAAAATCCTAACAATTACTGTTCATTGAGGTGCTCGTGTGTGGGTGGGTAGGTGTGTGTGTGTGTGTGTGTGTGGATGGGTAGGTGTGTGTGTGTGTGTTTGTAGGTGGGTGCATGCATCTAGATAAGTAAAGAACCTTAAGTACTTCTACATGGAATTAACAGACATAGTTAGGGAGAGAGGGAGAGAGAGAGAGAGAGAGAGAGAGAGAGAGAGAGAGAGAGAGAGAGGGAGGAAGGAAGGAGTGCGGTGGGGTCGTTGGTGTTCAGAGAGATGTTTCAATTGATATTGTGTGTGTGTGTGTGTGCGTGTGTCTGTGTGTGTGTGTCGTTGGTGTTCAGAGATATGTTTCAATTGATATTGTGTGTGTGTGTGTGTGCGTGTGTGTGAGAGAGAGAGAGAGAGAGAGAGAGGGGGGGGGGTCGTTGATGTTCGGAGATAATATATAATGATTCAGTTGATTGTGTGGGTGGGTTGTAGGTTTATTATCTACGTATCTGCGTGTTACGTGTCGGACCCAGGGTTTAAAGACAACTGGAAGCTTGGATTATTTCGTCAGAGGAGAGTTTGCCGTACTCTGTAAAAAAAAAACACATATATAAAAATTTGGCCAGAAAACTCGTCCTTCAACTATCTATCGATTTAAATGGCCTCTCATCTTGGCAGACACTCTCAAACCCGCGACTTCGCTGAAGTCCCGGGTTTGAGAGTTTTTGCCAAGATGAGGGTAATTTAAATCGGTCAATATTTGAAGGACGAGTTTTCTGGCCAAATGTTTAAATATGTGTTTTTCCAGAGTACGACAGAGTTGTACTTGTAATCGGATCGCTGAATAGGATTCAATAGTCGTAACGTCACTTCCTTCCTAATGACGCATGGTAACGTAGTAACACTGGCTCTAAACTATCGGAACAATGGCGGACGCCCGTATGAAATATTTCTCCGGCGAGCATATAAGCGTATCCAGAGGGGAAAAAAACATGAATTGGATCATTTTTTGACTTTTACACATTCTGATCACAAGACATATGAAAAGTTCTAGCAAGGTTGAAGAATAAAAAGTAATGATTTTCTTTGTTTAGAACCAAGATGGCCGCCGTTGCCGGGCGGCGTGACATCAGACTACTGAATCCAATTGAGCTCCTGTCTTCTGAAGTCCCTGGGATGGGCCACATCAACGGCCATGTGTGCATTCGGTATTCAGTGTTCAGTCTTATCTCTGCGTCTTTGTAACCATCACTAGCTTGTGATTTGAGTTTTGTGCCTTTTGATCGACCGGTTTGTTGAACTTGACATTAAATATAGAGCACTATCCACTAAACGTGCTCGAAACGCTTTACAAAAGGGTCCCTGGCCAACAGCAACGTATAGAACGAGGCATTACGCCTGTTCGGCGATATTACAATTTTTTTTTTACCCGACAGAGACAACGCTGTTAACGGCCAAGGTACTCATTTTACACATGAATACGGTGATAGAATGTGATTAAAGTATTTTTCAAGACTCAACTATGGCCGAGCGAGGCTCCCTACCCAGGACCTTCCGATCTGAAAGCGAGTGTCATACTACAAGACCACATAGCCGTCTAATGATTCTGAAGAACTTCTTGACTCATCCCACCCCCAAACAAATAGGACTTTTAATACCACAAGACCACCTACGTGGGTCAAAGACCCCCCAAATCGTGATCCTATTATACCCAATGGTATGTCTTATTACAAATAATTGACGCCATCGTTTGTAAAAGCTGGATTTCCCATGATTCCCAACGGCTGTCTCGGCGGCGGGTTTGTTTTAAGCCCTATGGTCAAGGTCAGTGGCCCTTAATCGGCTTCTGTTTACGTCTTAGTTATAATAATGATAATATCAATGTCCTTTTACTTACCCATCCACCCACCCACTCATTCAGGCAATCAGTCAAACCACCTGTATCTGCTTGTGTCGACGTGTACATATATGCAGGTCTGACGTCTGAACCCAATTATGGGCCTAGTTTAACATTGTTGTACTGGACAATATTTTGCGTCATTTTTTTTTTTTTTAGCTTTCCAGTACAGCAATGAGCCCATGGAGAATAGGGTTATCAGACCTGCAAATAAGTGCACGTCGGCCTGTGTTACATGAAATGCATCATCGTCATCGTCGTCGTGGTGGTACTCGTCGTCATCATCATCATCATCATTATCATTATCATTATCATCATCATCTTCATCATCAACAACAAAGTAGTCTTCCTATCATCATCAATCTCTTTCTCTATCAGTATCGTCGTCGTCACCATCGAGACCACCACCACCACCTTGTGAGGTCCCAGGTTCGAGAATTTTGCCAAGGTGACACACGTCGATCTCCTATTTATTGATAGAATGAAGATGACGTCACTCGGGTCTTTGTTATTGTTTTTTGCCATCCACGCTTATGAGAAATTCTCACTTAACTGTATTCACCAGACTATAAATATTCATGGTTGCACAGAGTTTTGTGTGTTGGTCCGTTAGAGCTAGTATGCGCTTGGCTAAGAAGCTCATAACATTGCCATCCGGAAGTATAACGGACCAACACACAAATCTGTGTGTATCCATGAACGTTTATAGTCGGGTTAATACAGTTCAGTGAGCATTGCTCATAAACGCGGATGGCAAAAAACAATTATAAAGACCTGAGTGACGTCATCTTCGAACTATCTGTACTTTCTGATGGAAATGTTGTGAGCTACTTTGCCAAGCGCATACTATCTATAGGATAAAGAAGGCATTGAATGCATTGCAGGTGTTTGTGAGGCCTATGATGAGTGTTCAACGTTCAAAGCTGTTGAAAATTATTCTAAAATTATGACTTTTTAAATTATAGATAATTACAAAAACATTGTGTAGACA
>NC_088365.1:44745110-44748198 GCF_034508935.2 Berghia stephanieae | reverse complement strand
GCCGCTGCGCGGTGTGGCCTTGAGCAAGTCATCACCACGCCCTAGCTCAAATTGCGACGCTGCACTGCGGCTGACGCCTGAGCTAGTCCAGTCTGCCCTTGGAATAGACCCTAGAGACAATTTTCCCCCTCTGGGATGAATAAAGTGAATTTTATTTTTTAAATTAATTCAGTTTTATTTCTTTTAATCGGGATTATTTTTTTTTACTTTAGATAATGTAATAGAAAATGAACATACCAAATAGTGTGGAATGTATTCATTATAACGTTTATATTTTTAATAATATTTAATATTACAAACACTACATAAGTTATGGTTAATTTCTATCGATAACTTGTAATCATAAAGCATCACTTTAATCATTTGGGAAAATTTGGAACAAGTCAATAATTCAAGATTGAAACCCGCAGGGCGAGAGGAAACGGGGTCGTCAAAAGAAGACCTGGAGGTGGAGCCTTCACTAAGATTTGTGTGTCTTCAATCTTACCTGGAGTGAGGCAAAGGTCTGTGACAAGGACAGAAGAAGATGGAAGAGTGCTGTTGAGGCCCTATGCTTCGCCAGGAGCCAAGAGGCATAAGTCAACAACAAAACAAAAATAATTTAGATATTTCCAATTTGACTACACAAGCAAATTAACTCGCAATACGCTATTTAAAAAAATAAGTAAAAAGATAAAACACACGCGCGCACACACACAAATCACACATACACACACACAGACACACACACAAATCACACATACACACACACAGACACACACACACACACACACACACAAATAAACAAACAACACTGTGCATCTCCACGCCTCTTCAAGAACTGCGAGAAATGTCAACGTTTTTTTAAGAACTGTGTGATAAGGAAATGAGATCACCTTAAAATTTGAATTCGATGAGTAATTTATGTTTGTTTTATAATTGATATCCTGTATTTTATATCTTACTAAAAAAAATAATGCATATCGGTTCTTTTTTATCACTGTGATAGGGCACCAAAGGCCACAATATTGTCGTAATTTAGCTATTATTAGGTTTTGTATTGTATTGTATTGTATTGTATTGTATTGTATTGTATTGTATTGTATTATATTGTATCAGTATCAATTTCATCAGACAGAAATATGATAATATAATTAAAATGGCGACCTTCCTACAAAATGGTTTCCAATTTAAAAGGTATAGAAATAATAGACGCATTTCATGTCGACCTGCCTCGCATAACAAACTGATTCTATTTCCAAACATTACTCATCCTGGAAATGTACTTAATTTTCTATTATTCAAAGCAAATCGTTCAAAACTTGCTATGGCTTAAGTTTTACCTATGTTTCTCTCTCTCTCTCTCTCTCTCTCTCTCTCTCTCTCTTCTCTCTCTCTCTCTCTCTTTCTCTCTCTCTTCTCTCTCTCTTCTCTCTCTCTCTCTCTCTCTCTCTCTCTGTGTGTGTGTATGTGTGTGTTTGTGTGTGTGTATAATGAAAACATGGGATAATATTATATACAATATTACACCACCTTATTATTCCAATGCCACAGCGCCAAAAGTATAAATACGTACATATGGCTTTGCATGCCGTTCATCGTCATCTAATTCCCAGAGTTCAAAATTGGCATATTGACACAATGTGAGTTTTTATCTTCTTCTGGTGAAAGCATCGCTTTACAATGATTAATAGTCTAAAAGGGCCGTACTCGGATGAAACGATTATTTAAAATTTTGGCCGGAAAACTCGTCCTTAAATAATATATCGATTAAAATGACCTTCATCTTGTCAAAAACTCTGAAACCTCGAACTAGGGCGAAGTCCCAGGTTTGAGAGTTTTTGATAAGATAAGGCTAATTTAGATAGATCGATATTTGAAGGACGAGTTTTCTGGCCAAAAACTTTAATCTTTATTTATTTATTTTTCACGTTCAAAGCACGGCAGTACAGTGTTTGGTTTGGTTATTTATTTATTTGCTTGCTTATGGAGAAACATCGAACAAATAAATAAATAAATAAATAAATAAATAAATAAATAAATAAATAAATAAATAAATAATAAATAAATAATAAATCAAAAAAAAACATATAAAAACAAAATCATCCACCCCCCCCCCCACCCCCCAAAAAAAGACAAAAACAAACAAAAGAAAACCAAACTTACTAAGCAAAATCTAAGTACATCAGGTAAACGAAACACACAAACTGTCAACATGTAATTTTCTATTTATATTTACATGGAATTACACCATTCTAGTTACTGTCAGTTTATTTGTCTAACCGAAATATCACGCAAAGACTAAATTAAATATTTAACACAAAGTAATTTATATCATGAAACGAAAGAAATATTTCTCATTTATTGCCATTCTCTGATCATAATATAATGATATATTTACATTATCTGAAGGTTATTTACGAACTTTCCCCCCCCCCCCCCCCCCCCCTTTTTTTTTTTGTTCATTTTTATTGTTCATTCTACTTGTATATCTAAGGTCCCCGAAGCAAGTTATCGACTAAGAAGTTATTACTGCTTGACTCTGAATATTGTTATTATTATTATTATTATTATTATTATTATTATTATTATTATTATTATTATTATTATTATTATTATTATTATTATTATTATTATCATTATCATCATCATCATCATCATCATCATCATCATCATCATCATCATCATCATCATCATCATTATTATTATATTTATTATCATCATCATCATCATCATCATCATCATCATCATCATCATCATTATTATTATTATTATTATTATTATTATTATTATTATTATTATTAATAATAATAATAATAATAATCATTAATAATCATAATCATTATTATTATTATTGTTATTATTATTATTATTGTTATTATTATTATTATCTTATTACTATCATTATCATCATTACTATCAGTATTATTATCATCATTATTACTACTATTTTAATTATTTTTTCCCCTATTACAAGAGCTGTAACCTAACAATAATTGCCTATTTGGACAATAACGATTATTATTGTTATCATCATCATCATCATCATCATTATTATTATTATTATTATTATTATTATTATTATTATTATTATTATTATTATTATTAT
>NC_088365.1:44737610-44740110 GCF_034508935.2 Berghia stephanieae | reverse complement strand
TATATGCTCGCGGAGAAAATATTTCATACGGGCGTCCGCATTGTTCCGATAGTTTTAGAGCCAGTGTTACTACGTTACCATGCGTCATTAGGAAGGAAGTGGACGTTACGACTATTGAACCCTTTCAGCGACCCGATTTCAAAGTACAACCTGTGTACTCTGGAAAAAACACTATTTAAACATTTGGCCAAAAAACTCGTCTTCAAATATTGACCGTTTTAAAATTTAAACCTCATCTTGGCAAAAACTCTCAAACCGGGACTTCAGCGAAGTCGCGGGTTGAGAGTGTCTGCCAAGATGAGAGGCCATTTAAATCGATCGATATTTGAAGGACGATTTTTCTGGCCAAATTTTTAAATATGGTTTTTTTAAAGAGTACGGCAAACTCTCCTCTGACGAAATAATCCAAGCTTCCGGTTGTCTTTAAACCCTGGGTCCGACACGTAAAACGCAGATACGTAGATAATAAACCCTACAACCCCCCCCCAAATCAATGAAACATTGATTATCTCCGAAATTCACGACCCCCCCCCCCCCTCTCTCTTCTCTCTCTCACCCCCACACACACACACACACACACACATCAATTGAAACATATCTCTGAACACAACGACACACAACACACACACAAAAAACACACAAAATATCAATTGAAAACAAATTCTCTGAAAACCAACGACCCACCGCACTCCTTCCTTCCTCTCTTCTCTCTCTCTCTCTCTCTCTCTCTCTTTTCTCTCTCTCTCTCTCTCTCTCTCTCTCTTCTCCCTAACTTGTTAATTCTGTAAAAGTACTTAAGGTTCTTTACTTATCTTGATGCATGCACCCACCTACAAACACACACAAAACAACTACCCATCCACACCACACACACACACACACACCTACCCACCCACACACGAGCACCTCAATGAACAATAATTGTTTGATTTTTTTTTATCCTTTTAATTAGAAATGTTACGCGACAACAATGTCAACCTCAAAGAACTTAAAAATGCCAACAAACCTCCCCCCCCCCCCCCCCTCTCTCTCTCTCTCTTCTCTCTCTCTCTTTCCCCCCCCCCCCCACCCCCCCCACCCGACATAGCACACGTATAGACACGCACAAAAAATAAAGTTTATATCTACTTATCTCCGTGAAATAGAAAAGCGTAGTTTAGGGACGCATCAAGGCGACTGACACATCACCCTTTATTCGCAGTACTTTATTTTTTTATTTATTATTATTTTTTTTTGTTTAAACGCGTATTTTAAAATTTTGGAACTATCAATTATCAAGTTCTTCAAATATCCATAGATTAAATGACTCTTACCGTCACAAAAAAACTATTATTATTTTATATTATTATTATTTTATTATTGTTTTTATTAGTAGTAGTAGTAGTGTAGTAGTAGTAGTAGTAGTAGTAGTAGTAGTAGTAGTGTAGAAGTAGTAGTAGTAGTAGTAGTAGTGTAGTAGTAGTAGTAGTAGTAGTAGTAGTAGTAGTAGTAGTAGTAGTAGTAGTAGTAGTAGTAATATTAGTCGTGGTGCTGGTAGTACTGATGGTGGTTGTGGTGGTGTAAATAAAACAATAATAAATAAATAAATAAATGATCTGCAACTGTTTTAATACTAATAATGGGACCGTACATTTAGCATTTTAAAATACGAGGGGCGCAACTCTAGTATTTGTGTGTATTTTTTTTGCTCATACATTATCATTTATCATTATTTTGTTATTATTTTCAGCCAGAACAAAAGAGACCCGACCGCTGTTACCTAAAAATCAGTGGGATGTATTAAAACAACACATCAAAAACACAAGCACACACTACACGATCACATCCAAATTCCCAAAACACCGTTTTGCGAACAATCTTTTAGTAATTTATACCTACAGCAACTCTCATTATCAAATTTTCTTTTTGTAATTTTTTTGGCCCGCAGGGGCGTCTTTTATCGAATTCAAACCTTTCATTCCGCGTTTTGTTAAATTGTTTTTTGTTATTTGTGTCAGTGAAAAACATAACCAGTCGGGAAATGAACATTTTGGAAATTGCATTTTTTTTTTTCATTTTTCTGAAAGAATTTGCTCCCCC
The DNA here is from genome assembly GCF_034508935.2 of Berghia stephanieae. Classification (NCBI taxonomy): domain Eukaryota; kingdom Metazoa; phylum Mollusca; class Gastropoda; order Nudibranchia; family Aeolidiidae; genus Berghia; species Berghia stephanieae. Next base: position 44,738,031 of record NC_088365.1, on the reverse strand, counting down.
GAGATTTTTTTCTTTATTTGAAGGTAATCGGGGATTTTTCATGAAGTTTTGCAGATGTATGGGAAAGGATCCAAAAACTTTTCTAAATTTTTACTTTTCAACTTGAATAGCTGAAAAAATTTTTAGAAATGAAATTAACTTTGATACTTCCCGGGAAAATGTACAAAAAGTATTATTTAATATGACGAACTATTTGGGGGGGGGGGGGGGATAAATATGGACCTTTTAAAAACTTGGGGAAAATTTCAGTTCAAACCTTTTCCCCCCTTTGACTGTTATGGGGATTACTGTAACTTTTTTAAAATGTCTTGTTTTCTTCGGCACAAAATGCGTTTCAGTAGACCCTTGTGATTTCCAGACATGAGTCAGTGATTTCCTTATTCATTGCCTAATCTAACTTCCGTAATCGAATACACCTCGT
>NC_088365.1:44731746-44737510 GCF_034508935.2 Berghia stephanieae | reverse complement strand
CGTGTCGTGTTGTGTCGAGTCAGACTTATTCGATCGTGTTCGAAGTGTCGTTTTTACTACATACCATCATTTCATAACCTCCTTCTCGTTCACCTCCTTCTTCTCTACTTCCTCCTTTTCTTTTTTTCCTCCTCATACTCTTTATACTCCTCATCTTCTTTTCCCTCTACTTTTTCTCCTTATCCTACTCTTCCCCCCACTTCTCTCTCTCTCTCTCTCTCTCTCTCTCTCTCTCTCTCTCTCGCTCTCTCTCTCTCTCTCTCTCTCTCTTTTTTTTTTTTTCGTTCTCTCTCTCGTCATCCTTCACATCATCTTCCTATTTCACTTTCACATCCTCTTCCTCTTTCATCTACTCCTCCTCCTCCTCCTCCTCGTCATCATCATCTCTTATTCAAACTTCGCAAGTTTGATCGACTGATGTTTTATTTCGTTCCCCCTACCCCTTCCCCCCAAAAAATAGTTTTCAAGAGCCATAAAGAAAATGGAGCAACATTTCATCCCGGCTTCCATAGTATTAAACTAACAATAGCAATTTCTTTCTTTCCTTTGGACAGGATGCTGGTTTATAGCAAAATATTTAACGCCATATCTCTCTAACCCAGCTACATAATCACATCGCTTCCGGCCCCTTTGTCTGTGAAGCGAGTGCTCTACCAACTGAGCTATCATAGCCCCTATAAATGTGTCATTCATGCTTGATGATGTTAAATTCCTTTGTCATATTAATCACAGGTGATTTGCAATCTCTTGTTTCCGTCAATTTTATAACCGTAATGAAAATATTTTTTAGAAATGAATAAAACCCCGAAATCACCATGAAAAGAACGAAAGAGAAGAAAGAAAAAAACAAAAAAAAATAAAAAAATAAAAAAAAATAAAAATAAAACAAAACAAAAAACAAAACGAAAACAACGGGAAAAACCCAAATTATACAAACAATAAAACAACAAACAGGCAGAGAGAGCTTGAGAGAGGCAGAGAGAGAGAGAGAGAGAGAGAGAGAGAGAGAGAGCGAGAGAGAGAGTGTATGTGTGAGAGTGAGTGTGTGTGTGACTGTGTGTGTGTGTGTGTGTGTGTGAGAGAGAGAGAGAGAGAGAGAGAGAGAGAGAGAGAGAGAGAGAGAGAGAGAGAGAGAGAGAGAGAGAGTTGAATAATTGTAAAGTTTTATCTGTCATGAGAGTGTAGTTTGTTGTAAACATTATTTGTTTCGGTTTTTTTTGTTACCTCCCTTTGTCAAAGGGAGGTAAAAAGCTACACGATGCGAATACAAAACGAGGAAACCGTTAGTTGGTTGTGACGTACCTTGGTCATGTGACTCGGTCCTGGGTTACTGTTTGATGATGGTTGTGTTGTGTCCTTGGGGGTCAGGATCTAGATAATTATGAATGAATGGATAAATGTCAGGATTGCATCAGATTTAAGACGATCATAATGTGTAATTAATCACGCGTTATTCGGTACGTATCGCCTGTTAGGTGCCTGTTTTATCCGTCACGCAGCCGTCACTGTCCAGAGTTATGGGTGCCATAATCTGCCAATCTACACATTATTATATGAATTGAGAGGTGGACGTGCGTCTCTCTCTCTCTCTCTCTCTCTCTCTCTCTCTCTCTCTCTCTCTCTCTCTCTCTCTCCCCCCCCCTCCCCCCCCCCCTCTTTGTAAGTGTGTATGTGTTACTTTAGTTAAGTACACGCCGCGAATTTGTAATCTTGCCCAGGAAAGAAAAATAAAATAAAAACCCAACAAAAACGAAAGTGTCTAGTTGTATGACACTCGCCTTTGGATCGGAAGGTCCTGGGTTCAAGTCCCGCTCTGAGCGGCGCATAGTTGAGTCCTGAGAAAAAGGCTCTTTACTCACTTTCTCTCATCGTACTCAGGTGTAAAATGAGTACCTGGTTGTTACACGTTCTCTCTGTCCGAAAAAAGGTGTAATATGACCTGACAGGCGTCATGCCACGCCCTACATCTTAAACGTTGCTGTTGGCTAGGGACCCTTTGTACAGCGATTTGATCACGTTTAGTTTATATTGCAATATATAAAAGCTGTTTGTTTTTTGTTTTTGTTTTGAAGTGGTTCGAATCTAGGACCTTCTGGATCACACTGCAGTGCCTTACCGATAACCACCTCTCATCTTGTACAATAAAAGATAAATAGTGCTAAGTTATTCTTTACGTTGACCAAAGGGTGATTTGTGAGCCGGCAGGGGCGACAACTGTGACAGTCTCGGTCACGCTTCGCGGAGCACGACACCAAATTAGCGAGCCGGTGGTGCCCCGTCGCCGTGCGGAGCTGCTCTCCAGTTTGTTAATTTTTTCCCCGTCGTTGTCGTAGACAGAGTCGGTGTGATTCGTAATCTGCTAGGGACGAGAAGGGGCGAGGAGGAGGAGGGGGCAGTTTGTCAGCTGATCGCATACATACACATACGTAAAGATAGTATTTCTACCTGATGGTGTTGGTGTATTTATTATTTACCTATCTAGAGGTATCTCCTGTCCTGTTATTTTTTTATTTACAAGTGTCTGATGTGGATATAATGATAATAATAATAATAATAATAATAATAATAATAATAATAATAATAATAATAATAATAATAATAATAATAATAATAATAATAATATATAATAATAATAATAATAATAATAATAATATTAGTATTATTATTATCATTATTATTGTTATTATTATTATTATATTATTATTATTATTATTATTTATTATTATTATTATTATTATTATTATTATTATTATTATTATTATTATTATTATTATATTATTATATTATTATTATTATTTTAACTATTATTATTTCTTAGTATTGTTTGTTATGAGTTTTTGTGATGGATAAGTTTTTCCAACAAAATAAATTCACACAGTCTTCCCGTAATTCGGAGTTTCTAGAAAGACTTTAGTGGTTTTCATAATGTTTAAATTCTGGATGTATATCGGATATTTACTCTATCCCAATACAGCCAAGGTGTACTGGATGCTGTTAAGGATTCATCCTTAATCGAACAATGTGTGATGGAAAAAGTGTTGTGACAAAAATACGAAATATATAAATAGTCAGTGAAATGCAGAAACGTCTATTATTACAATAGAAGTTACACACGTGTAGTGAGTTATAAACACACGTTTTTGTTTAAGATTTTCACGAGCTTGTCGTATGATAAAATTTCAATTAAATCGAGTGTTTATTTATAATTCAATAAACATGATTTATCTAATCTTGTTATTACACCCCTTCTCATCCAAAACCAATCATTTGATTAAACTATCAACTATTTATGTAACTACCCCCCCCCATTTTTATCTTCACTTTTATTTTGGGTAACTACTTTCCTTTTCTTCTCTTCTTCTTTCCCTCTAGTTGTGTAATTCTCATCATTTGGCAGATCATTAAGCACGATTGATGACCCATGATCGCATTGTCTCAATTAATAATACGTTTATTGTTATCGATTTTCCTTTAATTTGTTTTTTACTTTTATAGGACTTGATAATTCAAGTGGTACTTTGTTATGTTGAGTTTCTTTAGTTGATGCGACTGTAATGCTCCCTCCCTGCTCACCTACCTACCTACCTACCTGTCTCCCTGTCTACCTACCTACCTACCTACATCCATATCTACCTACCCCTGCCTCCTTACTACCTCGCTCCCACACACCAATCCATCCATTTATTTCAATCACCCCCCCCCCCCGCCTTTTTCTTTTCCTCTCTCTCTCTCTCTCTCTCTCTCTCTCTCTCTCTCGCTCTTTCTCTCTCTCTCTCTCTCTTTCTGCCTATCCCTCTCTGCCTCTCTCTCTCTGTCTATCTCTGTCTATCTATGTCTCTCTGTCTGTCTCTCTCTGTTTCTCTCTCTCTCTCCTCTCTCTCTCTCTCCCCCCCCCCTCTCTCTCTCTCTCTCTCTCTCTCTCTCTCTCTCTCTCGCTCTCTCTCTATGTCAGTCTTCTCTAAACACAGAATGCCATGGCAGTGTTCCAGTGCTATGTCTTAGGGAGTGAGTTGTCATGGGGTATTTCTGGGTGGGGATCCTGACCTCCCATAGTGGGCAGGGAGGTACATGCTGTGTCTTCTATCCCCCCATACCTGTTTTCCAATTGTTTCCTGTCATTGTCTTGGAAAGAGATTACTTAGTTTTGTCCTGATCCTTGCCGGAGTTCCTTGACTGGGAGGGAAACAGTCGAATGTATAGTTATAGTTTTGGGAGATGATATTTTTTTCCTTGTAAATCATCTCTCTGTTATGCATTGTATTATGTTTAGTTTATATATTATATTATATGATTGGTAAACATTTGAGTGTATTCCTCTTAGTTGGGACCTGTGCTTGTGTCTGGATGAGACTTTTAGGTGATCTCAAACTAAGTACTTTAACGGTGTGCTCTTGGAATCTACATCTGTTCCCTATTTGAACCCGTTCCCCTTTGTCTTACCTTTTCTTTTGTACTTTAATTGTAATTCTAGAACTTTTTACTATCCTATTCTCTTCCTTTTTACTGGCGCTGATATGACCTTAATGTGTTGCAAGCGCCGTAAAACCCTTAAAAACAACATGGGGTATTTATGAGGTCATGGCTGGTTGGGCATTGTGATGACCGCTGGTCAGTGTCCTCCGCGAGGGAGGACAGCTAGTGGACTATCATCTGCCATGTAAACAATGCGGTTTTTTTTTGTATGGATGGATATGTTGGCTGGGGGGTGGGGAAGGGGGGGGGGGGGGGGCGAGGTGGATAGATGGCTGCATGGATGGATGGAATGAAGGACTATATATGGGTGGATAGGTGGATGGTTGGTGTTGGATGTCTGGATGAGTAGATGGCATCGACTTCTTTCTTTTACTATTAGTAGACGATGGTAGATGGACATAAAGATGGATGGATGGATGAAATGACTGTATGAATATATGGATGGATCGATGGATTGTTGGATGGAATAAATGAATATATGTAAGGATAGATAGATGGATGGATGGAATAAATTATGGATGGATAAATGGAATGGTTGGATAGAATAAATGAATATATGGAAGGATGGTTGGATTTCTGAATGGGTAGATGAATGTAAAGATGGATGGCTGGATGAAATGAATGAATGAATATGTTATGGATAGATAGATGGATGGATGAAATAAATGAATATATGGGCGGATAAATGGAATGGTTGGATTGGATGAATGAATATATGAAAGAGTAGAATATAAAGATGGATGGATGGATGGATGGATAGACGGGTAGATAAGTATATATAGATATAATATGGATTCGTTGAGGCGCATGACATCATTTTCTGGTCGATAAACTTTGGCGTTATATTGGATGACCAGATAGTGTAATCATTGACGTCCATTATGGACTGCCAGGGTGGATGGACTGGACAGATACCAAAACAAGACAAAATTAATAAATGAATTAAAATTGAGATGAAATAAATGAAAAAGAAAATGGATGAACAGATGAAATATAACAAAACGACAACACCAAAAAATCACAAAATAAAAAGGAAATCAAAACAAACAAACAACAAAATACCCCCCCCCCCCAAAAAAAAAAATAAAATAAAAAAAATAAAAATAAAAAAATAAACAAACCCACCCCCAAAACAACCCCCCCCCCCCCCCCCCCGAAAAAAACATAAAAAACACCCTCCCCCCCCCAAAAAAAAACAAAAACAAAAAACAAACAAAAAACAAAAACAAAAACAAAACAAAACAAAAAACAACAACAACAAAAATAAACCCAACAAACCCCAACACACAAA
>NC_088365.1:44719246-44729246 GCF_034508935.2 Berghia stephanieae | reverse complement strand
GTTTTCTGGCCAAATTTTTAAATACGTATTTTTCCAGAGTACGGCAGTTACATAACTGATTAAGTCCCCAGAACTTGCTAGCGTTTTGAGGGAACCGCACCAAAATGCCGAAGGTCGATTTCGAATACCATATTATCTTCTCATTGTATTATTATAATAAAGCACCACGGATATTGTCAGGACGAATTTGGCTAATAGTAAACAAAACAACCTGCCCACTTTACAGGTTTTACAGCTTTCTTTGCGGTCATCAAGAAACTCTCTAGTGCTTTTCTGTAGTGCCGTACTGATGACCAAACGACCCCCCACCTTCCCTAAGACCTGCACTGACAAACTGCTTCTTATTAATTTCATTTGCCCAAACTTTAATCACTACACAATAAGGCGATATAATATAAATGAGGACGACCGCTGACTTTTCCTGTTGAAATAAAAACGTTTTTAAAAAGTTTAATTTACTAATGATTAAACGCCTCCCCTCCCCCTCAATCAACCCCCCCCCCCCTTTTCCCCACATTCCCCAAGGCTGCACTGATAAAAAGCTTAATATTAATTTCATTTGACCGGATTGATAATCACCACACAATAAGGCGATAAATTAATGCGGACGACCGCGGAATTTTCCAGGGGAAACAAAAAACTAAAAAAGTTTAAATCTCAGATATTTTAAAAACTTCTCAGGGTTAAAACTTCGTGATAAGTTGGGAGTCATCTTGATCTGACTGACGTAAGACTGAATGCCTTCTGCTTTCGATGTTATCCTACTTTGCAGCCTCGTCCTTTCCTCCTACTCGTACGGTGAAGATTCTCCACTGGTTGTCTCCGTCTTGATCTCTATCTATCTATCGATATAATCTTATTTGGAAGTAAAAGTTATGTTGTTGTTATTGTTGTTGTTGTTGTTGCTATTGTTTTTTTTCCAGGTAAAAAAAAAAGCAGGCGTTTATATATTGATTGTAATTCTATGTCAGTCATTAGCTCAAGGGCGACCTACGGACGGACTATGTGGTGTAGTAGTGGTATGACACTCGCTTTCGGATCGGAAGGTCCTGGGTTCGAGCCTCGCTCGGCGCATAGTTGAGTCCTTGGAGAAGGCTCTTTACTCACATTCTCCCACCGTACTCCGGTGTAAAATGAGTACCTGGTCGTTAACAGCATTGTCTCTGTCTGAAAAAAATAATAATATCGCCTAACAGGCATCAGGTCTCGTTCTACATGTTACGTGTTGCTGTTGGTCAGGGACCCTCTGTAAAGCGCTTTGAGCACGTTTAGTGGATTTTGCTCTATATAAAAGCTCAATTATTTTTTTTACAGACAGACGGACAGTCAGAGTTAGAAAGTTTTTGACCAGGTCGGTGTGTACGATAAGTATATTATTATTATAAGTCGTGGTGGACGTATTGAACGGTAGATAAAGTATATTTATAAGTAAGCAAACAGTTGTGGTTAGACGTGAGGTACGTAGCGGGTTGGACAACAAACACCTTCGTCTGGTTTTCAAGGCACGGATTTACACTCGTCACCTCTCGGTGTTGAATTTGATCAACCCAAGGGGGGATAATCCGAAGAGCAAAGAGACCGGTAGGTGGCTGGTGGGGTTGTGGACAAGCAGATAGTCGGTCTCGTCTTTAGGACAATGGATAGTCTGGACAGTGATATCCTTAGAGTTAGAGCATACAACAAATAACACTTACAAAAATATAGTATGTACATACTTTATATATATATATATATATATATATATATATATATATATATATATATATATATATATATATATATATATATATATATACAAAGGGACGGTTCTGGAAGCGAAACATCTTTTTAACTCTCAAACCTAGGACTTCATGGTTTATAGAAGACCTCTCACGTTCACACACACGCCCCCCCCCCCACACACACACAATCACACACATATTGTATAGATAGTATGCGCTTGACTTAGAAGCTCATAACATTGCCATCCGGAAGTATAACGGACAACACACAAAACATTGTGTAATCATGAACTTTTATAGTCGGGGTAATACAGTTTAGTGAGAATCGCTCACAAACGCGGATGGCGAAATACAATAACAAAGGCTTGAGTGACGTCATCTTCGAACTATCTAAACATATCATATAGATAGAATGCGCTTGGCCAAGGAGTTCACAACATTGCCATCCGGAAGTATAAAGGACCAACACACAAACTCTGTGTAACCATGAACTTTTATAGTCTGGTTAATACAGTTTAGTGAGAACAACTCACAAACGCGGATGGCAAAAACAATAACAAAGGCCTGAGTGACGTCATCTGCATACTATCTATAGAGAAATTTTGCTGTTCCACTTGTCATCGCCACCGCTGGAGTCTGGATATGGTCACCCGTTTATTATAACTAATTAAAGAGAGTTTAGTAGCAACTGACATACCGGACCTTGGGTCTGAGACATGATAAATGACGCGAGTCATCCGACATCTTGTTGACCAAACGGTTTCTCGTGTTAGAAGATAGACTAAGATTAGCTTTTTTCATCCATCCTCCTCCAGCTGACATTGTACTGACGTAGTTGTTTTTGGGTATCGATGCTATTCGTTTAGGTAAAATACTCACAACATCCGCCAGGCGGTTATAACACATCAACCCACAAAACTGAGCGTAATTTTGAACGTTTATATTATTATGATTGATATAATAATTTAGTGAGAAGTAATCACCCAAAAATGGCTGTCTAAAAGCAATATCAAAGATCTGAGTGATATCAATTTACAATGTACCCGAAACGTCCATTCTTTGTCTGTACTGATCCCATCCGAAGCCTTTTTCCATTTTCACCTTTTCGTTAGTATTTTCAAGATAACCCCCCCCCCCCCCCCCCCCCCCCCCGACAATCACATGAGGTGTACCATAGCCTTCGTTAACTTCTAGCCCGACACAGACTAAAAAATGACACCGAGAGACAAGTCTTTGGCCACAAAAGAAAGTAAATCGTGAGTTGTATTCAACAGTTCAACCGATGGAATCCCTTGTTTCCTTGAGCTCTACTTACAACTCACTAGACGGTGCACAAAAACTGGAAAATGACTAACTATAGATAGTATGCAGATGACGTCACTCAGGCCTTTGTTATTGTTTATGCCATCCGCGTTTGTGAGTTGTTCTCAAACTAAACTGTATTAACCAGACTATAAAAGTTCATGGTTACACAGAGTTTGTGTGTTGGTCCGTTATACTACCGGATGGCAATGTTGTGAACTCCTTGGCCAATCGCATTCTATCTATAGATAGTTCGAAGATGACGTCACTCAGGTCATTGTTATTGTCTTTTGCCATCCGCGTTTATGAGTAATGCTCACTGAACTGTATTAACCTGAATATAAACGTTCATGGATACACACAGTTTTGTGTGTTGGTCCGTTATACTTCCGGATGGCAATGTTATGAGCTTCTTAGCCAAGCGCATAATATATCGTATGCGCTAAGAAGCTCACAACATTGCAATCCGGAAGTATAACGGATCAACACGCCAAAACTGTGTGTAACCATGAACGTTTATAGTCTGGTTGCGGATGGCAAAAAACAATAACAAAGACTTCGAACTATCCATAAGTAATGATGGCGACGGGTGATCCCGGGTCCGTTGTATAATTGAATGTCTGTCTTCTCTTCACTGACACTCTGTGGACATTGGGTGATGGATGAGACTGGACTGTGACCCAGTGAACTGTTTACCTGTTTATTATTATCACAATTCACAGAAGTGTGTGCTGAAATAAAAGTCATTTTTGTGTGCCATGTACTCATTCACACCTGAGTCGAGTTAGTAAGCCGTTTGGGGTTTGTGTGTGTGTGGGGGGGGGGGGGGGGGGGGGGGGAGGTCTGGCTACACGAGCGCTTAGCGTCTGGTGTCTCGAAGTTATAGAGCTACTTAAGTTTTCAGCATTATTATTATTTTTATTATTATTATTCGTAGATTATTATTATTATTATTATTATTATTATTATTATTATTATTATTATTATTATTATTATTATTATTATTATTATTATTATTATTATTCATTATTATATCATCATATTTTATTATTAATATTGTTATTGTTATTATTATTATTATTATTATTATTATTATTATTATTATTATTATTATTATTATTATTATTTCACACTTCTAATGAGTTTTGAACCGGATGAGAGAAAAGTGTGACGTCAAGATTTCTTCTTCTCATTTAACATCATTCTGTTTAACCTGTCAGCTTACTACTGTGTGTGTTAGGAATCACACGGGATGACGCCTTAGTTAATCCGGACGTGTGTTGAAAATGGCGATTACAACTCAACGTTCCTCTCCTGAGAAAAAAAAACAAACAAAAAACAAAAAACATGAGCTTTTGTATAGCGCAATATCCACTAAACATGCTCAAAGCGCTTTATATAGCGTCCTTGACCAACAGCAACACGTAACATGTAGGACATGTGACATGACGTCTATAAGGTGATATTACAATTTTTGTCTCCGACTAGGACATTGCTGTTGACGGCCAGGTACTCATTTTACACCTGAGTACGGTGAGAGAATGTGAGTAAAGAGCCTTTTTAAAGGACTCAACTATGCGTCGAACGAGGCTCCAACCCAGGACCTTCCGATCCGAAAGCGAGTGTCGCCACCACTAGACCACATAGCCGAACAATGTTTCACTGAAGCGCATACTGTGTAGTTATGAAACACGCGGTATGACGCCTTAGTTGATCTTGGACCTGTGTTGAAAATGGCGATTACAACTTGGAGAACTTGGAGATATTTTTAAACGATCAAATTAAATGATGACGAAAATGCCTTGAGCAAATTAGGATCGTGGCTTGCTCTCTGTACCGTTAGGTCGATCCTCTATAAATCCGTTTGATGGTACGTAGTACAGACCAGTCATCATCATAGTACATACATACGTAAGGTTAGTGATGACATCAGACATCAGCAGTCAAATTGATATTTTGTAGTAATGATGTGTGAGAAGGGGCGATGAGGTGTGCGTGTGTGAGTGTGTGTGTGTGTGTGTGTGTCCATTGCCATGTTTTCAGGAGAGCCTTTTCCCCTTTTTGACACACACGATAGATACAATCTGATCAACTCCGAATTGCGGTCTTGATTTTCATTTTCAAACTACAATACTTTTTCTTTTGTTATGAATATTTTTTTTTTATTCCAAAAAAAATAAAAATAAAAAATAAAAATAAATTAAAAAAACAACAAAAAAAACAACAACAAACAAAAAAGAGCAAAACAAAAACAAAAAACTCAACTACAAATCAAGGGAAAAAAAATAAATATATATATATATATATATATATATATATATATATATATATATATATATATATATATTTGTTTTTCATCGCAATGAAAATAATATAATGGCAAACTTAAGCAAGAGAGAGAGAGAGAGAGAGAGAGAGAGAGAGAGAGAGAGAGAGAGAGAGAGAGAGAGAGAGAGAGAGAGAGAGAGAGAGAGAACATCGATCACATGATCAAGCAAGGTGAATGCAATAGTATTGTATCCGACATATTATACATTTCCTGCAGTTCTCCCTCCTTCCTCCTTCCTCCTCACCCGCCCGCCCATCCCCGTCGCCATCTTGCCTATGACGTAACATGACAAATGTGATGTCACTTATACCACTCACTTGTATGTAATAGTTGTCAAGTTTGCTCAAATTGTCAATCGACTGAATTAAGATATACTATTATTTATCTCCAGTCATCAGTTATCGATCGATTTTTGAAGACGAGTTTTCTGGCCAAATTTTAAAATATGGGTTTTTCCAGTGTACGGCAGCATTTACTATTCTCCTGATGACTGGAGATAAATAATAGTATATCTTAATTCAGTCGATTGGCAATTTGAGCAAACTTGACAACTTCGCGAAGTCCCAGGTTTGAGGGTTTTTGACAAGATGAGGGTCACTTTAATGGATAGCTATTTAAAGACGAGTTTTCTGGCAATTTTATAATATACGCATTTCTTTCTTTCTTTTTATTTCCCCCCTTAATTACTTGAGCTTTGAGGTTTAAAAAAAAAGTAAAATAGTGCAATATCCACTAAACGTGCTCAAAGCCCTTTATAAAGGGTCCCCAACCAACGGCAACACGTAACGTGTAGAACGAGACATGACGCCTGTTAGATGATATAACAATTATTTTTTTTTCAGTCAGAGACAACGCTGTTAACGGCCAGGTACTTATTTTACACATGACTAAGGTGAGCCTTTTCCAAGGACTCAACTATGCGTTGAGCGAGCGAGCTCGAACCCAGGACCTTCCGATACGAAAGCTAGTGTCATACCACAGTAAGACCACATAGCCTCAAAGTAAGACAGAATGTATTGTCATGGTGCAGGTAAGAACACGGTTATTGTAATAAGAAAGGAAATTGACAATGTATGTCATTCTCACTACTAACCACAACTAACAATCTTGACGTAAAAAGACGGATAATTCACGAATCTCCAGTTGGATTCAATAGTATGGTGTCACGTCGGCCATCCTGGTTCTAAACAAAGAAAATCTGTACTTTTTATTCTTCACGCTGGCTAGAACTTTTCACATGTCTTGTGATCAGAATGTGTAAAAGTCAAAGCATGATCAGATTTATAATGGGTTTTTTTCCCCCCTCTGGATACGCTTTTATGCTCGTCGGAGAAATATTTCATCAGGGGGTCCGCCATTGTTCCGATAGTTTAGAGCCAGTTACTAAGTTACCATGCGTCATTACGAGGGAAGTGACGTTACGACTGTTGAAACATATTGTGCACTGAAACAGAGCATTCGTTGAGAATCTTATAGCCTACTAAATGTATGAGGCTAATTAAATATAAATATAATATATACATGTATCTTGATGTGATCGATTACCGCGTCACGTTTTGTTTTGTTTTGTTTTTGATGTCGCTGTCCTCATTTGTTTTGTACGTAACAAAGGCATCACGTTTTTTGTCCCGAATCGTAAATGACTGACGGTGTAATAATGGTTGGTGTTCATTGAACCTTAAGACGCGGGGTTCGATATTATCTACTCAAGTCTTGGATTTAAAAAACAAAACAAACCTATTTATAAAAAAAATATTGTGTGTGTGTGTGTTTGTGTGTGTGTGTTTGTGTTTCTGTGTGTGTGTTTGTGTGTGTGTTGTGTGTTTGTGTGTGTGTGTTGTGTGTTTGTGTGTGTTGTTTGTGTGTGTGTGTTTGTGTGTGTGTTTGTGTGTGTGTTTGTGTGTGTGTGTGTGTTTGTGTGTGTGTGTTGGGGGGGGGGGGGGGGTGACTTTCAGATAAAACTGTCCTACTTACACATAACCACCTTTATAGTACTTGCCGTTTGCCGATAAATTGGCTTTCCAGTTTTGTGAGAACTAATCATAATGTATAGAAGGAAAGAAATTGGCGCCACTCAGCTCTTTGTTATAGTTTTTTTTAGACAACTATTTTAATGATTAGTTCTCACTAAATTATATCAGGGTATAAACGTTTAAGGTTACAGACAGAATTTTTTGTGTTGGTACTATGTTAAATTTGGCGGGTGGATGTTATGAGTATTTTACCTAAACGCATGGCATCAATTGGTGGACATAGTAACACATCGAGTCGTTTTAACTCGCTTGTTATGAATTTAAATTGTAATAATAATAATAATACTACTACTACTAATATATAATAATAATAATAATAATAATAATAATAATAATAATAATAATAATAATAATAATAATAATAATAATAATAATAATAATAATAATAATAATAATATAATAATAATAATAAGAAGAATAAGAATAGAATAATAATAATAATAATAATAATAATAATAATAATAATATAATAATAATAATATAATAATATTAATAATAATAAATAATAATAATAATAATAATAATAATAATAATAATAATAATAATAATAATAATAATAATAATTTACAAGTGTACGAAATCATCAGAACATCTCGCAATTTGGAAGATCATTGTCATCATTTTCTGGTCACCAATCAAGGGATTGAATTTAGGAAGAAACGCATTCACTCTATACAATACTGCAGAATACTATCAACGTCGAATACATTACAGTCCACTGTGGAACGGACTTAATGATGTGTGTTTGTTTGTTTGTGTGTGTGTGTGTGTGTGTGTGTGTGTGTGTGTGTGTTTGTGTTTGAGTGTGTGTTATAAAAAATTGAATAAATCCATTCATTTAAAATCTTTAATTTTTTTGGATGCAGTCAAGAAAGAAATCCATTCTCGCCATCAAGGGGTTAATTGGCTATTGTGTTATTTAGTTATAGATTATTCAAATAAGACATAATGGGGGAATACATCAGAATTGTGTCAATTGATGCTAAACGTTTATGTAAAATACTCACAACATCCGCCAGCCAAATGTAACATACCAATACACAAAACTGTGTGTAACCTTTAACGTTTATAGCCTATTTGGTATAGGTTACTCATAACTTATCACCGACAGGCTGTCTAAATATTATAACAAAGAGCCCAGTGACGTCAAATTCGTTATGCCTAAATAATAGAGTTGGATCACCGAATTTAACAGATTCAATTATGTATGCAGTTTAAACTCTTCTGAAAAAGAAAATAATCCTATTTAAAAATATCTTTTCGTTTTAATGGTTTGTTTTTTAAAATTCAATTTTGATGATTTCAAGAGAGAAATCCATTCTAGTTCTAGCCATGAATGGGTTAATGGGTTGCTGTGTTGTTGTTTTTTGTTTTTGGCTATAGATTATTCAATTAAGACATTATGCTGAAAACAGTGTCGTTTCTCGTGGGTCAATACAATACAGTTACGACCGGACTCAATGTGTGTGTGTGTGTGTGCGTGTGTGTGTGTGTGAATGTGTGTGTGTGTGTTTGTGTACGTACTTTGAACTCATATTGGAGGAGTTTCGAGGGGAAACAAAAAAGAAAAGAAGAAAAAAAAAAGAAAGAAAAAAAAATCTATTTAAAGAACAAATGTTTTTTTTTTTAATTGATCAGTCAAGAGAGAAGGGGGGTTCAATCATTTTTATACTATTGTTTATTGATTATCAATGAAGACATATTGGGGACAACAGAATTACCCTTTGTGTCAATGCAATACAATTAGTACAACGGAGTAACGAACTCGGTGATGTGTGAACAATTGACTCCTTGGGAAATATTTTTTTTCTTTCTCTTTCGGTGATTTTAAGTTTAGCTTTTTAGTTTTAGAAAACTTTATTGTCAAGATTTCCAATTCGATTATTCAAGATTGACGTGTTATTTTTTTTGTTTGCAGGTCTGATAACTCGCAATAATTGTTTATCTATGTCTCATTGTGGAAGTGTTGGGAATACAGATTCTCAAACCAACGCAAAATATCGTTCGTTACAACAATGTTAAATCAATCCCATAATTAATTGTGTTCGGTTATCAGACCTGCAAATGTGTACACGTGGGTCAAGATTTTTAAATGACGTTAGTCGTATATATTAAAAAAACAAACAAAACAAAACCCACAAAAAAAAAACAACCCAGTTTTTATCTATTATACGCGTTTAGAAACTGTAGTTTGATTTATTATTATGTGTTTTTTAAAACAAAGATTTCATTAGCATTTTAATTAACCAGTAATCTGCCGTACTCAGGACAAAAACACGTATTTAAAAATTTGGCCAGAAAACTCGTCCTTCAGATAATATAGCTCGATTTAAATGACCCTCCTCATTTCGACAAAAACTCTCAAACCTGGGACTTTGCAATGTCTTCAAGGATACCACCAGGTTTGAGAGTTTTTTTGCCAAGTTTGAGGCGTCATTTAAATCGATCGATATACATAATTTATAGGACGAGTTTTCTGACCCAAATTTTTAAATATACAAGTTTTGTCATTTATTTTTTCAGAGTAGGGCAGGTAACGGGTAAATTATCGATAAATCATTCATTAGATAACAGACAATTGTCATTTTACAAAATGGTCATATCAGGTGATAGGC
>NC_088365.1:44706746-44714246 GCF_034508935.2 Berghia stephanieae | reverse complement strand
AATATAGATAGAACGAAGTTGACGTCACTCAGGTATTTGTTATTTATTTATATATTTGTTTTTTTTTGCCATCCATGTTTATGAATATTTCTCACTAAATTGTATTAGCCAGACTATAAATGGTTCAAGGATTTTTTATTTAAATTTTTTTTTCTCCAAGATAATTAATTTTAATTGAAGGGCGTTTTCTGGTCAAAATTTTAAATACCGTGTATTTCCTGAGTATGGCAGAGTGGGTGTCAGCAATGAAGTCCGAATCGTATCGTTGGTATGTTTTAAACTGTTAGGATACAGCCTAACTCCGACTGGACTGGGTCTGGTATATTTTATGGGATTTTGATGCTTTTTCTCCTCCTTGATTCTTTCCCTTTTCTTGAAATGGCAGTAGATAGTACAACTTGTCAATAATATCTCGTGTGTTCAGAAAAGTCAGTGGAGCAGTTTTTATAAAAAAAAAAATTGGCCAGGAAACTTGTCCTCCAAATTTAATATCGATGGATTATTTTGACCCTCATCTCGTTTAAAGCTTCCATGAAGTCCCAGGTTTGGTGTGAAAGTTTTTTTGTTTGACAAGATGAGGATCATTTGAATCGATATATATATATATATATATATATATATATATATATATATATATATATATATATATATATATATATATATATTTATTTATTGAAGGACAATTTATCTGGCCAAAATTTAAATTTTTGCTTGTTCATATTTGATTGTGATATAGTGTGCAAAAATGCCAAATAACAGTAGAGAATAAAAAAAAAACGTTTGCGATAATGAGATTCGAACCTGTGACCTGTGATCCGACATGGTACGCCACTCTCCACCTAGCTGTGAGAGGGACCACTCTTCAATAATATACACCATTCACCAATTCTACATTCACGATGTTTTTTGTTGCGCGTAGTGTGTTCCTCTCACAGCAAGTCGGGGCCCGGGGTACGGGTTCGAATCTCATCATTGCAATGTTTTTGTTATTATTATTATTATTATTATATTATTATTATTATTATTATTATTATATTATTATTATTATTATTATTATTATTTTATTATTATTATTATTATTATATAATTATTATTATTATTATTATATTAATCCTATATTATTAAATTAATCCTATTATTATTTTCATTATATTATTGTTCTGGCAATTCTCTGCCGTGTATTTCTTTTCGTGTTGATATAGCCTAATGCCGTGTAGACAAGGAAAACGTTACTGAGAACTTCTTTGTGTGTGCATGTGCATATGTGTGTAGTGAATGTGTTATAAGCTGTGTTTCACAAATCTGCCATACTCTGAAAAAAAAAAATACAAAAAAAAAAAATAAAAACAACAGCAAAACAAAACAAAAACACAAAAAACCCCAAAAAAAACAAACAAACAAAACAAAACAAAACAAAAAAAAAAAACAAAAAACAAAAAAAAAAAAAATAAACAGAACTTCAAAAAACAGAAAAACAAAAAATATCAATACGTATTTAATATTTTGACCGGAGTCCCAGGTGGTCATTTTAATCGACCGATATTTGGTGGGCGAGTTTTTTATGGCCAACATTTTAAATACGTGTATTTCCAGATTACGACCAGAAATTATGGGAGTGTTTGAATATGACTTTATATAGCGATTTATCCTGGTAACAAAAGGCTCGAATTGCTTGACATTTATAGCGATAACTAGATGTATAATGTAAAGTGATATCCCAGATTGGATTATGTACGACCAGACCAGATCTGCCGACTTTATAATGAATAAAAAAAAAGTGGTTTTTATTTTTAGAAGAAATAAATAGTAGTTGCTATAGTCAACTTTATAGATCAAAATTTACCCTCACAATGCTTTAAAAAAACACTTCAAAACTTGACAGTTATATCGTCATGAACAGTGGCTCTTCCCCTCTTCTATTCGCTTGTGGAATAACCTACCACAACCTATCGTTGTAAATTCACTCATCACGGAACAGTTTAGAGACAGACAAATTCACTACTAACTATAGCACTCAAATACATCCTGAAGTGTAAAACACCAAGATGCCTACCTACATTTGCGAGAATACACCAGTGGTGCTTTGCAAATTAAGAGAAGAAATAAAGAAAGAAAGTCTGGCATCAACTTTCATTTTCAGTAAGTTTTAATGACTCAGAGATGGTCATGAAGTGCGGCTATAATGTGGTCTAGTGGTATGACACTCGCTTTCGGATCGGAAGGTCCTGGGTTCGAGCCTCGCTCGGCGCCGAGTTGAGTCCTTGGAGAAGGCTCTTTACTCGCATTCTGTCACCGTACTCAGGTGTAAAATGAGTACCTGGCCGATAACAGCGTTTTATCTGTCCGAAAAAATTGTAATATCGCCTAAAAGGCGTCAAGTCCCGTCATACATGGTAATGTTGCTGTTGGCCAGGGACCCTTTGTAAAGCGCTTTGAGCCCGTTTAGGGATATTGCGCTATATAAAAGCTCAATTATTTTTTTAAGTTCTGAAATTGGAGCTAACATTTGGTAATTCTACGTAATTTTTCGTGACAGTAGGCAGGTCGGGTGGACTTGCCTGCCACGCGACTTGGTTGGTTCGTGGGATACAAATTATACCATCCCGTGTCATGTGACCCTCTCGCTGGAATTGTAAGCGATTCACATTGTGTGTTTACACCGACATGAATGGGAAATTGATTCCTGGCCTATCAAAAATTAAACACGAGACGGTTGGGTGTTGAAATCATTTGGCATCGTGCCCTACTCACCTATCCCAGTCCTCTACAGATAAAAAAAACCCCAAACAAACTTGAAATTTAAACCCCAAACTTAATAGAGAAATAAATAAATAAAAAAAAAAAATAAAAAAAATAAAAATAAATAAAAAAATAATAAAAACAAAAGAACTATAGATAAATATAACTAACTATAACAAAACAAACTAACAAACGAGCAAGTGACTAATGCATATGTTATTTATTATAATGGAGAAACCAAAAGAAAGACAAAGTGAAGTACAGCGTATATATCATATTATTTCAAATCAAAATGGTCTCATGAAAAGATTATTCACGGCTCTCAAACAAATTAAAATTTCTATTTAACCTGCTATGCCATATTCTTAATCAAACAAACAAACAAACAACAAACACGTAGTTAAAATTTTGACTAAAATTAGTTCCTTATTGCATTTAGTTCTCAGACCTGATAAAATGTACACCTTGGTTTAAGTGCATGTCAAGTCAGCCCGTCCTTAACAAAAAAGAATTACATGGATCTAGAAATTGTTTGTTTTTTTCTTTCTATCTATCGTTTGATTCAGTTTTCCATATAAACCAAACACATCGTGATGGGAAATCGTGTGAAGTATTTTTCTTCTTTTTCTCGTTTTCCCACTCTCGTCTTTCATCGTCTGTTTGTTTAGCTGTTGTGAGATCACTGTTCTCATGTATAGATAGAATGAAGTTGACGTCACTCGAGTCTTTGTTATTATTTGTTTTTGTTTTTTTTGCCATCCGCGTTTATGAGTAATTCTCACTAAACTGTATTAACCAGACTATAAACATTCAAGGTTACACATAGTTTTGTGTGTTGGTCCGTTATACTTCCGGATGGCAATGTTGCGAGCATCTTAGCCAAGCGCATACTATCTACAGATAGAATAAAAGTGACGTCACTCAGGTTTTTGTTATTGTTTTTTTGCCATCCGCGTTTATGAGTAATTTTCACTAACTGTATTAACCAGAATATAAACGTTTAAGGTTGCACATAATTTAGTATTTTGGTCCGTTATACTTCCGGATGGCAATGTTTTGAGTTTCTTAGCCAAGCGCACACAGTCTATTGTTATTTCTTGTTTGTTGTATAAAATGCATTCAAAATATGTATCAGACCTTCCTGCTATTACGACAAATTGGTAGAATTACGAAATTTTAGCTCGAATTCCAGAACTTCATGAGCCATGAAAACAGATTGAAAATGAAAGTTGATCCAGATTACGTCATTTTAAGGATTTTGAAATGTTATTTAATCCTTGTGAGGGAAATATTTTGATTTTTAAAGTGAACTATAGCGAGTACAATATAGTTCCTCCTAAAAATTACGAATTTTTAGATTTTCAAGTTGGCACGTTTGAGATATGAAAGTAACTAAATGTCACTTCCGATATTATATATGTACAATGTAAATGTTGCTGCTCTAAGCTCGAAGAAATAAACAACAATGTGAAATTGAATGTAAGATTGATCAATTTAATATACGAAAATGGATTGTATTGACGTTTCGGGTTTCCCCTTTATCAACAAAACAGGATTAATAAACCACTACAGACGAATGAGATAATGTGGTTGTGGCGTTGTTAAGATGAATAAACGAATAATATTCATCTAAACAACGCCACTGCCACATTATCTCATTCGTCTGTATTGTTCCATTCATCCTGTTTTGTTGATAAAGGGGAAACCTGAAACGTCCATATAATCTGTTTTCGTAATATTATATTGATGAAGCTTACATTCACTTTCACATTGTTATGTACAGCATGTGAAAAGTGATTGAATCTGAGATTTCTTCTAAATGAAAATGGACGTGGTTTCTAGAATGGCAAAGATGTTTTTGACATTTTTCTGACAAAATAAACAATACGATTATGTCGTTTTTCCTGGACTGTTTACACCAGTCTGGTGGGTGTTGCCTGGCCAAAACCTGTCGCTCTAGGATGGTCAGGACGAAATCATTGACGTCATCAACGTATGAAGATTCTGGGAGTAACGGCGGGGACTTTGTTTTGGATTTTTCTCAATTCCAGCATCACCACGTCACCAGGTGAGATATGGTTTGGAGTGTTATAGGGACGGGCTCAAAGCGCTTTACAAGTAGTTCCACTAGGTCCACGGAGTAGGAGTTTGTCCCGGTTTCTGTAGCGTGAAATATACAATAGAAATTGCTTACTGTCCATTAGAAAGGAGATTAGTCAATCGCAAGATTACTTTCCGCCAGATCTAACATATCCGGCTATGTAACCTCTGCTTGGTGGATAGAGGGAGGGGATGAAATGGTAAATCTCAACTTAATTAACCCGGGGATCGATCTCGGTGCCTTTGCGTGTGAATTGAATGCTCTACAAACGATGCAAAAATGGATGTCGTATGGTTTTCCGATTATGCGGTGAGGATTTCAAACTTATTAAGACTTCTTCCATCGTAATCAGCGAGAACTTTAAATGCCATACTTTGAAAAAAAAAAAACACGTATTTAAAATTTTGGCCAGAAAACTCGTCCTTCAAAATATCGATCGATTAAAATGACCCTCATCTTGGAAAACAAAACAAAACAAAACAAAAACCCTAAAAACTCTCAACCCTGGGACTTCCGTGACAAAGTCCCAGGGTTGAGAGGTTTTTGTTTTTTTCCAAGATGAGGATCATTTTAATCGATAGATATTTTGAAGGACGAGTTTTCTGGCCAAAATTTCAGATAGGTGTATTTTTCGAAGTATGACTGTATAGTGAGACTAGGTGTTGTAATCTTGTAATCCATGATGTAAGTAAGATAATTGTGGTGGTGAGTACTACAAGGCCGATCTCCCTGCTGCGGCATGCTCACATCGCATGGTCCAGCATGTCAGTGAAATAATTCCCTGCTGGTTTCCATGCTTGCCCCCCCCCCCCCCCCCCCCCCCCCCCCTTTTTTTTTCCCTTTGATCCTTGTGGCAATTATCGCTTGTGTCTCTGTGTGTGTGTGTATGTGTTTGTGTATTCCTATGTCTCAGTGTGTGAGTGAGTGTGTGTGTGTGTGTGGCAAATATCGCAGGTGAATGTGCGTATATGTGTGAGTGTCTTTGCGTGTGTGTGCGTGTGCGTTTGTGTGTATGTCTGTGTATTTTGTATGTATATCTGTCTTTCTGTTAAAATGAGTATTTCTTTGACAATTATCGCATGTGTGTTTGAGTGTGTGTGTGTGTGTGTGTGTGTATGTGTTTGCGTTTATATGTCTGTTACTGTATTAGTGTGTATTTATAATAATTCTTTCTGTGTGAGAGTGCGCGTGTGTGTGTGGCCGGCAATTATCGCATGTTACATGTTACATGATTCGTCACCAATGCTTGTCTGATCTACGATGTGCGAATTCCAAAGTCTAGCTGTTACAGCACGTGCATGATATGTGAGGCAGTAAGATGGCATAGATGGATGAATGCGTGGTCCATTTATCTATCCGTGCTATAATCTAACCCGTATTAATGATGACTGCGATGACCAGGAGTGAGTACCTGACCTACTCAATGCACGTGATGTTGTGTGAGCGAGTGAGTGAGTGGACGGTTAGATGGCATGGATGGATGGATTGAATGAATGCGATGTCCAGGAGTGAGTACCTACTCAATGCACGTGCTTATCTTGTTTGGACCACTCATCCAACACCTGTAACATTAAGACATTATGTTCGGATCTGACGACTGTGGTAAGCTCTACGTACAAATTGCACCACCCCAGAAAAGTCAAAAAGGAAATGCTTTTATTTTTATCCTAAAACCGGAGCTATGTGCGGCTATGTGGTCTGATGGTTAGACACTCGCCTTCGGACCGGAAGGTCCAGTGTTCGAGTCCCTCTCTGAGCATCGCATAGTTAGTTGAGTCCTTGGGAAAAGGCTTTTACCGTTCTCTCGCCGTACACAGGTGTAAAATGAGTACATGGCAGTTAACAGCGTTGTTTCTGTCGGATAAAAAAAAAATTGTATTACTGCCTGTCAGGCGTCATGTGTCGTTCTACATGTTAAGTGTTGCCTAGGGACCTGTTACTTTGCGCACGTTTAGTGGATATTTACCTGAATAAAGGCATCAATGGTTTTTTTTTTTTTGTTTTGTTTTTCTTTCTTTCTTTGGGAGAGATCGAAAATAAGTTTTCTGACCAAATTGAGACAGTTGTCTTGTCAGCATGTTGCTCTAAATCTCCCAAAATCGCGGAGAAACAAATCAGAAGCTTGAGAATTCCTGGTTATTCCTCTTTATCTCATTATCTCTGATTTGATTGAACTCACTCCCCTCGTCAAAACAATATTATTACCTAGTGCTAGGGGAGTGGTGGATAGCTCAAACGGTCGAGTTACGCTCTAAGCTCTACTTATATACATACAAATTGTGCCACCCCAGAAAAGTCAATAAGGAAATACTTTTAGGTTTATCCTAAAGTCGGGAGCTTCTACGTTTGATCTGGCGGGCAGATCAGTTGATCATTTTCCCTTTACGCAAAACATCAATGTAATTTTTAGATTTGTTTCTTTTGGAAAAATTGAAAAAAAAAGATTTCTAACCAAATTGAGAAAGAGATTTCAGCATGTTTATCTAAACCTCCCAAAGCCATCGGGAAACAACTCAACAGTTTTAGAATTCCTGGTTATTCCTCTTTATCTCATTATCCTTGATTTGATCGAGTTCACTCCCCTTCGTCAAGACAATATTATTACCTAACAGCGTACAGAAATCTACCTTTCATTATACCGCCGTGATCTGGAAAAACAC
>NC_088365.1:44689246-44699246 GCF_034508935.2 Berghia stephanieae | reverse complement strand
TTTCTGAGTTTTACGGTATAACGGGGTTTGACTGCATCACCTCATACTGCTACATACATCTCGTGTTTCTGTCGTAACCGAAAACCGCCAAGCAAGATATTACTCTGATGATGATAAAAATAATACTATATCATCCATACACTTTCCACAAAGGTCATCGGAAAGACTTGAGATCCTGGCGTAAGTAGGTACCCAAGACACCATTCTGACATTTCACACCGACTACGGTGACATTTCGTATCTCATTTACCTACTCTAATATTATCGTGGTGCCTGTGATACTGACAGGGTATATAGATAGAACGAAGTTGACGTCACTCAGGTCTTTTGTTATTGTTTTGTTGCCATCCATGTTTGTGAGTAATTCTTACTAAACTGTATTAACTAGACTATAAACGTTCAAGGTTTCACACATGTTTTTTTTTTTTTTTTTTTTTTTTGTGTGCGTTGGTCTGTTATAAGCGCATACTATCTATATTATAATAGTATTCACTAGAACCGATGTAATCTGGAAAAACAAAAACAAAAGCTAAACACAAATTAAACACGTATTAAAAATAAAATTTTAGCCATAAAAACTAGCCCTTCAAATTTTATCGAAATGGCCCCGTTTTGTCAAAAACTCAAACCTGGAACTTCGTGCTTAGACCCTCGCGGGACGAGTTTTCTGGCCCAAATTGTAGATACGCGTTTTTATTTTCCGAGTACGACTGTATACTATTATTGTGCGTGGTATAAGCCAGAGCAGTATGTCTATCTGATATTACTTAAATGGATGGGTATAATATTGTTATGTTTTCATGACTTATCTCTCGCAGAACATCGCGGGGTGGGGTGGGGTAGGGGGGGGGGGTCAATTTGGGACATACAGAAACAAGAAATGGAAGTGAGTAGGAACGTGCCAGAAGACAACAGAGAATAAAATCTTCGGCTCGAACCCGCTACCTTACTTGTACGACAACTCCGCCTGGCTGGGGAGATCGTGAGTCTACAGTATGAGCTATCCACGACCCGCGAAGTTTTTTTTTAATTCTCTGTTGTCTTCTGGCACTTTTCTACTCACTTCATCTCTTGTTATTATCAACATAAGTGCCTGCTCCACTCACTTTTTTCTATTTTAGACAGAAAAGTTTTTACTCCACATACACGTTACCCCTGGGAATGCCCAATAGCTCAGTTGGCAGAGTACTCGCTTTCTCACGCAATGGCACCCCGGGATCGTTCTCGGGTGCGGTCGAAGATTTTCTATCTGGATCCCCCCCCCTCTCTCTCTCTCTCTCTCTCTCTCTCTCTCTCTCTCTCTCTCTCTCTCGCATGTTCACCCAGCAGTGATTGGGTTACAGGGTTTGTTAGATCTGGTGGGGAAAGTACTTTGCGATAGACTAGTATCCTATCCAAAGGATAGCAAGCGATTGTTATTGCCCGTTTCACGCTATAGAATTAACCGGGATAAACTCCAGCTCCATGGCTCTGAATGACGACTACATGTGACCCATTGTGTCTAATCGGTATTATGCTATGAAGTCTCGATTTTCAAGATCGTCGAATCAAACCTCTGAAGTCTACATACGAGCTTTGCGCACCATGCATGCTTTATCTAATTTTGGGCGGATCAGACCTCTGATGACATCAAAATGATGACGCCCAAAATTAGATTAAACATGACGCGCAAAGCTCGTAAATAGACCTCAGAGTTTTGATCCGACGATCTTGAAATTCAAGACTTCAGAGTTTTGGTCCGTTGATTTGACTTCAGAGGTTTGATTCGCTGATCGTGAAACTCGGGACTTCAGAGGTTTGATCCGCCGATCGTGAAAATTGATTGGAAGGACGAGTTGTCCGGCCAAAATTTCAAATAGGTGATTTTTTCTTCCAGCGTACGTCAGTGTGTTTTAAAGTGTTGATCTGCTCCGTTAATATCTGTATAATATACTACTGTCGTCATTAGACATTCGTCGTCTGATGTGTTCTCTGTGAAAGTTCTTTTCTTTTCTATTTAATTGACCTCATCAAATGGCCATTTAGCCACGGGGGACAACTCTCGTAATTCCTTCGTTGTCACCGAGGAGTCAAGTCGTGCAATGCGGAAATAACTCGGTAGCACCCCTTTGTCAAGTCATGACAATAGAAAATGTATACACGTCTAGTATCAGGGACAATGTAGTTATCGTTCTTTGGTAGGTTACGGTTCGATGGGTTCTTTCCTCTTGTATGGATCCGGTGTGTTATATGTAGCCTATATTTTAAGTATTTATCCATGTTCAGTTAAGTCTAAGACAATGACACAGATAGACCTTGGCGAGTTCACAGGTCATCACGATGCCATTAAGAATCGCCACCGTGGAGAGCAGATAGACATCAAGGCAGATAATGATTGGGAATTTTATGTGGGAGTTAATTCCCTTAGTGTAAACAACAAAGGGGAATTTTCGGGTGCAGGCCTTAGCCAATAATATATATATATATATATATATATATATATATATATATATATATATATATATATTATATTCTTTCTTCTCTCTCATCTCTCTCTTTTCTCCTCTCTCTCTCACATTCTCTTTCTATCCCTCTCTCTCTACACCCCCCCCCCTACCTGCCGGTCCCGCCCCCGTCACAAAATCAGCCTTTTTATGACAGGGGATCGTAGCATGAACCTTATTAGATAGTTAGATAGATAGATAGATAGAGAGAGAGAGAGAGAGAGAGAGAGAGAGAGAGATAGAGAGGGAGGGAGAGGGAGAGATAGATAGATAGTGAGAGAGACATTTGAAGGGATTGATGTTGTTGTTATGCGCCGAAAGCTTTATTGTATGGAGGATTGGGCGTAATATAAATAAACTTCATTATTATTATTATTATTATTATTATTATTATTATTATTATTATATTATTATTATTATTATTATTATTATTATTACTATTATATTATATTAATACTACTACTACTACTACTACTACTACTACTACTACTACTACTACTACTACTACTACTACTACTACTACTACTACTACTACTACTACTACTATTATTACTACTACTGTTCACATACTTGCTTGTTTTTCCAACGATAAGACCAAGAGACAGAATCGGATATAATAATATTGAACCGAAATAGATTCTGTTTATTCAGCAGCAATCAGCGATCCGTGTCGTACAGCCGGAAAGCAAGCAGACAGAGGCCAGAAAACTGCTCACTGCTCACACACGCTGCGTGTATGTATGTCGTGTATTCACCACTCACTCTCGACGACAGGGGGGAAGGGGGGGGGGTGTGAGGGGGTGACAACAAATGTGTGCCAGACGCTTAATAAATAAGACCATCCACGACAGCCTGCCGGCCTGACTACACGACTTCCATCTGTCCTCACGCCAGACCATTCATTAACCCTCTCCTAACCACCTAAAGCAAATCGTCACATTTGTTTCGACACAGTATTTATTTTTCTTAATCAGATTTATTTTGTAAATCACAAACTTTGAAGAATGATCTTTGTTTAATCAATAAAAAACATAACGTTGTTTTGTAAAGAGCTTGTTTGACTTGTTTTTCTGCTGGGTAAGCTTGCCATTTTTGGGAAAATACTGAAAATGGTCGGAAAGGAGAGAGTTATTATTATATTATTATTATTATTATTAATTATTATTATTATTATTATTATTATTATTATTATTATTATTATTATATATTATTATTATTATTATTATTATTATTATTATTATTATTATTACTGTGCGCCAATCTCAGACCTGCCTAGGATTACAAAAAATTTCGTAAAAATACGAATTTTTGGCTCCAGCTACTGAACTGCATTCGCCTCTTTGACTCAATAAATCTTGTTGAGAAGGAAAATTTAGATCCTTAGAACCTATATTCAGGGATTTAGAGTATTTTTGGATCGTACTGTTTATTTCCAAAGGTACTTATAGTTAATTTTTTCTATCCCCCCCCCCTCCCCCCCCCCCCTGGAAACTACGATTTTTTTGCATTTCAAGTCGGCAGCTCTGCAATTTGCAGCGGTAGCGTTCGCCGTTTGGAATTTTGAATGCCACGTAATAAAAATATCATGGCTTAAAAATATATATTGAACAAAAATTAATAATAGGGGGACAGAATAAAGCTTAAAAGATCTGAGGTTCGATCCCCAGTCGAGGTCGACTGATTTTTTGTTGTTGTATTTTTCTTTCTTGCTTTGTGTGGCACCTTTCATGCACACTAGTTGAGTTCTTTATTATGTCTTACACCGGCGCCTGCTCCTTAATTTCTTAATTTGATATAAAGCTTAGACTTTCACCTTGAGTTGTGACTAGGACATTGGTAGAACGTGTAACAGTTGAAGGCTTTTTACAGACCACAGACAGCTTCTCGCATTTATTTACTATTCACGTTGGGATGTTTAAAAGTCCTTTTTTTACATTGAAAATTTATTAATAATATTTTTGGTATATTTATCTGATAATTCTATTATTTTCTTCTCATGTTATATGAAAATAATGACTTGCGTGCTTCTATTTCATTGGGGGGTGGAGGGGGGGGGGGGGACACGTCATGTGTACTATTACGGGCTTCAACCAAAGTGTACACAGTTTAGGTCTGACTTATTTTCAGTTACTGCCGCTCAAAAATGATGTGCGTAGATTGTGCTCATTATATATTTTAATTTTTACACTCCTTATTTTGACATTTAATTTAGTTACACATCTCTCTGTAATGTATTACTATATTTGTTATTTTGAATGTTTAATGTAAGCATTTGAGTGTATTCCTCTTTGTTGGATTTTGTGCTTCTGTCCGGATGAGACTTATAGGTGATCTCAAACTAAGTACATTGGTCATATGCTATTGTAATCTACATCTGATCCCTTTTGTTCCCAGTTCCCCTATGTCTTATTTTTTCTTGGGTGCTTTATTGTAATTCTAGAGCTTTTTACTATCCCATTTTCTTCCTTTTTACTGGCGCTGATATAATCTAAACGTGTTGCAAGTGTCGTAAAACCCTTTAAAAAAACAACAACAAAAACAAACTCGTCTGAGTGTGTCATGCATGTGTCTTGGTCGTGCTAATCTTGTCTGTGTTTGGCGTGTCGTCGCCGCTAATGCTACGATTAATGCACAGATTTTGAAATCGATAAAATTGTTTTAATCTCTCCCGCTCTCGCCTCGCCTGCCCGTCGGCGTCAGCTTTCCTCCTCGTCGCCGTCGTCGTTGTCGTCGTCTTCGTCGTTGGTGGCGATGTGAAGAAAGAAAAGGGAAGAAAAGTGCGCGAGAATAGATTTGAGTTGATTTGTGTGAGTTTGAGTTAGTCTTTTGTATGCGTTTTGATTCTATGGATTTAACTCTCTTTCTCTCTCTCTCTCTCTCTCTCTCTCTCTCTCTCTCTCTCTCTCTCTGTGTATGTGTGTGTGTATGTGTGTTTGCGTGTGTTGTTATGAGGGAGATGGAGAGAGAGAGAGAGATAGAGAGAGGGATAGAGAGAGAGGTGGAAGAGAGGGAGGGAGATTAAGAACGAGAGAGGTTGAAAGAGAGAGGGGTGGAGATAGATGGGAAGAGCTAGAGAGAAATGAAGATAGATAGATAGATAGATAGATAGATAGAGAGAGAGTGTGTGTCTGTGTGTGTGTGAGAGAGAGAGAGAGAGAGACTGAGGGAGAGGTACAAAGAAAGATAGACGGAGGGAGAGGCACAGAGAGAGGGAGGGAGATTAAGAATGAGAGAGGTTGAAAGAGAGAGGGGAGGAGATAGATGGGAAGATCTAGATAGAGAGAAATGAAGAGAGATGGAGGGAGAGGTAGAGAGAGAGAGAGAGAGAGAGGGGGGGGGGGGTATGTAGTGTATGTGTGTTCACGTGTGTGATGATGAGTGCTAGCCGAGAGTCCGTGAGCGGCGCGTGGACTATGCGGCTTTGTTATGGTGTGAGGATAAAGGGATGTGTGTGTGTGTGTGTGTGTGTGTGTTTATGTGTGTGAGAGTGAGTGCTGAATGAGTGTGTGTATGAATGCGCGTGTTTTGAAATGGAAAGCATGGTGTGTAATGCTAGTGACGGGCAATAGGGGGGACGCTCGCTCTCTCGACACTTTCCTTCTATCTCACTCACTCACTCACTCACTCATTCACTCACTCTCTCAGTGTCTTTGTTGTCCGGACAGACGGCACGGATTTATATAACATAATAATATGACATCAACTATCTAACGATTTTATTTTGTAAAATAAATTTTAGTTGTATAGATTTTCGCTATATTTTGTCTGTCTGTGTATCGGTGTGAGTGATATTTACATTGTAATCATTGTGTGTCTGGGAATTAGTGTTGAGTTTAGTTTTCAGGGCGTGGATGTTTTCTCTGGGAATTCTGGAATTGTAAGGTGTTTGTTATATAGAGTATTTTATTGTTAGAATTAATTTTTTTTTTAAGGCTTCGAATGGAATCAGTACTAACAATGGACGCTTCGGGAGCAAGCCCTTCGTCAGGATACAATAAAAATAAAAAGAAACGTTGAAAACGATTATTTTTGTTTCGTTTTCAACGTTCCTTTTTGTTTATTATCTGTATTTTTTGCTGACGAAGGGTTGCACCCGAAACGCCCATTGTCTGTACTGCTTCCGTTAATGGAGCCTTTTTTTCTTTTCTTTCCATTTTCCTCTTTTCGTGAATATTTATTTATTTATTTATTTATTTTTACGAGCCCAAGCATCAGACAGCCTCCGCCGCTATCTCGTTTATTGTTAAAAAAAGTGAGTGGAGCAGGTACTTATGTTGATAATAACAAGAAATGAAGCGAGTAGGAAAGTGCCAGAAGACAACAGAGAATAGGAACTTCGACCGCGCCGATGGATGGGGGCTCAAACCTGCCACCTTACTGCGGTAATACAACTCCGTCAGGCCAGGGAGATCGTGAGTCTACCTTACGAGCTATCCACGACCCCGGGTTATTATTATTATTATTATTATTATTATTATTATTATTATTATTATTATTATTATTATTATTATTATTATTATTATTATTATTTTTATTATCATCATTACTATCAGTATTATTATCATCATTATTACTACTATTTTAATTACTTTTTCCCCCCAATTACAAGAGCTGTAACCTAACAATAATTGCCTTTTTGGACAAGAAAGATTATTATTATTCTCTGTTGTCTTCTGGCACTTTCCAACTCACTTCATTTCTTGTTATTATCAACAAATGGGCCTGCTCCACTCACTTTTCTGTCGATTTCTCTGGGAATTCATGACTTGTCAGGTGTTATATAATGTTTTATTGTTAGAATTAAAATAAAAAGACTTCGAATGGAACCAGTACAAACAATGGACGTTCGGATGCAAGCCCCTTCGTCAGCAGTTGAGTCCTTGGAGAAGGCTCTTTACTCACATTCTCACACCGTATTCAGGTGTAAAATGAGTATCTTTCCGTTAACGGCGTAGTCTCTGTCTGAAAAAGAAATTGCAATATCGCATAACAGGCGTCGTGTCTCGTTCTACATGTCAAGTGTTGCTGTTGGCTTGTAACCCCTAGTAAATCGCTTTGATCACGTTTAGATAATATCAAAGCTCAAGATCTTCATGACCGCTTCTTCAGCCGTCACCTGTCTTTTACCTTCTCAATATTGTTTTATCCCATATTATTTTAACCCATCTTTCCTTAATGCGAGATGTATTCCTTGCTATTTATAATTATTGTGTTAGATGATAGTTTGTTGTGTGTCACGGAAAAGGGATAAGCAATTCTAGACTGTTGTTGTGTGTGTGCGTGTGTGTGTGTGTGTGTGTGTTCATTCATTACAACACGTTTGTTCCAGGATTACAAATTGATATTCTCACAGGATTATTATTATTATTATGACTATAATAACAACAAACCATTGACTTTACAAACGGCACCCGCTTTAGGTGTTCGTCAAACATAATATAATATTTAGAATGGAAGCCACACCCCCTTCACCCAAACACCTTTCCACGTTTTGCCCCTACCCACCCCAACAACAACGGCTACAGCAGCATCAATTTCAAGACCATAAACACCATCATCAACATCATCAACAACAACAGCAACAGCAACAACAACAACAACAACAACAACAGCAACAGCAGCAACAACAACAACAACAACAACACCACCAACAACAACAGCAACAACAAAATCACCGTATAAACACCGTACAGCCTTCTGTCTCTTCATCCTTACAACTTCTAACACCCCAAGACTTTTATGACGAATGCTCCCAACTAAAATCCCGAAGCATTTCTCATTCACAACTATATAATGCTAATAATAACAACAACAACAACAACAACCACCATCATCACCACCACCATAACAACACCGCCACCACCCATCCCCACTACACCCATACAACAGCACAGTTGGCCAAAGTCGTACATTTAAAACAGCAGCAACAACACCAACAACACAAGATTCAAAACCAGCACATTTCACAACAGATACTACTAAGGCAGCGTCTGCAACATCACCACCTCAAACAACAACAACAACAACAACAACAACAACAACAACAACAACAACAACACGACCACCATCACCACTACCACCATCAACATCATCATCATCATCATCAACAACACCACCATCACCACCACCAATACCGAGATAGTGATGATGACGATGACCCGACACGCCAAGAACAAACACAGAATAGTAATAATTACGTCACTCTGCAGTACCGCCAACATCAACCCCATCATCATCACTATCAACAACAACAACAACAGCAACACCATCAATACTACGATATGAACCCCCACCAACCCCCCATCCCTATCTCTATGCATTGGAGTCATCACCAACTGTCCCATACCACCTCCACCGCCAACATAAGGTAAGTCCATTTCTAAGTATAGATATTCCTTTATCCCCCTCTCTCTGTCCGTCTGTTTATCAGTTCATCTATCTATCTATCTATCTATCTATCTATCTATCTATCTATCTATCTATCTATCTATCTACTCTCTCTGTCTCGTCTTCTTCTATCTTCTGTCTGCTGTCTGTCTGTCTGTCTTCTGTCTGTCTGCCCTGTCTGTCTGTCTGTCTGTCTGTCTGTCTGTCTGTCTGTCTGTCTGTCTGTCTGTCTGTCTGTCTGTCTGTCTGTCTGTCTATGTCTGTCTGTCTGCCTGTCTGTCATGTGCCAGTCTTTTATTTCTCTCTCTCTCTCTCTCTCTCTCTCTCTCTCTCTCTCTCTCTCTCTCTCTCTCTCTCTCTCTCTCTCTCTCTCTCTCTCTCTCTCTCTCTTCTACTTATATATCTATCCCATACGAACATACAAGAGTATGGTATTTGATTTTTTAATTGATTTTAGTGTATGATTACCCATGTTGCTATGGCTACCGTTGCATCAAGTCGAATAAAATAGTTGTACTGAAATGGTCGACTAACTGGAAACCTAACTTGACCTATTCAGTTCAAATCAAATGAAATATATTATATACTAGTATTGAGACAATTAAAATGTAATAAATTTGTTTGACAATGTATTTTATGACGAAGTCAAGCGATGTAACTCCGTAATAATTCAGTGTACAAGTAATTATTGTATAGGTTATTTCCCTTGCACCTGCATTGTATACACAATAATAAATACATACAGCTTATACATGATCTGTCCCTCCAGGAAATCGCGGCACTTGCGGCCGCAACGCGGCCGCGATTTTTCGCAATTTTGACAATTGCCGCAATTTTTTGCAATTTTCGATGTTCTGGAGTCACATATAATCATATAATGCTAAACATAGGAAAATACTACTGCCACCGTCACACAAAACTATTAAAGATGCTATTTAATAATAGTTTTATTGCTAACATCAATCTATTATATATATATATATATATATATATATATATATATATATATATATATATATATATATATATATATATATATATATTTTTTTTTTTTTTTTTTTTAAATTAATTTATTATTTTTTTATTATATAGATTCATGTAACTCGGAAACAGACCTCGTTGTTCCACTG
>NC_088365.1:44679246-44686746 GCF_034508935.2 Berghia stephanieae | reverse complement strand
TGATGATGATGATGATGATGATGATGATGATGATGATGATGATGATGATGATGATGACGACGACGACGACATTAAGATAAAGTCTGCTTCCTCAGACTGAGTTCTGTTATTAAAATAATCACTACGGTTTGCTTTTATTTTCATACTCAACTGTGTGTGTGTGTGTGTTTGTGTTTGTGTTCGTGCGCGCGCTGTGTGTGTGTGTGCGTGTGTGTGTGTGTGTGTGTGTATGTGTGTTTGGATTTAGCAGACAAATATTCCGTGACGAAGAATTGTTTTAAAAAAAAATAATAAGCATAGTTGATGATTTTCGATAACAAAGTGTCATACCATTTGAAAAGTGTAGATAGTTCAAGGCGATAGAGAGAGAAGTAGCGAGAGGCGGTCAAGTGTTCGTTACTGCTGATGTTATTATTATATCGTGGTGTCAGCCAGATAACCCAAAGGGAGATAATCGAGATAATTGTGTTAACGATTACAATCCTCGAATCTTAACGATCGACCAACGACATGGTAAGTAGGTTAAAACGAAGATGATCTGTGCCCATAGTCTTTGAGGACAGGTCTTCGTTTTCTTACCTATCACGTTGTTGGTCGATCGTTGTAGGTTGGGAAACGTAGTCGTTAACGTGTTAATGGCGGTCAGGCGTGATGAGAAGAGACACGACCTGCTAGACATCTAGGCTGTACATACCAACGTGTCAAGTGTGACGCCCTTATCACTTGTGTATTGGATAATAAAAAAAAAACGGAACAATTATTAAGCGCAACATCCACTAAACGCCCTCAAAGCGCTTAACAAGGTAGGAGTCCCTAGCCAACAGACGAGACATGACGCCTGTGAGGCGATAGCACGTTTTTTTTTTTTTCGACAGAGACAACTTTTGTTAAGGGTCGGGTACTCATTTTACACGTGAGTATGGTGAGAGAATGCGAGTTAAGAGCCTTTTCCAAGGACTCAACTATGCGCCGCTCAGAGCAGGACCCAAACCCTGTGGACCTTCTGGTCCGTGGGCGAGTGTCAAACCACGAGACCAAAAAGGCGTCAATTGTAGCTGGTGTCCGGGTTATGTGGAGTCTACTGTATTTTATATCTAATCTCTCGTGTAACTGGGTGGATGGAAACTGTAGAGGATATGGTGGCTTTGTGTTTACATCCAGGTCAGGAGCAGGAGTGGCCAGATGGCCTCATGCGTGGCCAATTTGGCCCACATTGGCCGCAGAGAATCGTGTAGTTTCTATTTTTGATTTTAATTTTATGATTTAAAAAAGAAAATCTTTTCCCCGTCAAGTCTTGTAGGATTGTTTGTTGTTTATGAAAACTAATGAGATTTTATTTTCCAGCGAGGTCAGATAGAGTTTTAGTGGCGTTTAGTCTTGATTGTGAGGTTCTATTTGGCTACTTTTTGAAGTCGAAATTGGAAATGGGAACTTTGGCCATCTGGCAGCCCTTGTTAGGAGAAAGTCCACAATGTTGGCATTCGTTAGCGATAATCTGGATTGTTAATTATTGGGATTTTTTTTAGTATGTGTGATTTTTTAAAAGAATTTAAATTTATGATAGTTCTCGTACAATAATCATAAATAATGCCATATAATACATATATATATATATAAAAAGTTTGAATCGACGTGTACATATATGCAAGTCTGACATCCGAACCTACTCGTACTTATGGGCCTAGTTTAACATTGTTGTAATGGACAATATTAGCGTCATTTTTTGAGATGTCCATTTCAACAATGAGCCTGTAAGGAATTGGGTCATCAGACCTGCAAATAAGTGTACGTCGGTTTGAATGGTATCGAGTGGCGTGAATATCATTGATAATACTATTGTTGTTATCATTATCAAGGTGTGTATAGTTTCATATGTATTAATGACGTCATAGTAATAACACATCTTGTGTTTTATAGGTGTGTGTTTATTGGGTTTTTTTAAATACTAAAATATTTTTCATAGGAAAATTTATAGGGTCTTGATATTTTATCAGATATGCCATTGTGTTAGATTAAATGTTTGAGATTATATTATTGATAGTATGTGTGTGTGTGTGTGTGTGTGTGTGTGTGTATGTGTGTGTGTGTGTTCTAGTGTGTCAACATTTTACGGACTGCACCACCATTGTGAGGCCTAGTTGTAAATGTGTGAGTTATTACGAGACGTATATTTTTAATATTTCGAAAGGAGTTAAAAAAATAATATCTTGTTTTATTTATTCAAAAATGAAAATGATTCGGCCTTGGTTTGGAGTATAAACAAATTATTTTATCGTGTTCTTTGTGGGGTTTTTTTTTGGGTGTGTTTTCCTTCATAGGACGTGTACATAAATATGCATCTGACATCCTAACCCACTTATAGACCTATTTTAACATTGTTGTAATGGACAATATTTTTGCTTCATTTTTTTTGAGATTTCTATTACAACAATGAGCCCATAAGTTATTGGGTTATCAGACATGCAAACGAGAGCACATTGGATTGTACTCTTGTCTTAAGAGAACCAGGGCGTTCCGATAGCTCCGTGGCTAGAGCAGTCGCTTCACAAACTAAAAGGGACCGAGATCGATCCCATGTGAATGAAGTCGGGATTTTTTTCTCTTTATGACCCAGCAGTTATTGGGTAGCTGGGTCTTATAGATCTGGCGGAAAGTACTTTGCGATAGACTAGCGTCCTATCCAAAGGGTAGCAAGCAATTACTATTGTCAGTTTCACGCTATAGATAGTATGCGCTTGGCTAAGAAGCTCACAACATCGCCATCCAAAAGTGTAACGGTCCAACACACAAAACTGTGTAACCATGAACGTTTATAGTCTGGTTAATATAGTTTAGTGAGAATTACTCATAAACGTGGAAGGCAA
Organism: Berghia stephanieae; assembly: GCF_034508935.2. Classification (NCBI taxonomy): domain Eukaryota; kingdom Metazoa; phylum Mollusca; class Gastropoda; order Nudibranchia; family Aeolidiidae; genus Berghia; species Berghia stephanieae. The sequence continues at coordinate 44,683,882 of NC_088365.1, read as the reverse complement.
AAAAAAAAACAAACAAAAAAAAACAACAACAACAACAACAACAAAAACCCAACCCCCCCCCCCCCCCCCCCAAAAAAAAAAAACCCCAAAAAAACAAAACAAAAATATTAAAAAAAAAAAAACAATAAAAAGACCTGTGTGACCTCAACTTCATTCTGTCTATAGAAACCGTGATAAACTCCGGGTCTTTGGGCCCTAATGACTGTGAAAAGTACTTTTTTTTTCTTTTTTTTTTAAAGTGGACATCGGGACAAATTATTATGAATGACAAGAGAATAAAAACCAAACTGTCAATGAGTCTGGTGGAATGGATCAGAGAGGAATAATCAATTCTGCCTGAATCTGCTGGTGTAACACGTATTTGAAAATTTTGGCCAGGAAAATCGTCCTCCTTAATATATCGATCGAGTGAAATTGACCCTCACCTTGCCAAACAAAAACTCCCAAACCTGGGACTGCGTGGATTAAAGGATCGGTCTATGTAATTTTTTTATTTCCACCACGTCGTTTATGTGAATAAGTCTTGGAAAAACAACCACCACCACTCACTACTACTCACAACAACCACCACCCATAAAAGCTTTCTGTATGAATTGGTCGCCGTTATTAGTGATTTGGGGACCCAAGCTGTGAGTATGAAGAATACCTATCGTTTTGCCATCGGAGATCGCTTTGTTGTTGTTGTTGTTGTTTTTGTTTGTTTCTTTCCCTTTCGTTTAATATTTTGTTTGCTTTTATCAATTCTTATAAAGCGTTATAAAACAAACAAACAACAAACAACATCATCATAAACAACAAAAACAAAACCAAACAAAAAAATATAAATCCCCCCCCCCCCAAAAAAAAAAACAAAAAAACAACAACAAACAAACAAAAAACCCCCAACAAACAAACGTGAACATTTACTCTTCATCTAGATACTTTATATCCGCATATAATGTGTATTTGTATATAATTATTTACAGATTAATTTGATGACAGCAGCCCATTACGTAAATTGTGATCATTTGCATGCCCCCCCCCCCCTCTCTCCCCCCCCCCTCCCTCCTTGACTCTCTCTCCTCTCTCTCCTCTCTCTATCTCCTCTCTCTATCTCTCTTCCTCTTTCTCTCTCTCTCTCTCTCTCTCTCTCTCTCTCTCTCTCTTCCTCTCTCTTTCTCTATCTCTTCTCGCCTCTCTCTTCCTCTCTCTCTTTCTTTCTCTCTCTCTTTCTCTCTCTCTCTCTCTTCTTTTTCTCTCTCCTCTCTCACTATCACTGGATACATTAACGACATAGTTAAATTCTACGTCCCAGCCAGAAATCTGAGATCAAAGTCTGATAATCACATACTTGTGAAGCCAAAAAATGACTCGGAAATAATAGCGAGCATGCGTTTGAATATTCGGCACCCCTTATCTGGAACTCCCTTCCAGGATATATCAGAGACAGTAATGATGTAGAATTATTTTAAAAAACACCTTAAAACGTTTCTTTTTAACATGTGACACTGGAGAATTATATTGGTTTGTTTCATTCTGCATGTTTGAGTGGTTGTATGTTTCAGTGAAAGTTGTCACGTTACTGTTAAACGATAGAGCTTGTTGAGATACGGGGTATGGTGCTATATAAAGAAAACAACATATTATTATTATTATTATTATTATTATTATTATTATTATTATTATTATTATTATTATTATTATTATTATTATTATTATTATTATTATTATTATTATTATTACCCCCCCCCCCCCCCCACTCTCTTGCTTTCTCTACCCTGCTTTCTGTCTACCCATCCCCCTACCCCCCCCCCCCCCCCCTTTCTCTCTCTCTCTTTCTCTCGCTCTCTCTTTCACCCACCCACACACACACAAACACACGCACACACACACACACACACACACTGAACTCACACATTATTGTATGTGTGTTTTTAGAGAGAGAGAGAGAGAGAGAGAGAGAGAGAGAGAGAGAGAGAGAGAGAGAGAGAGAGACGTTCCATTTAATTGGGGATTAGTTCTATGGAAAAAAAAACATTATGGTTGTCTTCATCTCGTCGTCGTCTTCAATATTATCGATTATCACTTTGTCTCTCATCTTCCGCCCCCCCCCCCCTCTGTCTCTTCTCTCTCTCTCTCTCTCACTATCTCTCTCTCTCTCTTGCTCTCATTATCTCTCTTTCTTTCTCTCTCTCTCACTCATTATATCTCTATCTCTCTCTTTCTTTCTCTCTCTCTCACTATCTATCTTTCTCGCTCTCACTCTCTCTCTCTCTCACTATCTCTCTCTCTCTCTTTCTCTCTCTATCTCACTATATTTCTGTCTCTCTCACCCTACATCTCATCCCCCCCCCCCCCTCCTATTTTTTTCATCTCCACCTCATATCTTCACTACCACACATCCATACACAAATCAACCCACCGTTTATGCCCAATTTTATTCACCCACCCGCCATCGATCACGTGTGTGGGTATGTATATGTGTACGTGTGTATATATGTATGTGTGTGTGTGTAGTTATATTATTATGTATCATTATCATTCACAGCACACGGAAATAGCATGCATAATCATAATATAGCTTGTACCCAAAGACACTGGCATACACCCACCAATTCTAATCTTCCTCTTTATTCTCCTTCTATTCCACGACTACCATCTCCTCCTCCTCATATTCCTCCTCCTCCTCCTCCCCCTCCTCATCATCAGCATCTTCATCATTATCATCATATCATATTATATTCTTCATCATCATCATATCATATTCATCACCATCATCATCATCATCACCATCATCATCATCATTTTCATCGTCATCATCATCATCATCATCATCGTCATCATCATCATAATTATCATCACCATCATCGTCATCATTATCAGCATCATCATCATCATCATCATCATCATCATCATCATCATCATCATCATCATCATCATCATCAACAACAGCATCCCATCGTCGTCATCGTCGTCTTCTTCGTCGTCGTCATCATCATCATCATCATCATCATCATCATCATCAACATCATTTTATTTTTTTTTTTTGCCAACTCAGCGTCTTACCCCAGCCAAGAAGCGGTGCTTGTAATATCGATGTGGTATGAATCGATATGACAATCGAACGTACTAGGAAACACACAATTTGAAACCTTTTTGAAACTCCCTCAACGCACTGATACACACACACACACACCCACACAATACACAGACACACACACACACACACACACACACACATATACATATATATATATATATATATATATATATATATATAAACACACACGCACATACACCTTCACACACATATACATAAACTTACACACACTCCATCCATCTATCCATCCACCCACCCGCCTCATATCCTTCGTCGTTTTCTATCATATTCTCTTAATCCCCCCCCCCCCCCCCCTTCCCCTCCAATCAACGAGTTGTCTCTCTATTCCCACAATTCATTCCATCAGATTTGTAGGCATATTCAGAGTTCAAAATCACCCCCCCCCCCCCCCTTTACCGCGCGTTCACACCCCCCCCCCCCGCCACCATGTTCACAAAAGGTGCCAAGCTGTATTATTTAGATCTAAAATATTTCATGATATATCTCTCCCTGTTTCCTCATATATATATATAATATATATATATATATATATATATATATATATATATATATATATATATATATATATATATATCTCCCTCTCCTCTCTCTCTCTCTCTCTCTCTCTCTCTCTCTTTCTTTCTTTCTCTCTCTCTCCCCTCCCCTCCCTTCCTCCCTCCCCCCTGTCTCTCTCTGCTCCCTACCCTCTCTTCCTCACCCTCCCCCCTTTCTCCCTCTCTTTCTCTCTCTTCCCTCTTCCGTGTATTCCTCCCTCTATCTATTTATCCATTCATCTATTGACCCAGTCATCCATCCATCTTTATCTATGATTATATATCTATATATCTTTCCGTTTCCATATCTTTTATCAATATGTCTGTGTGACTGTCTGTCTCACTGTTTTGTCTGTCTGTCCTTATGGGTGTCCGTCCGTATGTTTGTCTCTCTGTCTGTCTGTCTATCTATCTATCTATCTATCTATCTATCTATCTATCTATCTATCTATCTATCTATCTATCTATCTATCTATCCATCTATCTTATATCTATCTTATATCTATCTATATCTATCTATATATCTTTCTATCAACCTATCTATCTGTCTAGCTATCTATCTATCTATCTATCGATCTGTCTATCTATCTATCTATCTATCTATCTATATGTCTCTATCGTGTCTGCCTGTCTGTCTGTCTGTCTGTCTGTCTGTCTGTCTGTCTGCCTGTCTGTATGTATGTCTGTCTGTCTGTCTGTCTGTCTGTCTGCCTGCCTGTCTGTCTATCTGTCTGTCTGTCTGTCTGTCTATCTGTTAGTCTGTCTATCTGTCTGTCTGTTTGTCTGTCTGTCTGCCTGGTTACCCTATTTTTCCATCCATCGTCACATATCTAATGATAGTCTGTAGCGTTGTACGGGCTTCCCTTAGATTCGTTGTAGATAAGACACGGTGGAGCAAATCACAGTGTTAGAAGAAAACAAACAAATAAACAAACAAACAACAATTAGACAAACAGCGACTTTAACAAAAATAGAAAATCTGGACTCAGACATCCCGTGGTAT
>NC_088365.1:44669246-44671746 GCF_034508935.2 Berghia stephanieae | reverse complement strand
GGCCGCGTCTGCTAATTCCGTTTATTTATTTATTTATTTATTTATTTATTTATTTATTTATTTATTTATTTATTTATTTATTTATTTATTTATTCATTTTCTTATTATTATCTTATTATTTATTATTTATTTATTATTATTTATTATTATTATTATTATTATTATTATTTATATACTTATTTATTTATTCCTTCCTTCCTTCCTTCATTCATTTATTCATTCATTCAATCATTCATTTATTTGTTTGTATATTTATCTATTTATTTTAGTGGTCTGTGAAAAGAAGGGGCTAAGGCTAAGGAAAGTGATAAGAGTGAGGGAGAGAGAAAGGGGAGATGGTTGTCTGGGGGTTGAAACATTGCCAGATCAAAAAGACGTCTGCTTCGTCAATTGGATAATAGCCACTCGAGGGGTTTTATCCATCTCCCTACCACCCCAATCCCCCTCCTCCATCGTCTCCTCCTCCTCCTCCTCCTCCTCCTCCTCTACCTCTTCCACCTCATCTCGCAAGTGGTCGTTAGCATCCGATCACCCACCCATCTGTACATAACAATGGGGCCATTATTCGATTGGGTGCCCTCCCCTTTCGCGGCTTATCTAACTCTCTCTCTCTCTCTCTCTCTCTCTCTCTCTCTCTCTCTCTCTCTCTTCTCTTCTTTCCTCTCTCTCTCTCTCTCTCTCTCTCTCTCTCCACGGGAGGGGGAATGCTTCGCGTCCTCCAATCTGTATCCTAGAATATTATGTCGTTTATCCTATTAAACCGTTCGAAACGGAGAGAAAGTGGGATTTTTTATGTTTTATTTCCCTTCTCAATACTTTCTTTCTTGTGTGTATTTATGAACCTTTGTGTTTAGGTGTGTGTGTGTGTGTGTGTGTGTGTGTGTGTGTGTATGTGTTTGTGTTTTAAACTTTGATCCAATCCGATTTCAACATTGAGAGAGACAGACAAACTTAGCATTTAATCAATTAATTAGTCCATTATACCATCCTCCTGATCCATCATTCCATTCATCATCAACCATCTCATCCACCAACCATGCATCCATACATCCTCCGCCATTCATCCATCAATTAATCTCAGTCCATCCATCTTCCAGTCAATCCAAACCTTACCATACAGAATCCCCATATCATCCATCTAGTCACCATGTATAAATTGATGAGCTGTCGTTTTACACATCTTGAAAGGTGATTGTAGTACATATCGATATGCTGTAATTGATGATGAAAGATGATGCTGTACGGTATATAACAGGCTGAAGGTCACGACGATATTATCTTGGGACGATATTGATGTATCGATATCGTTACATACATCGTGTCATTGATGAAATAGAGTGATATCGTGTATAATATCGATAGCAATGCGTATACTGTGCAATTGATGCAAGCTAACTATAATATCGTGTATAATATCGATAGCAATGCGTGTACTGTGCAATTGATGCAAGCTAACTATAATATCGTGTATAATATCGATAGCAATGCATGTATTGTGTAATTAATGCAAGCTAACTATAATATCGTGTATGCTATCGATAGTAATGCGTGTATTGTGTAATTAATGCAAGCTAACTATAATATCGTGTATGCTATCGATAGCAATGCGTGTATTGTGTAATTAATGCAAGCTAACTATAATATCGTGTATGCTATCGATAGCAATGCGTGTATTACGCAATTGATGAAAGGTAACGATGATATTGTATTTGATATCGATATCATTACACTTTAATATTTATACATATCGGCTATAGAGGAAGACAGACTTAAAAGTAAAAGAAGATGTCATTGTATAATTGTTTCTGTGTGAGTTCGATTTTTCCTCTCCACATAAGAAACAAATTATTTTGAAGCGCATTGAGCATTGTAAATCCTTGCAAATGTATTATATACATATTCGAGTTTGTTAATTTATTTTATTTAAGTCTAGGGTTATTGGTCAGTTCTGACCAATGGGGGCTAGAGCCTGTTGGTCAGTTCTGACTAATGTCCACTTCGTTAAAAAAAAATATTACTTAAAAATCAGCAACATCCAAGTATTTATAGTAACCAACTCCACCACCTTAACCACAACTTTTGCTTACACCACCATTGCCATCATTACCATTAACACCATCATCACCACCGCCCATCTCCACCACTTTTACCACCTCTTCCATTACAATCACCAGCATTACCACCACTACCGCTGTTTTCACCAACCATCATCACCACCATCTCCACCACCTTTACCACCTCCATTACCATCATCATCATCATCATTACCACCACGGCCTCTGTTACCGCCATCAATCATTATCACTACCACCACATCCGCCAACCATCCCCTCCATTACCATCACCACTATCATTACCACCAGCACCTTTATTAGCTGCCACTATCACTAATGGGCTGGTATCACTGGGGACAGGCAATTATATTCCAATAACACAATAACTTTGGCCTCTTCTATCACCTATGTAAGCACGTAGGAAGGCAGCGATCGATCCAGGGCTG
>NC_088365.1:44656746-44659246 GCF_034508935.2 Berghia stephanieae | reverse complement strand
CGACCGATACAATCTTTGTGTAGTTGTGACAGCACACACACACACACACACACACACACACTCACACAACCTATACATAACACACACATGTTGTGTAGTGGTTGTGTTTGTTGATGATGACAGTGTGTTGTTGTGGTTTCTATGTGCTCCAACCAGCTGTGCGTTTTTTATCTTCTACATATCTACATAATTTATACTATCAACATTACATGTATTAAAGAAAATTATAGTCACGTACTGGACTTAGTACCATAGCAAACTGTAGAGACTAACTAGATGCTAAACTTAGTTAAGGGTACTGTGAGTTACTTCCTCTTGTGATTCCCCGTCATCGATTCCGTGTACATTGTGATTGTGTGTATTTATTCCACTTTCTGTGGGTTTTGTCCGTTTCTTTTGGAGGAATTTTATAACGTTTATTTTCACGGAACCCGTCATGCTTAATTGATTAATACCTGTATTATATTATTTATAATTATTTGTACGAGGACAGTGTGGTATGAGTCTTAGTTGAATTGGCTGGAAAATGTTGTCGCTTGTCATGACAAAAATTTATTTATTTATTATTTATTATTTAATTTATTCAATTTTTTTAAATTTATTTATTTATTTTTATTATTTATTCAATTATCTATTTATTTATTTTATTTATTCCATTATTTATTATTTATTTGTTGGTTTATTTTTTTTTCATTTACTGGGTTTTTTTTTTTGTCTTTCTTTCTTTATTTCTATATTTATTTGTGTACTTATTCATTTATCAGTTTGTTTATTTATTTATCTATTTACTCATACTTATACATAAGTTGTTTATCTGATTGAAGTAACAAGCGTTTTGTGGTCAAAATGAAAAGTAAGAAGCGTTAGTTAAATTAACGGCAGCCAGATATATAACGGTAGTCTGAACAGACGACGTCAGCCACTTAGTTTCAGTTAGCCATTCAGTCAGCCATGCAGACATTCATTGTATTGTTAGTATCTGTAGTAGTGAGGAAATGCTGACTTCCCTCCCCTGGCGAACAGGTGTTATTTCGTGATGGCGAGTAATAATATTATTTCTAATTATTATGCAGTTTTTGTTTGTAATTAATTGTGAAGGGATTGTGAAATATGTATGGGGAAGGAGGGAGGGAGGAGGTGGGAGTGGTGGTGGTGGTGGGGAGGGGGGGGGATGATGCTGCATGATAATTGTGCTTGGAGAGATGTGGTGTTGTGTTGGTGGCATCGCTGTGTTATGACTGGTTGGATAGCCTCATTATGTTGGTTGTTGGTGACACTGACAGTAGTCATTTTAATAGTAATTTGTGACACTGCAACTCATATTTATGTACGCAAACACACACACACACACACACACACACAAAAATACACGATGTAATATAGCACTTACATACATCCACACACACACACACACAGAGTGAGAGAGAGAGAGAGAGAGAGAGAGGAGAGAGAGAGAGAGGAGGGGGGGGGGGAGGTTATGTATGCAGTGTGCAGCAGCAGAAACCCCTCATAACATTGTGTCACAGGTGACTTTCGTCGTGTCATTTTGAATGCCGACGTCAATTCACTTGGTGATAGATAGGCCGAGCAGTTGCAGTAGCAGTAAAATTCCATGGTTGCTATCACTATCACTATCGCTGATTGGTTCACGGCGTGTCATGCGTGTCATCTTGTCATTCCTCTGCAGTAAATAACAATGGGAAATTGAAAATAGATTAAATTATAATATATAATATATATATATATATATATAATATATATACATATATAATATATATATATATATATATATATATATATATTTTATATATATATAATACGAAAACAGATAAACTGGACGTTTCGGATTTCCCTTTATCAACATAACAGGATGAATGAATGAAATACTACAGACGAATGAGATAATATTATGGTAGTGGCGTTGTTAAAGATGACTAAACAAAACGCCTTTTTAAAATAAAATTTTGGTTAGAAATCTCGCCCTTCAAATCGGTCGATTTAAATGACCCTCATCTCGTCAAAAGAAACCTCAAACCTGGGACTTTATTCAAGGAAGATTTCGGTGAAGTCCTGTGTTTGAGATTTTTTTTAACAAGATGAGTTGTCGTTTTAATCGTTCGATATCACTTTAAGGACGAGTTTCCTGTCCAAAATTTTAAGAACGTGTTTTATGATATTACTGTACTACTGTGGCATTTAATTTACCTGTTTGTCCAATGTGCAGTTGACTTTTGGTAAAGTGGTACATATTGATAGAGTCACAGAGTCACGCTCTCCCCGGCCAGGCGGAGTTGTCGTACCAGTAAGGTCGTGGGTTCGAGCATATAACACAGGACCACCTGTACCGGTAGTCTGTGGGATCGAGCTCCCATCGCCGCCGGGAAATTTTTTATTCTCTGTTGTCTTCTGAATCTTTCATACTCATTTCATTTCTTGTTATACACTGTTTACGCGGATTACGTCACACTCCTGTTAGTTGTTCCTGTTTTTGCCAGCCATG
>NC_088365.1:44649246-44651746 GCF_034508935.2 Berghia stephanieae | reverse complement strand
GGAAATGTGTGTGTGTGTGTGTGTGAGAGGAGAGAGGGGAGAATAAAGAGGAAGAGAGATGGGGAGAGAGAGAGAGAGAGAGAGAGAGAGAGAGAGAGAGAGAGAGAGAGAGAGAGAGAGAGAGGAGAGAGAGAGAGAGAGAATGGGGGGGGGGGGGTAAGAGAAGGCGTCATCCCCCTGTGGCATAGTTAATAAGTAGTGAAACCAGAGGCAGGTATTGGTATGTACGACCGATACAATCTTTGTGTAGTTGTGACAGCACACACACACACACACACACACACATACACACACACACACACACACACACACACCTATACATAACACACACATGTTGTGTAGTGGTTGTGTTTGTTGATGATGACAGTGTGTTGTTGTGGTTTCTATGTGCTCCAACCAGCTGTGCGTTTTTTATCTTCTACATATCTACATAATTTATACTATCAACATTACATGTATTAAAGAAAATTATAGTCACGTACTGGACTTAGTACCATAGCAAACTGTAGAGACTAACTAGATGCTAAACTTAGTTAAGGGTACTGTGAGTTACTTCCTCTTGTGATTCCCCTGTCATCGATTCCGTGTACATTGTGATTGTGTGTATTTATTCCACTTTCTGTGGGTTTTGTCCGTTTCTTTTGGAGGAATTTTATAACGTTTATTTTCACGGAACCCGTCATGCTTAATTGATTAATACCTGTATTATATTATTTATAATTATTTGTACGAGGACAGTGTGGTATGAGTCTTAGTTGAATTGGCTGGAAAATGTTGTCGCTTGTCATGACAAAAATTTATTTATTTATTATTTATTATTTAATTTATTCAATTTTTTAAATTATTTATTTATTTATTTATTTATTCAATTATCTATTTATTTATTTTATTTATTCCATTATTTATTTATTTATTTGTTGGTTTATTTTTTTTCATTTACTGGGTTTTTTTTTTTTGTCTTTCTTTCTTTATTTCTATATTTATTTGTGTACTTATTCATTTATCAGTTTGTTTATTTATTTATTTATCTATTTACTCATACTTATACATAATGTTGTTTATCTGATTGAAGTAACAAGCGTTTTGTGGTCAAAATGAAAAGTAAGAAGCGTTAGTTAAATTAACGGCAGCCAGATATATAACGGTAGTCTGAACAGACGACGTCAGCCACTTAGTTTCAGTTAGCCATTCAGTCAGCCATGCAGACATTCATTGTATTGTTAGTATCTGTAGTAGTGAGGAAATGCTGACTTCCCTCCCCTGGCGAACAGGTGTTATTTCGTGATGGCGAGTAATAATATTATTTCTAATTATTATGCAGTTTTTGTTTGTAATTAATTGTGAAGGGATTGTGAAATATGATATGGGGAAGGGAGGGAGGGAGGATGGGAGTGGTGGTGGTGGTGGGGGAGGGGGGGGGGGGATGATGCTGCATGATAATTGTGCTTGGAGAGATGTGGTGTTGTGTTGGTGGCATCGCTGTGTTATGACTGGTTGGATAGCCTCATTATGTTGGTTGTTGGTGACACTGACAGTAGTCATTTTAATAGTAATTTGTGACACTGCAACTCATATTTATGTACGCAACACACACACACACACACACACACACACACACACAGAAATATACACGATGTAATATAGCACTTACATACATCCACACACACACACACACACACAGAGTGAGAGAGGAGAGGAGAGGAGAGAGAGAGAGAGAGAGAGAGAGAGAGAGAGAGAGAGAGAGAGGGGGGGGGGGGGTTATGTATGCAGTGTGCAGCAGCAGAAACCCCTCATAACATTGTGTCACAGGTGACTTTCGTCGTGTCATTTTGAATGCCGACGTCAATTCACTTGGTGATAGATAGGCCGAGCAGTTGCAGTAGCAGTAAAATTCCATGGTTGCTATCACTATCACTATCACTGATTGGTTCACGGCGTGTCATGCGTGTCATATTGTCATTCCTCTGCAGTAAATAACAATGGGAAATTGAAAATAAGATTGAATTTAATATATATATATATATATATATATATATATATATATATATATATATATATATATACATATATATATATATATATATATATATATATATATATATATATATATATATACGAAAACAGATAAACTGGACGTTTCGGGTTTCCCCTTTATCAACATAACAGGATGAATGAATGAAATACTACAGACGAATGAGATAATATTATGGTAGTGGCGTTGTTAAAGATGACTAAACAAAAACGCCTTTTTAAAATAAAATTTTGGTTAGAAATCTCGCCCTTCAAATCGGTCGATTTAAATGACCCTCATCTCGTCAAAAGAAACCTCAAACCTGGGACTTTATTCAAGGAAGATTTCGGTGAAGTCCTGTGTTTGAGATTTTTTTTAACAAGATGAGTTGTCGTTTTAATCGTTCGATATCACTTTAGAGGACGAGTTTCCTGTCCAAAATTTTAAGAACGTGTTTTATGATATTACTGTACTACTGTGGCATTTAAT
>NC_088365.1:44634917-44644146 GCF_034508935.2 Berghia stephanieae | reverse complement strand
CTACATAATTTATACTATCAACATTACATGTATTAAAGAAAATTATAGTCACGTACTGGACTTAGTACCATAGCAAACTGTAGAGACTAACTAGATGCTAAACTTAGTTAAGGGTACTGTGAGTTACTTCCTCTTGTGATTCCCCCGTCATCGATTCCGTGTACATTGTGATTGTGTGTATTTATTCCACTTTTTGTTGGTTTTGTCCGTTTCTTTTGGAGGAATTTTATAACGTTTATTTTCACGGAACCCGTCATGCTTAATTGATTAATACCTGTGTTATATTATTTATAATTATTAGTACGAGGACGGTGTGGTATGAGTCTTAGTTGAATTGGCTGGAAAATGTTGTCGCTTGTCATGACAAAAAATTATTTATTTATTATTTATTATTTTATTTATTCAATTTTTTAAATTATTTATTTATTTAATTTATATAATTATTTATTTATTTATTTATTTATTCAATTATCTATTTATTTATTTTATTTATTCCATTATTTATGTATTTATTTGTTGGTTTATTTTTTTTTTCATTTACTGGGGGTTTTTTTTGTCTTTCTTTCTTTATTTCTATATTTATTTGTGTACTTATTCATTTATCAGTTTGTTTATTTATTTATCTATTTACTCATACATAATGTTGTTTATCTGATTGAAGTAACAAGCGTTTTGTGGTCAAAATGAAAAATAAGAAGCGTTAGTTAAATTAACGGCAGCCAGATATATAACGGTAGCCTGAACAGACGACGTCAGCCACTTAGTTTCAGTTGGCCATTCAGTCAGCCATGCAGACATTGTATAGTTAGTATCTGTAAGTCAGTTGTGAGGAAATGCTGACTTCCCTCCCCTGGCGAACATGTGTTATTTCGTGATGGCGAAAATTAATATTATTTCTAATTATTATGCAGTTTTTGTTTGTAATTAATTGTGAAGGGATTGTGAAATAAAAATAGTAATATGGAGAAGGGAGGGAGGGAGGATGGGAGTGGTGGTGGTGGTGGTGGTGGGGGGGGGGGGGGGGGTGATGCTGCATGATAATTGTGCTTGATTTAGAGAGATGTGGTGTTGTGTTGGTGGCATCGCTGTGTTGTGACTGGTTGGATAGCCTCATTATGTTGGTTGTTGGTGACACTGACAGTAGTCATTTTAATAGTAATTTGTGACACTGCAACTCATATTTATGTACGCAACACACACACACACACACACACACACACACACACACACACACAAATATACACGATGTAATATAGCACTTACATACATCCACACACACACACACACACACACACACAGAGAGAGAGAGAGAGAGAGAGAGAGAGAGAGAGAGAGAGAGAGAGAGAGAGAGAGAGAGAGAGAGAGAGAGAGAGAGAGAGAGAGAGGGGGGATGTTATGTATGCAGTGTGCAGCAGCAGAAACCCCTCATAACATTGTGTCACAGGTGACTTTCGTCGTGTCATTTTGAATGCCGACGTCAATTCACTTGGTGATAGATAGGCCGAGCAGTTGCAGTAGCAGTAAAATTCCATGGTTGCTATCACTATCACTATCGCCGATTGGTTCACGGCGTGTCATGCGTGTCATCTTGTCATTCCTCTCCAGTAAATAACAATGGGAAATTGAATGTAAGATTGAGTTTCATATATATATTACTATATATATACGAAAACAGATAAACTGGACGTTTCGGGTTTCCCCTTTATCAACATAACAGGATGAATGAATGAAATACTACAGACGAATGAGATAATATTATGGTAGTGGCGTTGTTAAAGATGACTAAACAAAAACGCCTTTTTAAAATAAAATTTTGGTTAGAAATCTCGTCCTTCAAATCGATCGATTTAAATGACCCTGTGGACTTGAAAATGAAAATGGACATCATGTCCTAATGGAATGTCCAAAGTACAACCAGTTGAGAAGGAACTTCTGGCCTGACCCAACCCCATACTCAAAGAAGCTGTACGGAAGTGAGGACGACCTCAGGACCACTGTGGGCTTCATTCACCAGACCGGACTGACCATGTGACGTGACGGGAACGAAGAAGAAGAAGAAGAAATGACCCTCATCTCGTCAAAAGAAACCTCAAACCCGGGACTTTATTCAAGGAAGATTTCGGTGAAGTCCTGTGTTTGAGATTTTTTTTTAACAAGATGAGTTGTCGTTTTAATCGTTCGATATTACTTTTAGAGGACGAGTTTCCTGTCCAAAATTTTAAGAACGTGTTTTATCATATTACTGTACTACTGTGGTATTTAATTTACCTGTTTGTCCAATGTGCAGTTTTCTTTTGGTAAAGTGGTACATATTGATAGAGTCACAGAGTCACGCTCTCCCCGGCCAGGCGGAGTTGTCGTACCAGTAAGGTCGCGGGTTCGAGCATATAACACAGGACCACCTGTACCGGTAGTCTGTGGGATCGAGCTCCCATCGCTGCCGCGAAATTTTTATTCTCTGTTGTCTTCTGAATCTTTCATACTCATTTCATTTCTTGTTATACATTGTTTACGCGGATTACGTCACACTCCTGTTAGTTGTTCCTGTTTTTGCCAGCCATGGATATGAACTGTAACCATTAACATCTCTAATAGATGATAATGACTGTTACTCATTCATCGTGAAGTCCACTAGACCATAATGTACTGTTACGCTTACCAGTACACACTGATGTGTTTTTATGTTGTGTGATGGATATGTGATAGTTACATCTATTCGTTACTGTTTTACTATTAATGCGATTGCGTACCAGTTGTGGCTGGCAAAACAATAACAATGTTCAAAGTTCAAATATTTATTTGGGCCTTTTATGGCCAGTGACCATGATATTGTTTTTCTGAACAAACTATATCAATAATAATAATAATAATAATAATAATAATAATAATAATAATAATAATAATAATAATGATAATAATATTAATAATAAAAATAATAATAATAATAATAATAATAATAATAATAATAATAATAATAATAATAATAATAATAATATAATAATAATAATAATAATAATAATAATAATAATAAATAAATAAATAAATTAATATTTAATGTGCGGGGGTCATCTGTTAAAATAGGTATGTGTGCTTTGCTGTGAAAAAAGGAGTGAGAAAAAAAAAAAAAGGGGGGGGGGGGGGGGGGGTGGAAGGGGGGTGAGGGAGGAGATCGCTATCACCTTAGTATTAGTATGGTTTCACTTTGTGTTTAGGTTTAGTATGATATAGCACAGATTTCATTGAAGTTTTCTACCCTGGGGGTAAGGGCGTTGAAGTAGGATGTGTAGTAAAATGACGAAACAATGACGCAGTGTGTGTTGTAATGTGTTTGTGACTTCTGGCCAGTTTCGTCTATTAGATGAGTCTGCTTCTGACCAGCCAGTGACTGACTCGCTAACGACACCACTTGTTTAATATAAAAAAACCCAACAAACTTGAGCTTTTATATAGTGCAATATCCACCTAACGTGCTCAAAAGGTTTGTGTGTGTGTGTATGTGTGTGTTCAAATTACAAGGGGTCCCTGGCCAACAGCAAAACTTAACATGTAGGACGAGGCATGATGTCTGTTAGGCGATATTACATTTTTTTTTCGGACAGAGACAACGCTGTTAGCGACCAGGTACTCATTTACACCTGAGTACGGTGAGAGAAAGTGAGCAAAGAGGTGTATCATTTGATACAAATATCATTGTTGTTATTTTGATGACAATTAATGTTATCGTATTGATTTGCCCCCAGGCGTCCTGGAATCATCAATTCACTGCTAGAATTTAGAATGTCAGCCGGTTGGGATGGATGGAGTGTGCGTGCGTCTGTGTGTGTGTGTGTTTGTGTGTGTGTGTGTGTGAAATTAGCGCACGTGTGTGTGTGTGTGTGTGTGTGTGTGTGTTTATCTTATCGGCGTGTTGTGTGACGTTGTGACTCCGTCGTGATTGGATTTGCGTCGTGCGTGCGTGCCGTGCCGGGTGCCGGCCATGTGTGTGTGTGTGTGTGTGTGTGTGTGTGTGTGTGTGTCTGTGTGTGTGTATGTGTGAACTGTGTGTGTTCTCTCACTCTCTCTGATCGATTTTTGCAGTTCAAAAGAGAAAAAAAAAAGTCAAATAAATAACAAGTCAAATGAAGTCAATGCGGCGTTGTGTCTTGTTTGAAGTGGAATGGAATTTCTTGTGTGTGTTTGTTTTTGTTTTGTTTTTTGTTTTGTTTTAATCCATCCCTCGTCGGAGATTCTTCGATAGAATGTGTAGCTGGCTTGCTAGTGCTAGGGCTAGTGACTGGACGTGTCGTTTTGTTTATGTTTGAGTGTCAGTGTTGTTGTCTCTGGGAACGTGGAAAGTAAAAAAAACGCTGTTTGTTTGTTTGTTTGTTTGTGTGTTGTGATCATCATCATCATTTCTGCTGGGGAGTTTGTTGGGTGTGTGTGTGTGTGTGTGTGTGTGTGTGTGTGTGTGTGTATGTGTGTGTGTTTGTGTCAAGTTGATTATTAAAGATGAAACGATTCTAAGAATTTCTTTCTGCTGTGTTAAAATTAAAATGGAATAATATGTTTTCTACCAGTCAAGTGGTGTGTTTTTAAAATTTGTGTTAACTGTGTTGATTCTTATCTTATTTTTATGTGCGGTAATGTGATTGTCGTTGTCCATCATCGTCGTTATCATCAGGATCATCATCATCATCACCACCATAGCCTCTCCTCATCCTTTCACCACAATATATATATATATATATATATATATATATATATATATATATTATATATATATATATATATATATATATATATATATATTCTACGTTAGAATTTAGAATTTCAATCCGATCAGCGAGAAAAGAGGATTAGGCTCTTCGTCGTAATTAAAATGTCAGGGTTTTAATTAATTGGTTTTCGGACTTTGAAAATTCATCATACATAGATCTATTTATAGAATTAAGGGGAGGGGCGACACCTGAAATATCGATTTTTGGGTCAAAATATAAAATTTCAGTTTTTTATTTATTATCAAAGAACAATCATTTTTTCACATATTTTCAGCACTTAGATGGTGATTTGGATAATATAAAGTTTGTAAATCGTCTTTCATAACCATGGAAGTTGACATGAAAATACCAAACTTTTCAATTTTTTGTGAGAATTCAACTGAAAATAATAGGACTGAAAAGCATTATAATACATATCGATGTTGTAAATTTTGATATCGATAGTTTAGTCTACTCTTTGCCCGTCTATTTGACACTGTTTCAGTCTCATAAATATCAGAATATGGGCAGGGGAGGAGTTTAGAAACTGTTAGTCGCGAACAAAGATTGTGTGTCAAACAGCTGATAAGAGGTCAAGTTGTCAGGTAAATACAACGTGATCACGAATGGTGCGATCTGATTGGCTGACCTTGTTCTAGACCTCTGACTCCGCGCCAGGGATTGGATGTTGATTCAGGGTGAAAGTTCGCCTCTCTTACTATTATATTTTACTACGATTTGTTTACCTTTCGATTGATCAGTTGTTTTATCAAATTTTGACACGTATTCACGTTGATTATCTCTAAATATTTCCAATTTTTACTGGATTATTATAACTATACCTAAAGTGACAAAAAAATCCAAACGTTGGCAACAGTTATTTGCTACAAAAGCCAAGAAAGCAAGAAAGTTATGATGGATCGTGGTTGACCCGTGACCACAAATCTTTGATTGGAATTTGGTGTGTGATAGTAGTATTATGATAAAGCGATTCCAAGCAATGCCACAGCGGAAAGAAATGAAATGGGCTATTCTTGCTGGTCTTTACCACGGTTATTACACCAATGACTTCCCTCAACATAGGTATTTTCCTCCTGAACCCGGACTCCAGATGCTTTTATAAAAAAATATATTGCTGCCCATGTGTATCCTGTTGACACAAGCAGCGTGTAAATACACCTTTGAATTTTGATTTAATTCATGAGCACTTGAAGCCTGTATATGCTTTGTTGAAGTGTTGTGAGATGAAGACAACACAAAATCCAAACGAAAGATTTCATAATTCTGTTTGGTCAAGATGCCATAAAACATACTTCCATTCCCTAAAAAAAGTTGAGTTTGGTGCAGAGTATAATTTTGGTCCAACAGAAATAACATCCCTGAAAGTGTCTTTGGGCATCGGTGGACTGGGAGAACACTCCCAGATGTTGAGTCAGCAAGCAGAGTCAAAAAGACTTGACCAGAGCATAAGGGTTGCTCAACACAAAGAGAAAAAAAAAGACGCAAAATGAAAGCTCAGACCCGTGAAAAAGCCCAGAGGGAGGCAGAGAAAGAACACGGGGGACCCTCATACGGTGCTGATATGTTTTGAGCTGGTTGTACCGTTTTGTCTTATTATTTTCATTCATTGTTATCTTTGATCTCGTTTTTCTCAAAATGACATTTTTTAACACTATTTTTTATCTTATTTTGTCATTTATCAATCAATTTGTTTAAAACTTTGCATGTCTAGAGCTATAGCGATTATCTAAAATCATACAGAAGGAATTTTAAATATCTTTATTATTTTTTGAAAAATTGACATTTTTATGTCAAAAAACATGATTTTCATCATACCGAAAAAATATAATTTTTAAAAATTTGTAAATAAAAATCTATTTAAAATATTTAAAAAATGCTCTGTATTTTTTAAAATAATATACAAATATACAACCATGCCAAATTTCAAGAAAATTCCATGGAAACTTATTGAGAAAGTAACTTTTTAAAATAGCACCCAGAGAAGAGTAAAATCCAAGATGGCGGCCGTCACCATGGCAACCGGACACGCCCACCGAAATGAATCACATGGTTCGAATCCATTGGTCATAGGCAATGTCCCAATATAAAAAGATATTGGATATAATCATTATTCTTGAAAATAGTTTCAGGTGTCGCCCCTCCCCTTAAACCGTCCGTTTGTTTTTGGTCGCTCTGCGGATGTAGGAAAAATGAGGAAGTGGGGGTTTAATGAATGAATAGTTAAGGAAAAAGTTGTGTTTTATTCATACTTTCATTCCTGTCAGACATATCATATCGATCATAATTGCTGTTTATTTTATTTTATTCATCACAAATGTTTGTTGTTTTTTTTTGTTTGTTTTTTTTTTTTTTGCTTTTATTTATTCATATTATTATTTATTTATTTTTGTCTATTTATTTATTTATTTATTTATTTATTTATTTATTTATTTATTTATTTATTTATTTATTTATTTATTTTCTATTTATTTATTTACATAATTATATTTATCTAGCATACATTTATCCACCCAGTTATTCATTTTCAATCTTTCAATCATTCATTCATTCATTCATTCCTATAGTCATGATATGGAAAATTAAATTCTCACATAAATCCTCAATGTCGTTCCAATATTATATTTATATAATCCCCGATATTTACTTTTAAGCTCGAACAATGGTTACACATCATGTGTATATTGACACAATTTTACAGAATACATCAAACCCTGACTGAAATTAATTTAATTAAACGGCTGCTTTAAATTTGTCATTGTAAATAATTATTTGATATGCCGTTGTCCATTGTAAACAGTGCATACAACTTTTAATTTATTATTCGCTGGATTTTAACTTTTCTCGTTGAAGACGAAGTCGTGTGTTCTTGCTTTCATTTTAATACTGAATACTGAATGGTATTAGGCCTATAGAAAGAGTGAATGTGATTCAAGTGTTTGTTAAAAGTGATTTATAAATAGTCGTCTGCAATGACGTCATCACGGATAACGAGAATGGGTTGAGACAAGGATTTATGGATTACCTCCCCTTGATGTTGGAATTGCTTTAGTTTTTCTGTGTGTGAACTTTGACTTTTGACCTTTTGTGGAGTATGTTGTTATTATTGTTATTATACTGTACAACAACGGCGATGGCACGACCAATTAATTAACTTGTTATATAGATATTAATAATTGTTTTTGCCTGCAAGATGAATCAGCGACTCACGGACGTGTGCGACTCGCTGATATTGACACCACCTAGTGGAGGTGGTGGTGGTGGTGTTGCTGGTGCAGCAGGTGTTTCGTCGCAGCAACAGCAACAGCAACAACAACAACAGTCGCAACCCTCCACAACTCAACCTAGACAATCATCGCCATCACCGTATAACCCAACCCGTTACCAATCCCCTCAACAACAACAACAACAACAACAACAACAACAACAACAACAACAACAACACCCACTGCCAACAATAACACGCCCATCACAATCACACCCGCAGCAGCAGCAACAACAACAACAACAACAATATCATCTACGCCCAAACTTACAACAGCGTCCACAACCACCCCACCACCACCACTTCTACCACCACCACCACCAACACCACCACCACCGCCATCTACAACCCCACCATCTTGTCCGGCCAGGCTATTCCAGCAGCCACAGTACCCCACCCACCTCCAATACTAATGGTTATACAACAAGACACAGGTAATTTTGTTGCAATCAAGTGTTTCTAATCAGTCTTTTTTTTTTTTTTTTTAATCACCTTGACGTTATAATTTAATATAAATTAAAAGAAAGAGGTAAATTTGATAAAATTCTTTTTATTCATCCCATAGCGGAAATTTGTCTCTCCGGTCTATTCCAAGGTATGACTGGAATAACCAAGGCGTCAGCCGCAGTGCAACGCCGTAAATTGACTAGGTCGAGGTGACTTGAAGAACCCAGGCGTCAGCCGCAGTGCTGCGCCACAAATTGAGCTAGGGCGAGGTGACTTGCTCAAGGCCACACAGGGCAGCGGCGTGTGATAGAACTCGCTACCTTTCGGGTACGAAGCAAAGACCGCTGTGTTTTTATTGCTTTTTTTTGCTGTTGGTTGAAGAAGGGTTTTGAGCCCGAAACGTTCCGTGCTTGATATTTTTTTTTTAAAGGTCTTATATATTCCCGTTTGTATCCTACATTGTTTGTTTTTTTAGTCCACAGCATAGGGCAGTTTAGTATCACTTAGACATTTCTGTGCTGGTATGCTTAGTTTTCAGGAGGTTGTGTGTGTGTGTGTGTGTGTGTGTGTGTGTGTGTGTGTGTGTGTTGTGTTGTGTTGTGTTATTTTCCCTTTTTTCTTTTCTTTTCTTTTCTTTCTTTTTCTCGCTTTATTTGTTTGTGTGTTGGTTTTAAAGATAGTGTACGATACCGGATGACTGGCGTTTGTCATTTTATCTTGAGTTGTTTCCCTTTGGCTAAACCTCGACACGGGAGACGCTTGG
>NC_088365.1:44614917-44629917 GCF_034508935.2 Berghia stephanieae | reverse complement strand
GTGGAGTTTCTGGTGCATAATACATAACGTGTTCATATGTAGTGTGTATATTATGAGATATATGTGTGTTTCTGTGTGTATGTGTGTGTGGTAATTTTTGTGTGTATTGCTAAATTAAGGGCGGTCGACCTTTGAATAGAAAATGAATCCGATGTTATTTCAAACGGAATTCAAAGATTTTGAAGTGTGGAGCAATCAATCGTTTTCTCTGTGATATAAATAATAGAAACGCGTGTTGTTTATGTGTGTGTGCATGTGTGTGTGTGTGTGTGTATGTGTGTATATTCAAAGTTGTTGTATACATTTTTGTTTATTACTTTTAGTTGTTTAGAGTGACTTTCTTTTTTTATCAAACGCTTGGGTCACATCATAGAGAATACAGTAGTAGTCTGTGGGTCACATCGTTGACACGATCTGTTCTCTCGGTGGAAAATAGTGGGGGGTTCAGCTATAGCAGGATACATAAGAATAATAATTATGTTTTAAAATTACTGAATGAAAAAAATATAATTGAATTTGGCCATATTATACCTCTCGCCCCTGCTGTAAATGGTTATATTGATAGATAGGCAAATAAATAAACAAATAAATAAATAAATAAATAAATAAAAATATGAATGAATCAATGATAAATAGATTATTTATGAATATTTGAAACATATATAGATGAATGAATGAATGAATGAATGATTGAATGAATGAATGAATAAATGAATGAATGAAAATAATTCATTACATAAATGAATAAAATAAAATAAAGTAAATAAATAGGTAAGTAAATAAATAAATGCATACATTGATGGATGAATGATTGAATGATTGAATGACTGAGTGAATGAATATATGAATAAGTAAAAGTATTAGGAATATAAATTCATTAATAAGTAAATTTATAAATAAATAAACATCAATCAATCAGTCAATCAATCAATCAATGAATCAATCAAGCAACAGGCAGATAACTCGGTGCATATATATTTATATATAATATATCCCATTAATCGAATTGGTATCATTGACCAGACTGCATTACTGCCGTACTCTGGAAAAAACCCATATTTGAAAATTTGACCAGGAAACTTGTCCTTCAAATATCGATCGATTAAAATGAACTCCATTTTGTCTAAAAATCTCAAACTCGTGGTTTCAATGAAGACTAATTGGGGAATGTCCCAGGTTTGGTAGATTTGAACAAGATGTAGGTCATTTTAGTCGATCGGTATTTGATTTGAAAGACAAGTTTTTTGGCCAATTTTTTAAAAAGCGTGTTT
Source organism: Berghia stephanieae (assembly GCF_034508935.2). Lineage (NCBI taxonomy): Eukaryota > Metazoa > Mollusca > Gastropoda > Nudibranchia > Aeolidiidae > Berghia > Berghia stephanieae. The sequence continues at coordinate 44,628,646 of NC_088365.1, read as the reverse complement.
ATTCATAGGACGGCTGTGTCGTATCCTACAGCTGATAATGTTATTATTATGGCCAGTGTGAAATTTGGAGATTTTCCAATCACTTTTGGACCGGCCTAAATACAGGAGGCGTATTCTTGTAGAGAATGGTGTGATTTCTATTCCGTGGAAATAGAGCTTACCTCGGATTCATTTACTCATTGTGTAGATAAATATCGTGACTCTGGTTTTTTTTTATTGTTGTTGTTGTTGTTGTTGTTGTTCTTTTTGGGTTGTTTTTTCTTTTACCTTTGTGTAGGTGTGCTCGTAATGTTATGCACTTTTTCGTAATGTATGCACACGTGGGTATTTATTCAATCTACCGACCCTCCTGTAAATCAAAATAATGTTCAGAAAGACTGGCCGTTTCGACAGCTCGGAATTAGCGATTTGTCTTTTCTCAGAATCGATTCTATACGACTTTAACCGAAACCGGGAATAATGTATTGACCCGAGAGTCGAAAGACCAAGTAGTAGTCTTCGAAGTCAATACGCTTCAGCAGTCGTGTCGTCTCTTCCCTCGTAATGAATGACGCATGGTAACTTAGTAACTGGCTCTAAACTATCGGAACAATGGCGGACGCCCGAATGAAATATTTCTCCAACGAGCATAAAAGCGTATAAAGAGGGGGAAAAAAAAACATTATAAATCTGATCATGTTTTGACTTTTAGACATTTTGATCACAAGACATATGAAAAGTTCTAGCCAGCATGAAGAATGAAAAGCACCGATTTTCTTTGTTTAGAACCACGATGACCGCCGTTGCTGGGTGGGCTGACATCAGACTATGGAATCCAGTCAGTTGAGGTTGTTAATGAGGTCAATAAATTTGCGGTTTCGGTTTTTTAACTTTCTTTTTGCAAAGTCCCAGGTTTGAGAGTTTTTCCTAGTCGAGGGTCATTAAATGGATCGATATTTGAAGGACGGGTTTTCTGGCCAAATTTGTTAAATATTGCTTTTTCCAGAGTTTGGCTGTTAAAAATGGTTAAAAACGGACGATGTAACGTATCCGTTAAATAACACACACTGTAGAAATGGTTAAATGTCTAGTTTTCAAATAACACACAACGTGTAGAAATGGGACTAAATTGTCTATTCAATAACACAACGTGTAGAAATGGGACGTAAATTGGCTAGTTTCAAATAACAAACAACCGCATGTAGAAATGGGACGTAAATTGTCTGGTTTCAAATAAATAATACACAACGTGTAGAAATGGGACGTAAATTATCTACTTTCAAATAACACTACGTGTAGAAATGGGACGTAAATTAGCTGGTTTCAAATAACACAACGTGTAGAAATGGGACGTAAATTGTCTGGTTTCAAATAACACAACGTGTAGAAATGGGACGTAAATTGTCTAGTTTCAAATAACACTCAACGTGTAGAATTGAGATGTAAATTGATTGGTTTCAAATACGTGTGGAAATGGATGTAAATTGCCTGGTTTCAAATACGGCACACAACGTGTAGAAATGGGACGTAAATGGTCTGATCTCAATTACGTGTAGAAATGGGGCGTTGTGTTTGAGTTGAAAGGTCAAAGTTTAAAATCCGTCAATTCTTTAGAATTGTATATATAATCCCTTTAACACTCTAATGTGTTTTGATATCTGGCACCCGTCCATATTCACTCATCCATCCATCCATTGTGCCCGGCATTTATAGATATTTTGATAGAATTCGTGTGTTTTTGTAATAATAATAGAATGCTATAATGTTGCATTGACATTGAACGTGTTGTCATTCCAGCGAGAGGGAGGAAGATAGAAAGCAACACATTATTATTATTACACAGAATAAATGGGAGAATGAGAGACGATATTATTATTATTATCATCATTTTGTAGACACGTCTAACTAAAATCGCTATGGATTTTGTAGATTATTTGGATTCTGTTCTGTGCTGACCAACGTGCACCTATTAAAAGGTCTGATAACCGAAAGGAAATGATGGTGTTGTTGTGCACAATGGGCTTTCCTTTTGCTTTTGGTTTGAGAGAGATTCCCATTGCAACAATGAGAACAGTACTAATAATTGGGTTACCAGACCTGCAAATAAGTACACGTCGGTTCTGTTCTATTCAATAGTTATTCCGGTGTGAGGATGGGTGATTTCTATTGGTTTGCACTGCGAGTTAATTGCTGATTGTTCTTACTGGTTTGTTTTATTTTAAATTTTATTTTACTAATTTTGTTATTTATATGTTTTTAAAAGTTATTTATGTGTGTGCTTGTGTCTGAGGGGGGGGGGGGGGGGGGGGTAAATTGGTAATATTCTTTCCTGTTTTTTTGTTTTTTTTTTAAGATTTTATTTTTCTTATATTGTTCTGGGTTTTTTTGTTTGTTTGTTTTTATTATTATTATTATTATTATTATTATTATTATTATTATTATTATTATTATTATTATTATTATTATATTATTTTATTATTTATTATTATTATTATTGTTATTATTATTATTATTATTATTTTTTTTAATTTGTATGTCTTTGAGTGTGAGGTGGTGGTGGTCTTGGGTGTGGGGATGGGGGGTAATTTGGGGAAATTAGATTCAGTTCTCTATATTTTTTCATTAATTTATTTGTTGATATTGTCAATAAAACATAGATATTTACTTTTTAAATCTGTCAATTAACGTCAGATAACGGAGTGATGTGATGTAAACAACACGTTTTGTAAACAGATCAACATCAGGCGATTGCTTGTTTACCACAGTCTGTCGGATGACATGACAGAATCTAAGCGTTTCACACAGTACTGCCGTTTTCTGGAGAAAAAAAAAAACATGTTAAAAAAATTGGCCAGAAAACTCGTCCTTCAAATATCGATCGATTTAAATGACCCTCATCTTGGAAAAAAACTCATACCTGGGAATTCACCGAAGTCCCAGGTATGAGTTTTTTTTCCAAGAAAAGGGTCATTTAAATCGATCGATATTTGAAGGACGAGTTTTCTGGCCAAATTTTTAAATATGGACCTTTTCCAAAGTACAAAAGTTAAGACATAAACCGTTTTATGATTTGGTCCGAAAAAGTTTTATTTCGTATTAGTAAATTATATCGATAATCGATTTCAGCAACCTCCCAGCCAGTCATGTTAATTCTTACACCAGAACGTTTCATCGAAGTCAACAATATCACGATACCACTTCAAAGAAGTAGATATCGGATTTAAAGAATATTTTTAAAGAAGTAAAAAAAAAAGAAATATCGATATGTGTAATCGATTTATTTAAAGAAGTAATACATGTCATCGTCTTCTGACAAAATGTAAAGCAGTGTTTTATCGATATGATTTATTTTCATTCAGACAGTATTTTTTAATATAGTCATTAACATATCGTGATAAATATCGATTTTAGCCCATGTGATATTTTATAACATCTTTCATTACTCTGCAATGTGTCGATACTTGCTTTTCGTGTTGATTTTATAGTGTGTGAAACTTGTTCTCTTACAATAATAATACGTGAACTTGTTCAATTGTTTTTTGGCTGCCCAATGATGATGATGATGATGATGATGATGATGATGATGATGATGATGATGATGATGATGATAATAATGATAATGATAATGATAATGATAATGATAATGATAATAATAATAATAATAATAATTATTATTATTATTATTATTATTATTATTATGATAATGATAATGATATAATAATAATAATAATAATAATAATAATAATAATAATAATAATAATAATAATAATAATAATAATAATAATAATAATAATAATAATAATGATAACTAAAATCGTAAATAGTGATGTGACATCAACAGCAATCAACCGTTGATCTCGTGTGTGTGTGTGTGTGTGTGTGTGTGTGTGTGTGTGTGTGTGTATGTGTGTGCGCGCGCGCGTGTATGTATTTTGTGCAAGTGGTTTGTAGACTTATAATCTGATGCAGTGAGTGTTGTGTAGTTATTAATGAATGTCGGGAATGTAGAAAATTATACTGGCCCCACTTCTTTGGCTGGCAAAAAAAAAACACTACAAAAACAACACCAAATACAAGTACGATTCTGCCGTGTTCCGATGACAAAAATCGCACATTATTATTTATATATTTAAGATTTTGGCCAGAAAACTCGACCTTCAAATATTCTGATCGATTCAAATATCCCTAATTTTGCCTTTACCTCTCTCCTTATCGACTCTTTTCACGATTATCCACCAAACATCAACCCCACCTAACATATAAATGGATTTTTAAGCCTTAACTCAAAAGAAATCAATGCATGTACATCGCAGAATTAAGTTCTCATAAATGTAATTTTTAAGATATTCAAATTTTGTGATTACAAAAGAAAATTGAATGTTGGTTGAATCGTAACCAATGTGACAATTTTCCTGTAGATGGTAAGAAGAGGGTTAAGAAAAACAAACAAACAAACCTCTCCTGAAACCCCACTTAAGGTTTTAGGGAAGCTCCAGGTTTTGTTTCGACAAGGTTAGGGTCGTTTTAATCGATAGATATTTGAAAGAAGGACGGGTTTTCTGGTCAAATTTTTAGATATGCGTGTATTTTAAATTTTATTTTATATTTTTGTTCGTTTGTTTGTTTGTTGGAAAGGGGATCAAAGAAGGGGCAGAATTGCATAGTGGTGTAGAGTTTTATCCGACGAGAGTTAAATTAAATGTGTATTGTTTATCATGGTAAGAGCAATTTAACTGACGAGACACCGGAAGGAGTAGTGTGTTGTGTGTAGTGTTTAGTGTGTAGCCTAGTTATTGATGTGTCACAAGGATGAATTCTATGTTGGCTTCAACTCTCTTGGAGTGTACCAGACTCGTCCTGTAAGTGTTCTTCTTTTCTCTCCCTTGAAAATAATGCCTTAATCAATCAACGTGAACATACTATATAAAGGTCTGATAGCCGGACACTATTATGGGGCTCGTTTTCACATTTGTTGTAATGGACAAGACAATGTTTTGTGTTGGTTTGAGAGTGTTTCCATTACAATAATGAGTTTTCATGATAATTTGGGTTATCAGACCTGAAAATTAGTACACACGTCGACTTTGATTTATTTTGTTATATTATGATAGAAGATATAATATATATATATATATATATATATATATATATATATATATATATATATATATATATATATATATATTATAAAAGGAGTTTTTTAAATAAAATATTTCAGGTATAATTATGATCGACTTCTACAATATTGTTTCGAGCATTCGCTCTCATCAGGAAGTGAAATCCGACGATATTTAAATTGGTATTGTTTATTGTGGTCGGTAAGCAATTTAGCAGATGAGACACCGGAAGGGTGTGTGCAGTGCGGATCCTGCTCACTTCCTGATGCTCGAAACAATATTGCAGAAGTTGATCATAATTATACTTGAAATATGTTATATATATAATATATAGAGATATAAATAAATAAATAAATTGATAAATACATTTTAAAGATGAATAAATAAACGAATATAAAATAATAAATTAATAAATAAATGAATTGATAAATAAATGAATGAATGATTAAACACAAGTGAAGAATGAATGAAGGAAACTTGAGTGACTGAATATAAATGAATAAGAATTTTTACACACATTTCTGGAGCGTGCTCATGTTTTCTTGGTTTATATATATATATTTCACACTCTCACACTTTATACATCGTTGTCCCTTTGGCAGCCAAAGCGTTTAAATGAAGGTGAAGCCTTCATTTTAAGATAACCCATTTAATTTGTGTTATTTATTTTCACAAATTGCGATTGTTATAGCTTGTTATTGTTAAGCTGCTTCTCCTCCATACAAAATGTAGATATGCCTGTAAGCAACGTTCTTCTTTGTAGTTCATTTCATCTTCTCGTTAGCACGATCTTCTAGCATTTTTTTCAAGGCAATTTTGGCGCATCTAATCGTGTCGTATCCCGATTGAATAAAGGTCCCATTATCACCTTCTCCCCTCCTGGACCTTCCCGAAACTAGGAGCTAGGAGCTAGATACAGGCGGTGTTTTTTGTTGTTGTACTGACGTAATAGGACATCATAGGAAATTATTCATGCTTTTTTTTTTTCTTTCTTTTTTTTTTTTTTAGCGGCTAGTAAATAAGTGGCAAGTCGTTTGAACCCGTTGAACACTTGTTTTTGGGGTTTTTTTCTTCCTAGTTTTAAAACCCGTCTATTCGTCCGTCCGTTTGTCCAGCCACTTGTCCATCCATCCGTCTGTGCGTTCGCCTGTCCGCCGGTCGGTCCGTCCATCCATCCCTTTCCCATCCATCCATACATCCTTCCTTCCATCCATCCATCCATCCATCCGTCCGTCCGTGCGTTCGCCTGTCCCTCATTCCATCCATCCATCCATCAATCAATCCTTCCACCCATCCATCCATCCATCCATCCATCAATCCATCCATCCATGCGTTCGCCTGTCCCTCGGTCCATCCATCCATCCATCCATGCGTTCGCCTGTCCCTCGGTCCATCCATCCATCCATCTATCTATCCACCTTTCCATCCATCAATCAACCCTTCCTTCCATCCAGCCCTAACTCCATCCATCCATTCATCCATCGGTCCGCCCGTCCTTCCATCCGTTCGTCGTCCATCTACCCACCCACTCACAACCCACGCACCCACCCACCAATCCATCTATTCGCAGATCTGCCTACTTGAAAATCTGAATATTCGTGATAATTATAAGATACAAATTCTAGTCATTATAGCTAACTCTAAAAATCAACAATTTATCCTCATAAGGATTTAATAACACCTCAAAATCATTAAAATGATATAGTCTGGCATCCACTTTCATTTTCAATGAGTTTTAATGACATAGAGACGCTCATGAAGTTCTGAAATCGGAGCCAAAATTTCGTAGTTCTACGAATTTTTTTGTAATAGTAGGCAGGTCTGCATTCGTCTACATCTCTCAATATTTCTCTCATTCATTCAACATATCTCTCATTCATTCAATATTTCTGTCATTCAATCAATATTCTTCTCATTCATTCAATATTTCTCTCATTCATTCAATATTTCTGTCATTCATTCAATATTTCTCTCATTCGTGGACTCCCTTCCTCTCTCTCCCCCGCTTCTCTCTCTCTCTCTCTCTCTCTCTCTCTCTCTCTCTCTCTCTCTCTCTCCTCTCTCTCTCTCTCTCTCCCCTCTCTCTCCGCCCCCCTCTCTCTCCGCCCCCCTCTCTCTCCTCCCCCTCTCCCCCTCCCCCTCCCCCCTCCTCCTCCTACTTTCTAAACTCGTGACCAATAAATTTATTTAATCTACACATCGCCGGCTGTTTGTGATATTTTAATTCTTGATGTCGTTTTTATCGCCAGTGTCACATTTCGGTATTAATGAATTTATGTGTGGGTGTGCGCTTCTTTATTTGTATAATACACACATATGTGCGTGAAGGCGCGCTCGCGCGCGCGTGTGTGTGTGTTCTCTCGTCTTTCTGTTTTGACACTGGACATAAACAAACGAGACAAACACACCACGAAAGGACCACTTCTCCAGTCAGACAGGTAATCTGACACACTGACAGGACCCCCTCCCCTCCCAGCGACCAGACAACACGACAAGACAGACAGACAGACATGTGATGTATAGTACAGGCTACTTGTCACAACAAACAACACTGGCTATTTATGCAATGCGTTCAGGTAAAATACTCACAACATCCGCCAGTCGGATTTACCCCCCCCCCCAACCCAACAAAACTACGTGTAACCTTGAACGTGTAAACTCTGATTGATCCTTTAGTGAGAGCAAATCACTGACAGGCTGTCTAAAAGTAAGAATAGAGAACTGATTGACGTCAACTTCGTTCCTTCTATATACACGTGAAATGATTAAAAATAGAAGTGAAACTTCCTCATTTTCATTTCTTTCAGAATGAGGGAAGGTTGAATTGAGCGAGTCAGCGTTTTGTTATTGTATATTACAGGCTACTTGTCACAACGAACAACACGCTTTATTGTTGCTATGCGTTTAGGTAAAATACTCGCACCGTCCGCCAATCGGATATAACTTACCCACACAAAAAACTATGTGTAAGTGTAAGTAACCATGAACCAACCGGTTTGGGTGGTTAGTTCTTACCACAGAGTTTTAATATATACATTAAGGTAGACTTCTTTGGTTATTACACTACTCTATCTATGAGGCTATCATTAAAAAAAGAATTAAAAAATTATGTGTTGGTGCGATTCATTTCTGTCGCCTTCGTTAAACTGAATGAAACGGTTCAGTCGTTACCAATATTTAATGGTTAAACTGAATGAAAAGGTTCTTTCGCTAACAATATTTAATGGTTATTCCCCTTTGACCGATTGGTAGAAAACGGTAAGGGCTGCCTGAAGCCGGTGATCGTAAAATACTAACGAAAGAGTGAAAATGGAAAGGCTTCGTATGGGAACAAAACAGACAATGGACGTTTCGGGTACAAACCCTTCGTCAGCACAACAATACACAAATAAACGTGGAAAACAAATAAAATATAATGAAAAATAACTTGTATCGTCTGTACTCAATGGTGGTTGCAGTATGAATGAAATGTTAGCGTGGCGTGGGTAGAGGATAGGGTGCCCCAGGGGGGTGATCTAATTGATAAGCAAAGGTCAGCGTCAGGGAACAGAACCTTCCAGACTATAATGGAAGATAAAAGACATATTGGTAGTAGTAGTAGTAGTAGTAGTAGTAGTAGTAGTAGTAGTAGTAGTAGTAGTAGTAGTAGTAGTAGTAGTAGTAGTAGTAGTAGTAGTAGTAGTAGAACGCTGTAGTGGAACAGTAGGGGGGGGGATGGGGTGGAGGGGGCGAGGTGAAAGGGTCACGGCGGAGGGGGGGGGGGGGGTTTGTTGGATGAGCGAAGGTCGAATCTTCGCGAAGGAACGATGCGATAGTAAAGTGGAATACACCAATAAATAGATAGATGGATAGGCAGATAGATAGGTAGATGGTCAGAAAAGAGGGGAGAGAGAAGGGGGGGAGAGAGAGAGAGAGAGAGAGAGAGAGAGAGAGAGAGAGAGAGAGAGAGAGAGAGAGAGAGAGAGAGATTAATAAAAGAAAAAAAAAATTTTAAATAAAAAAAAAATAAATAAATAAATAAAAAAATAAAAAAAAAGGGGGGGGGGGGCGGGGGGGGGGGGGTTTGGTTTGAGGCGGACCGGTAGAGAGGGGGAATCAGAGAGAGAGAGAGAGGGGGGGGGGAGGGAGAAAGAAGGAGGGGGGGGGACAAAGAAAGAAAGAAAGAAAGAGAGAGAGAGAGAGAGAGAGAGAGAGAGAGAGAGAGAGAGAGAGAGAGAGAGAGAGAGAAGAAGGGTGGAGGGGAGGTGAGAGAGGGCGAGTAAACAGCCGAGTGATAGCTGGGTCTATATGTATATTAATGGATGAAAAAGTGGATGATTGGACACAATGAGAGAGAGCTAGGAAGGTAGATGACTATGAATCGGTGGATAATCAGTAGATAGATAGCTAGCTAGCTAGCTAGATAGATAGATAGATAGATAGATAGATAGATAGATAGATAGATAGATAGATAGATAGATAGATAGATAGATAGATAGATAGATAGATATAGATAGGTAGGTAGGTAGAGTTGTACTTTTAGTAGTATGAACAGTAGTAGTAGTAGTCGTAGTAGTAGTAGTAGTAGTAGTAGTAGTAGTAGTAGTAGTAGTAGTAGTAGTAGTAGTAGTAGTAGCAGTAGTAGTAGTAGTAGTAGTAGTAGCAGTAGTAGTAGTAGTAGTAGTAGTAGTAGTAGTAGCAGTAGTAGTAATAGTAGTAGTAGTAGAAGTAGTAGTAGTAGCAGCAGCAGTAGCTGTAGTGGCAGAAGTGAGAGCAGCAGTGGTGATGAATATGGGTGACGTTGACATCTAGTGGTGGTCAATCCTGGTGTTGAGTCCGCGTGGAGTCAGCGTTCCCAACAACTTGATCAGGTGAGTTTCCCTACGTCGACGGGCGGAAGTGTCCGAATGGCAAAAACTGAGCACACACACACGCACACACTGTACATCGCAGTGGTCTGGCAGATTGAAGTGTCTGGCCACTGCTGTGTCTGCACAGTTCGATATGTCACGCAAGTGCTGCACGAATCTGTCACCCAGCCTCTTTCCGGTCTCACCAACGTAAGCAATCCCACACAGGGAGCACGTAATCGCATAGACTAGATTACGGTCAGTGCAAGTAAACGGCCGCCTGATGTCCCAAATCTTGTCTGGAAAGCTGACTCTGTCATACTCCCACAGGTGCCCACACGTCTTGCATCGGGGTCGCATACACGAACTGGCTTTAGGTCCATCCCTAGGTATGGGTTCCAGGCGGCTTCTGACAAGGAGGTCCCTCAGGTTACGATCCCGTCGATATGCTACCAACGGGGGTTCTGAGAAAACTCTGTTGGTGTCTTCGCCCGCCTGGAGGATCCCAAAGTTCTGCAATAGGATGTTCCTCACTTGATCGGCATGGGGGTGATGCATGAGGACTAAAATGGGACGCTGTGTCTCCTGCTTCCTGGCATTGCGAGGCCTCATTGCTGCTTCTCTCGACACGAGGCTGGCTTTCCGGACAGCCTTAAGCAAAACCCTTTCGGGATATTCCCGTGCCCTAAAAAAATCGAGCATGCGATCACGTTGAAGCGCAAATTCATCATCTTCCAGACAGAGTCTCCGCAAGCGGAGTATCTGACTGAATGGGATGGAGTCTTTGCACTTCACCGGATGGGATGACCGATAGAGCAGGTAGCTGTGACTGTCCGTTTCCTTGTAGTGTACAGTGGTCCGTACTCCCGTGCTGGTCAATACAGCCTTGATGTCCAAAAAGTTCACCTCAGAGGTTGAAATCTCATAAGTGTACTCTATGGACGGGTGGAAAGAGTCCATCGCTAGGATGAACCCTTTCAACTGGCTGTGGGTCAATGACGTAATGCCGAAACAGTCGTCAATGTACCTTTTGAACAACTCGGGGGCAGGTCCACTGTACTGATGGAAGAAGGTTTCCTCAAGGTAGCCCATGAAGAGGTTAGCATATGAGGGACCCATCTTGGTGCCCATCGCAACACCTGAGATCTGATGGAAAAATACATCATTGAACTCAAAAGTGTTGAGTGTGAGCACAAGTTCGGTGAGCCTCACAATGCTGTTGCTGGAAATCCCTGGTAATGGATGGCGGTCGACGAAATGCCTGATGGCACGCAGTCCGTCAGGATGCGGTATGGATGTGTACAGTGCCTTCACATCCATGGTGAAAATTAGCCGTGGACGTTCATCCTGGAATCGAATTTCGTCAATGACACCAAGAGCATGGTTAGTGTCCTTGATATACGATGGCAGGGTGGGAACTATACGTTGAAATACCGCATCGAGGAACTGCGATACCTTCTCAGTGGGGCACGAGATAGCCGACACAATCGGCCTTCCAGGTGGAGTGTCAGACAATTCCCGGATCTTGTGTATCTTAGGGAGCATGTAAAAACATGGATTACCTAGGTCGCTGGGGTCGTGTTTAAGGACCTCTGCTCTACTAGGTAATTCTCCCTGCGATATCAAAGACTGGATTGTCTGGTGGACTCTGGTGTTGTTAGCAAGTGTTGGGTCCGAAGTCACTTTCTCATAAAATATCTGGTCACTCAATTGCCTGTGGCCCTCAGCTCTATAGAGCTCAGCGTCCCAAACAACTACGGCCCCTCCTTTATCAGCCGCTTTGATCACTATATCACGACGTGATCTAAGTGATCGTACGGCAGCCCATTCAAGACGGGTGAGGTTAGACCTCTTGATAGGTGTGGGTCGTAGTGCCTCTATCTGTCTAAGACAAGTCTGGATAAACAGGTCGAGTGTAGGGGACTTGCCAGGACTAGGAGTCCAGTTTCTTTTACGTCGTGAGAAAGCGGCAAACGGATCCTCAGGGTCACGGTCATAGTCATGGTCACGTTCATTGTCTTTGAAGTGATACTTCAAGCGTAAAATACGCATGAAGCGACGTACATCCGACTCAATGCGGGACTGGTCGGACGTTCTTCGCAGTGGGATGAACTTGAGACCTTTCCTTAAGACCGATTCCTCTGCACTGCTCAACTGGATGGTCGGGGGGACAGAAACCACCAGCCGGTGGTTGTTGTGGTTCCTACTGGAGGGGATAGCTCCAACATTATCCATCACGTGGGTGGGTTCGCTGGTGGGTGGGGTGAATTGATCGCTTCCAGACTGGTCCCCGGCTGTTGGAGGGACTCCCAAACCACCAATGGTGACTGGCTGGTTATGGGTGCCATTAAGAGCAGTGGGGCCAGAGGAAGGTTCAGTGGGTGAATCCACCGATGGGTGTGTTGCCGAATGAGAAGGGAGGTTATCGTCAAGATGTGTAATTCTGTTAGGAAAGAGAGCATCTAATTTACTGGTTTTGACATAATTTAAGCATGCATGGTAATGTTGATTACATAGATGTATGAATAACCTAATGGCTTTGTAAAGTAAATGATTATGATAAGTACGATGCCTCAAGCATGCGGAGGATGTGTCGATGGTGTGTGTTAATTTGGATATCTGTTTGCGAAGGATTAAGTCGTTGTATGGCACACTTGGATTCTAATTCCAGAAACTGGGAGAACTGGGATGAGGTTAGAGAGCCTAAAGAAGGGTGGAAATGTGAAACGAATCCTTTAGGGGCCGTGCGTTTCCTAAGGCAGTACATTAAGAAATTCAAGTGGCTGCTAGCTCGAGTTTTATAGAGGGTGGCGTGGGCGAGAGTGTAGCCTACTTGAGATAGGTGGATAGGGAAAGAGGAAAGAAACGTACGAATGTCCCGTAAGGAAGAGCGCAAGAGTTGCTTGGGAGATGTATGAGGCATGGTGAAAATAGGGAAAGAGGGCGAAAGGCTAAAAGGATGAGTAAGGTAATCAATAAGTATAGGTAAACTGGAGAGGCGAGTGAATGAGAGAAAGGAAGGGAGGGATAGACTGTGGTAAGAGAGAGGTAGTGGTTGAAAACGTGGGTGTGGTGAAAAATAATGCTGAGATGTAAATGATAAGGAAAGGGGGGGGGGGGGGGGGGTAGTGTGCTAAAAGAGGTAGACTGGTAGGGGAGAAGAGTGTAAATAAATATATAAATATGAGAGTAATGAAAAGGTGATGATAGTGCAATGTTGGATAAAACTAGAGTGAGAAACTGAAAAGTATATTAAAAAATGCAACATATAGCAGTACAAATAAAACAGAAATAAACACTATACCTACGTAAAGTACTAGGTAACACTGATGGGGACGGTCCAAAAACACGGTATGGCAGCAGAAGTATAATTCAAGTGAATCAACGAAAAAACTCAAATGAATCAAAACGGAAAAGTAGAAAACGGTAAGGGCTGCCTGAAGCCGGTGATCGTAAAATACTAACGAAAGAGTGAAAATGGAAAGGCTTCGTATGGGAACAAAACAGACAATGGACGTTTCGGGTACAAACCCTTCGTCAGCACAACAATACACAAATAAACGTGGAAAACAAATAAAATATAATGAAAAATAACTTGTATCGTCTGTACTCAATGGTGGTTGCAGTATGAATGAAATGTTAGCGTGGCGTGGGTAGAGGATAGGGTGCCCCAGGGGGGTGATCTAATTGATAAGCAAAGGTCAGCGTCAGGGAACAACAAGATATGAAGTGAGTAGAAAAGTGCCAGAAGACAATAGAGAATAAATTTTTTTTTTTTTTCGCGGCGGTGGTGGGGTTTGAACC
>NC_088365.1:44607417-44609917 GCF_034508935.2 Berghia stephanieae | reverse complement strand
GACGACACGGCTCCACATTTCCTTTTTTCATGGTTGTCTCCCCTGGCCCATGTTATATCTTCAAAATATGGATTGGAAAACAAGTGCGGTCAAAAACTTACACAGTATCGTCCCTTGATTTGTAAAAAAATCCGGAAAATATTCATGAAATAATATGAATGTTCTCTTGTACTGTGGTTATGACAATCACCTTGGGACCGGTAGATCGTGGGTTGGACTCCTTGTCTATGAGATAGGAACCAGTTTTTTTTTTTTGTCTTTTTTTTACAAAACTTTTATGTCTATCTATCTTTCTATATATCTATCCATCCATCCATCCATCCATCCATCCATCCATCCATCCATCCATCCATCCATCCATCCATCCATCCATCCATCCATCCATCTATCTATCTCTCTGTCTATCTATCTGTCTGTCTATCTGTCTGTCTGTCTGTCCGTCCGTCCGTCCGTCCGTCCGTCTACCTACTTATTAACATGTCCCCCTTCTAGCCGAACATTCTATTTGTCTGCCTTTTTACCTAACTTCCTACCTACCTACCTACATAATTACCTACCTATACATCTCAGCCAGTTCTCTCTCTCTCTCTCTCTCTCTCTCTCTCTCTCTCTCTCTCTCTCTCTCTCTCTCTCTCTCTCTCTCTCTCTCTCTCGCTCCATCTTCTCATCTTTTATCTCAGCACATATAATATTTATTTTCCACGTCGTTGTAAGTCGAGTCGCCCTCAATACCCCCAAGTCACGCACTTTCTCTCCTGCATTCACCATCGAGTTTGTTTTTGTTTTTTGTTTGTTTTTAGAAAAAATCGGTTTGTTGTTTTCATTTGCCCGCAAGCTTTATTTACCGTGCGCTATTTCCGTGCATGGCTCCGCAAACACAACACACCATGCATACTTGTATCGAACAAAGCCCCCGCCGGGAGCTCTTTTCGCACTGGAGTAATCTTTACAAAAACATCTCAAGATTTCACCAGGGGAAAATCGCACCTTGATTTTTCTCATAAGTTAATGTCTGTGACACTCGTGTGTACTTTATAAACCTTTCTCTCTCATATTTGTGACACGCGGTGCATTGGGATAAATAAACTTTTCATTGTATTCATCTCGTCCCTTTTTTTGTTTTGTTTGCTTTTGTTCAGTTTTACGAGTGTTTATGGCTGGGACTAGATAGTCTTGTATTGTCTTTTCAATTCTGGCCATTGCTTTGAGTTTATACAAGAGTTAGTTTTTCACCACTGTTTAGCTAATTATTGTATGTCGCTTTGTGTCCTTATATAGCTCCGAGGGGTTTCGGCTCCAATTTGAGTTTTTATTTTCGCCTTTTGGTGTTGGGGGAGAAATACAATGGGGAGAGGGGGAGGGGGGATAAAGTCCGAGAAGTTAAATGGAAGGGGTTTGATCGGAATGATAATCATTGGTCTTCTCTTCTATTGTATGTGTCCTTATCATTCTGTGTACGTTTGTCTCTCTCTCCCACTTTCTTCATGTCCCCCATCTCTTTCTCTGTCACTCACTTTCTATCCCCCCCCCCTCTCTCTCTCTCTCTCTCTCTCTCTCGCTCTCTCTCTCTCCACACACACACACACACGCACACACACACACACATACCCCCCCCCCAATACCCCCACCCCACTTTAATACTTTTAAAAAAACTGAGAGTTTTGTATTTATATTTGCATTTTTATTTATTTGTATTTTTTTGTTTATTTATTATTTATTTATTTATTATTATTTATTTATTTATTATTTATTTATTTATTTATTATTATTTATTTTGAAAATGATTTTCCCATACTATCTACAAAGTGAAATTTGGAATTGTACAAACATTTTTTTACCCACACAATATTATGTACTAAATATTTCAACATCAGCTTCTTATGGTCCACTATGTTATATGACGATCGACCCAATCAGCAAATTCCTTACCGCACTCAGAAAAAACATTCATCAACAAGTTAACAACAATACGTTGGGTCTTCACTTTATTTGTCTTTAGAATGCGTCTTGATACCTAATTTATTGTTTTTTCTTGCATTGTTCAACCATATCGTATCGATCTTCCACGAGCTGTTTAATCACCAATTGTTCATTGAACTCCATCGAAAGATCATCTGTGCTTCCCCCCCCCCCCCCCCCACCTCCCCCTCTTCCCTTTCCCCGCAAGCCACGTCCTTATCTCTCCATCAATCTCTCTATCATCAACAATAAACAGTATTGCTCGCACTCCCTTACCTCTCACTTGAAAAGTCGTAAATACAAATTAATAAAAAGAAGAAAAGGAGATTGTTTCGTGATCGCACTCCGTACGCCGCCGAACTGCAACACAAACTCTTCCGTACTCTGGAGAATAAAACCCATATTTAAAAATTTGTCCAGAAAACTCGTCTTTCAAATATCGATCGATTTAAATGACCCTCATCTTGGCAAAAATTCTCAAACCCGTGATTTCGCCGAAGTCCCGGGTTTGAGAATGTTTGCCAAGATGAGAGTCATTTAA
>NC_088365.1:44562417-44602417 GCF_034508935.2 Berghia stephanieae | reverse complement strand
TCGGGTCATTGTTATTTTTTTTTTTGTCATCCGCGTTTATGAATAATTCTCACTAAACTGTATTGACCAAACTATAAACGTTCATGGATACACACAGTTTTGTGTGATGGTACGTTTTACTTCCGGATGGCAATGTTGTGAGCTTCCTTGGTCAAGCGCATACTATCTATAAATTGGAAATTCGGTTCTATAATATCCCCTTCTGGGGGTGTGTGTGTGTGTGTGTGTGGGGGGGGGTGATTAGTTTGAGTCTTTTGAGGTGCATCTGTCACGATGGATTCATAGAAATGCTCTATATAAATGTTCATATTTTGTTTTATTACTCGTTCTTACGTTAAAAACCTCACGAAGTCCCAGGTTAGAGCGTTTTTGTCGAGACGGAGGGTTATTTTAATTTATCGATATTCGGAGGACGAGTTATCTGGTCAAAATTTGAAATACATGTTTTTTTTTTGTTTTTGTTTTTTTTTGTTTTGTTTTGTTTTGTTTTTTTTTTACAGAGTACGGCAGAATTGCCTCTCTCTCTCTCTCTCTCTCTCTCTCTCTCTCTCTCTCTCTCTCTCTCTCTCTCTCTCTCTCTCTCTTTCT
This sequence comes from Berghia stephanieae, assembly GCF_034508935.2. Classification (NCBI taxonomy): domain Eukaryota; kingdom Metazoa; phylum Mollusca; class Gastropoda; order Nudibranchia; family Aeolidiidae; genus Berghia; species Berghia stephanieae. The sequence continues at coordinate 44,601,829 of NC_088365.1, read as the reverse complement.
TTCTCCTCACCCCCCCCCCCTTCCTTTTTTTGCCCTCGGTAGTTGATACAAGCCGATTCCCTGCACCGACCATAAATCCAATTTAATCTCTTGTCACTCGTTAGTCTGTCTGTATGGGGGATTTAATCCAAGCCGTCTGACATTAACCACAAAGATATAGTTTGTTTGTTTATTGTTGTGAAACGCTTTGATGGTTTGCGACAGGGGGGCGTTGACCTTATTATTAATTAACATTTATTCATGTCCACATTCAGTAGACCACGCGGGTGGTTGGATGGGAGCATCACCCTTGAATCATATACCTATGATGTTCGCATGGGTGTACGATCCGATAGTGATGTCGTTTCTTCTTCTCTTTACTAGCCTATCCTGCTTCTTTGGTTTGTGATTGTATTTTTGACAGGGGATTTTTTTTTTCTGTAAATCTTCTGCCTGTTTGTTCTTGGTTATTTGTAATTTAGCTTATGATATTTTTAGGTTATGATTTTGATTTACATTTGTACTATTTTTGTTAGATTGCTTGTTTTTTTGTTTCAGCGGTCTCTCATATAACCTCAATTGTGTTGGAAGAGACCTAAAGCAACAAACAAAAAAAAAAAAAACAGTAGACCACGCTTAAAACGAACGCCCCTTAAAACTCATTGAGGATAACCAGACAAAGGCTTATCTTTGAGAACCCCATTTGCCCCTCTCATTTATTTATTTATTTTTTGTTTAAAACAGTGAAAACGTATAAAAGAAGGTTCAGTTCAATTCACACAGACAATCTGACGTAGACGAAGTCCCAGGTTTGAGAGTTTTTTGTTGTTGCCAGGATGAGGATCATTTTAATCGATCGATATTTGAAATATGAGTTTTCTGGCCAAAACATTAAACACGTGTTTTTCCAGATTAAATTAGTAAATTCCTTTTTTATTTATTTTTCTCTGGCTTTGTGGTGAAATGGGAAAGTACAGAGTCTGTGTCGTATGGACTGAGTAATATTTTTATGATTAATGATGATAAGGGGTCATGGCGGAGTGGGTGAAGGGTCATTATTGTATAACGGATTTATTGCCTCTTCAACATCCTTGAGTGCTGGCTGGTCTCGGCAGGAACTAACAGGATCCTGTTATATTAAAAATGATGGTGATGGTGATTATTAATATGATGATGATGATGATGATGATGACGATGGTGGTAGTGGTGGTGGTTGTGGAAGTGGTTTTTCATTTTTTCCTTTTCCTACTTGTGTCATTATTTTTCACGCAGATCCGTCAGGTCACACCAACCAAATTTGAACATTTCTGGGGCGTCAGGTTTCGGTTTTTGTCAAATTCTGCCTCTCTCTCTCTCTCTCTCTCTCTCTCTCTCTCTCTCTCTCTCTCTCTCTCTCTCTCTCTCTCTCTCTCTCTCTCTCTCTCTCTCTCTCTCTCTCTCTCTCAACTTCAGAGAATTTGATTCTCCAAAATTCGCTCATTTTTGTTCCTCGAAGATTTCAGATTTCGTTTAAGGCATTGTGATTACCATCATTATTCATGATCACTAAGTAATTGACACAATGCGCGGGACAACACACCGCTCTTTTTCCCTGTTTTATTTTTGTTTGTTTTTCTTACCGTCAGTCTGCTCATTAGGCAATGGACTTAATGATCTCTTTAGATGAAACAAATACGAAGTGGACGTGTTATACCGTTATACAATTACTGAATGGTTTGCCTTTTTCGTCTATGACTTATGACTGTGACCTGTGACCTTTATGTTGTATAACAATATATTAATTTATAATGAGAAATAATACAACAATACAATACGTGTATATGTTACTGTGTTTGGAAATGGGGTCAGTGAGGTGGTGATGATGACGATGTCGTCATTAATTAGATAATTATTCGGGTCAGTTGTTTTGAGTTATGTCCATTGTCCATTGAGATCGGTCTGTATGGCCCTTTTACTTCTTCTTTTTCTTCCTCTCCATCGTCTTCCTCTCCTTCTCCTCCTCCTTCTACTTCTTCTAAGTTGCTCAGCCGTCATCTGCACCTGTGATCTTAAATTTGAATTTAAATTGAATTTAAATTGAGCTTTTATATAGCGCAATATCCACTTAACGTGCTCAAAGCGCTTTACAAGGGGTCCCTGGTCAACAGCAACATTTAACATTTAGGATGAGACATGACGCCTGTTAGGCCATATTACAATTTTTCGGACAAAGACAACGCTGTTAACGACCATGTACTCATTTTACACCTGAGTACGGTGAGAGATGTGAGTAAAGAGTCTTTCCAAGGACTCAACTATGCGTCGAGCGAGGCTCGAACCCAGGACCTTCCGATCCGAAAGCGAGTGTCGTACCACTAGACCACATAGCCGCGATAGACTGTGTGGGTGGGTGACGTAAAAACAAAACAATAACAACAAACATTAAAGCAAACACACTCCCCTAAAAACAACAAAACAAACAAATAAACAAAAAACCCAACAAAAACAAAGCAAATAAAGCACAAAATCATTTTCATTGATCATTTTCACAGAATACATATCTCTTTTTTATCATTAATATATCCATCTAACATTTAAATAAAATCTATTTTCTTTAAAATAATATTATATGCAGTGGCTCCAGTGTTGTTCCATGTGCGAGGTTCGAGCCTAGCTCGGTGCAGAGTTTAGTCCTTGGAAAAATGCAATTTACTCACAATCTCATGTGTATAATGAGTACCTGGCCGTTTACAGCGGTGTCTGTCGGAAAAAAAATTGTAATGACGCCTAACAGGCAGCAGCCTCTTATGGTTGTCACACTACTATGTTATGACGATCGATCCAATCAGCAAAGTCCGGTCCTAAAAGCTCTAGTTGTGTTTGTTTTTTTAAGCTCTATATTTAATTTATACTTTGATAAGTCTCCATCTTTCCGTCACCAACCATTTCATAGCACAGGGAGGGGTGGGATTGACCACAGTGGAACAAACATGGGATTAAAGTGGATAAGACTAGAAAATGGGTCGAATAAATATTTTTGAAATATGTGACAAAAGGCAAAGGGAGAGATCAAAGATGATGGGCGTTGGTTAGGACAGTGTGGTGTTGGGCGTTGTTGGTGGTCAGGCGTTTCCTACTGGACATGGTTGATGGTCAGACAGCCTTTTCATTGTGGACACAAGCAAATTAATTTTGTTTTTGTTTTTGTCTTTGTGTGTGTGCTTGATGTAAATTGAAATATAGATAGTATTCGCCTGGCTAAGAAGTTCACAACATTGCCATCCGGAAGTATAACGGACCAACAAATAAAACTGTGTGTAACCATGAACTTTTGTAGTCTGGTTAATACAGTTTAGTGAGAATCACTCACAAACGCGGATGGCAAAATATAACAACAAAGGCTTGAGTGACGTCATCTTCGTACTATATATCGGAGATGGATTGTTTGGGGAGTGATGGGTGGGAGTGGGAAATCCTATGGCACGGTTACACATAGTTGTGTGTATTGGCCCGTTATACTTCCGGATGGCAATATTGTGAGTTTCTGAGCCAAGTCCACACTATCTATATTGGCACATTGTTTACTGAAGGAAGAGTGTAGACCAATAATTTTGGACAGTTGGCCTGCACGTAATGTAAACATTTGACAGTTAAAAGTAACAGCACCACATTATATTTTTTTATTTATTTGTTTGTTTATTTATATTTTGAATGTCATTGTCTTCCGAGAAAGACTCTCCCAATCTCTCGAGAAGAATAATTTTAGGTTTAAAGTGATATGTATAATATCTGTTTCTGTTTCCAATTTGACACAACGAGCACTTGGAAAACCATTACGTGTTTTACACACCTGCCAACTTGAAAAATTAAAAAATCGTCATTTTTAGGAGATAAAAATAATAGGCGTTATAGTTACCTTAACAGATCAACAATTCACCCTCACAATGATTAAATAACACATCGAAATCCTCAAAATGGTATTGTTTGGCATCAACTTTAAGTTTCAATAAGGTTTAATGACTTTGAGATGCTCATGAAGTTATGAAAAAGTAGGCGAAATTTCGTAATTTTGCGAATTTTTCGTAGTAATAGACAGGTCTGGTATTAGGTTTTTTGTTTGGGATGTGACGTCATCACGATGAGTCATCACCATGCAGGATGAATTTGGAATGTCTTTTCTCTTCCGCTTTCCTTTTTCAAAAAAATAAAAATTATTTTCTCATTCTTCCTGTCACGAGTTTAAAAGTTGCTCCTGGCGTTTTGTGCGGCTGTGTTGGTCTAGTGGTGTGACACTAGTAATTGGACTGATAGGTCCAGAGTTTGAGTCTCGCTCTCAGCGGCGTATAGTTGAGTCCTTGGAAAAGACTCTTTACTTAGATTCTCTCATCGTATTCGTGCGTTAAATGGGTTATACCTTGCCATTAACAACGTTGTCTCTGTCCACAAAAAAAAAAAAAAAGACAAAAAGGAATTTCGCCCAACAGGCGTCATGAAGCAGCCTACATGTTGCTAAAGGCTACCGGGGGGGGGGGGGGGCCCTTGTACATAGATTTGAGCACTTTTTGTGGATATTGACCTGTGTAAATGCTAATTTTTTTTTCTCTTTTTTATTTTCCAATTGATGATGTATTAAGGTTGAAAACTAAAATAAAAACAAATCAAAACAAAACAAAAAAAATCTGTCCTATCCACTTGGATGTCTGATGTCACTAATGCTTGTGTGTGCTTGAGGGCGAGAAAAGCAGTTATTTGTATGCATAGCTCCAATCCAATACGCGATGTCAATTCGATGTTTTGTTTTGTTGTTTTGTTCGTTTTTTATCAAGTTCACGAAACAGCAAAATCCACTATTGGATGCTTATAATAAAGCAGTCCCTAAGAGCCATTGAGCCCATGGAGCCGGAGTTCCTCGCGGTTTCTATAGCGTGAAACGAACAATAGCAATTGCTTGCTATCATTTGGATAGAACGCTAGTCTATCGCAAAGTACTTCCCGCCAAATCTAAAAGACTCAGCTCCCGATTCACTGCTGAATGGACGGGGAAGGGGGTCCGAACCAATCTCGACTGCACCTGGGATCGATCTAGGTCCCCTTGCGAGGTGTGAAGCGAGTGCTCTATCAACTTAGCTATCGGGACCCCCGAATGCTTATAATACTCGACTACTAAATTATAATCGATTATGCTTCCAATTGGATTCCAAATACTGGGCTTACCCCGATGTGATACTGCTTTGACATGCACACATAATTAGCAGGTCTGATAGCCGAATGCGATTTAACCATGTTATGGACAGGGGGCAGCGTGGCTCAGCGGTACGGTCTTTGCCTCGTACCCGAAAGGTACCGAGTTCGATCACCCGCCGCTGCGCTGTGTTGGCTTGAGCAAGTCACCTCGCCCTACCTCGATTTGCGTCGATGCACTGCGGCTGACGCCTGGGTTATCCAGTCTTCCCTTGGAATAGACCCTAGAGACAAATTTCACCTATGGGATGAATTATGAATTGTATTTTTTTTAAAATATATTTTTGTTGGTTTCGGTAATTTCCATTACAAAATCAATGAGCCCATTAGCAGTTTTGGTTTTGACCTGCCAATAAGTAGACGTCAGTCGTATAAGATTCTAATAATATTATATTGAGAGGCTATAGTGTTATATAATTATATTATCACTAAATTTTCTTCTACCTACTTCCGTTCTCTGACTGAACTGATACCGGATCAAACACTTTGAAGAATGACCTCCCCCTTGTTTTATCGTCGACGTCTGCTGGTCTCTAAGTGGTCAATTTGTCCCCGGTCCACTTTGGTCCTCATTAAAACCTCTCAAGACTTAACTCCCTTGATCTCGTGGCGGTAACCTGATAAGACAAGAACACACACACACACACACACACACACACACACACTCACACACTCACACTAACTTTATTATAATTGAACGCTGGTTTTCCGAAACTCGTGAAGTCGATTTTTATACTTTTTGAGATTCCCCATCCAAGAGATAAATTGAAATGTAGACGTTATTCTTAAACATCAAACGGTACAAGAATTTCCCTAGATTTGTGTGAATTTGAAGTTTAAATATGATAAAATTGTAGACCGAATGAGAGATTTTATGGGAAATAATCTTCAATATCTCAAAATGGGCAAAAATCGGGGTTAGGGAGTTTTGGAAGACCTTTCTTTAATTACAAGGCTGTCATAAAGTTACGCTGAAAAGGGCATTTTTATTTGTATGTTTTTTCATCGTTGTAAGAATGGACATATATATTATGTGTGTATGTGTGTTTTTAGAGGTCAGGAAGAGAATGTCCATATGATTCGGAGAAAAATCTGATGTAAACGAAGAATGACGGGAAATAAGTACATAAATAATTTTTAATTGAACGAATGATTTTATATAAAGACAGACTATTAAAATTATGTGTCTCTGAAACTCATATCCTCATCGGTTTATTAGTTGTTTCGCCTTGCAATTCATAGTATTCTTTCTTTTCTTTTTCTTTTTCATTACTGCTTGCAACACATGATTATGTTAACACTCATAGTGTCTTGTTTTCTTCACGGTTTTTGTAACCTGCGTGTTCGATCAATCGATTTGTTACTCTATAACTCTAGTACACATTGCACACTCGGGACCATGACACAACGCAGCGTCATGTTGTGGTGATCAAGGGTCGATAGGCAGGTTGAAAGTCCAGTGGAAATGATGTCTGCAATGTCATGCTGACCAACCTTCCATCCCACCCTGTCCATCACCCCCCCCCCTCTCTCTCTCTGTCTTTCTCTCCCTCTCTGTCTATTTATCTATCTATCTATCTATCTATCTATCTGTCTATCTATCTATCTATCTATCTATCTATCTATCTTATCTATCTATCTATCTATCTATTATCTATTCTATCTATCTATCTATCTATCTATCTATCTATCTATCTTCTATCTATCTATCTATCTATCTATCTATCTATCTATCTATCTATCTATCTATCTATCTATCTATCTATCTATCTATCTATCTATCTGTCTGTCTGTCTGTCTGTCTATCTTCTTCTTCTTCCTCTTCTTCTTCTTCTTCTTCTTCTTCTTCTTCTTCTTCTTCTTCTTCTTCTTCTTCTTCTTCTTCTTCTTCTTCTTCTTCTTCTTCTTCTTCTTCTTGTCTTTCTTCTGATAATAGAAGAAAATAAAAAGTATCTTGGATGTACTTCTTGTGTTTTATATCTTCTCCCCATAATCCTAATGTCCATCCACCTTTTCTTTCCCTCCATTCCAGCGTCACCGGGACAAGATCGTACCATGACAGTTCACAGTCTAGGCGGCCCTCCGCCCAGAGGTCCCACTCCCAGGGGACCGCCAGCCCGCTAGACTCGGCCTCCCCGCGCTCCCCGGGGAAGCTCAGCCCAGGCGGACACCAGGCGTCCCAGAGAGTCCAACGACAGAGATCTTTGAAGAGCAACGAGGATGCGATCAAACGGTCCAGACCTCACCAGGCCTCTTATCAGTTGTCTCAGGACCTGCGGGATAAGCAGGTAGGTCTTTAGTCTTATATGGGTGATGATGGTGGTGGTGACGATTACAGAGATGCCAACAACAAACAAAAAAAATACGAGTTTGTAACGAAAGAAAATAATAAGCTAGGGCAATCATATAGAGCAGTATCCCCTAAGCGCGCACAAAGCGCTTTCCATGGGATTCTTAGCCAATCGCTTCATCAAGGGGTACTTTTCATCTGTCCAACGTGTGCCCGAAACCGCAGATCATCTTGCGACGGTGCACGATTGCGGTAAAGAATTTGCTGATTTGGTCAATAACATAGTAGTGTGAGCACCATTGGAAGCTGCTGCCAGCAGCAACGGCGTGGCTAGGTGCATGTTTGGCGATTATTACAACCCCCCCCCCCCCCTCTCCTCCCCCAGCGCTCAGACCTGAGTTTGTCTGAATTGCCAAGGAATGCATTTGAACATTAACACGGACGGGACAATTATTGGCGGGAAATGTTTTCAGGACAAAAGGGGCTTCAAAACACAAAAGAGTTCTTGTTATGGTAGTAGAAATACGAGTCGGAAGTTGGCTAATGGATTAGGTCTCTCTCTCTCTCTCTCTCTCTCTCTCTCTCTCTCTCTCTCTCTCTCTCTCTCTCTCTCACACACACACACACACACGCATACACGTACAGACACAACACGGTGTAATGCTTGATTTATCAGTCTGTTTGCCTTTGTGTTTTTTATGTGTTTGTCTGTTAGTCTGTTTGTCTTCTGTCTGTTTTTCCTTTCCCGTACGTGCCAAGTCGGATCTCATCATGTTTGGACACTGCAGACTTTCCAAAAACAAAACAAACAAAAACAAATCTTTTCTTGTTCTAACCAAAAATCAAAAAGATACAAAACAGCATTTTCTCTTTCTGTCGAGCGGAGAGTCAATATTTAGATATGCTAATTTTAATGGCAAAATGTACACGAATTGAATGAAAAACTTTCCCGTTCTTCTTCCGTTCTTCTTCAAACGGATCTTCGGTCCATAGAGAATAAACATTTTTTCTTTTCACCCATTGTAAAGTCTCTGTTGGATCTTTATTTTTTTTAATCTTTTATTTTCGAGGTGTAATTTGCCTTTTTCCGACGTGCACACATTTGCAGGTCTGATAACCGAACACAATTAATGATGATTTAACTTGCGTTGGTTTGAGAGTATAATTTATTTACATTACAACAATGAGACTTTAACTTTAACACTTTTGGTGATCAGACCTGCAAATAAGTACACGTCGGTCTTATCTATCTCATCCTTGTTTGACTTTTATAAATCCGTAATTTTTTAATTTTTATTTTATTGAAAGTAGTGGAATATTTACAAGCGTTTGTCTTGTTTTGTTTATTTCATTTCCATCTAAACCTATTCAGAGTTTAATCACTTAAAGTCGACGTGTACATTTATGTAGGTCTGGCATTCAAACCCAATTATGGGCCTATTTTGATATTGTTGTAATGGAAAATTTGTTGCGTCATTAAAAAAAATAATAACCCATTACAGCAATGAGCCCATTATGAATTGGGTTATCAGACCTGCAAATAAGTACACGTCGCCTAAAGTACAATGGGATTTTTTTTCTCTATTACACGTAGGTAGTGTAAGTCTTTGTTGTTGTTTCTTTTTTTTTCTCTCTCTTTTCTTTTTGTAGTTTAAAAGAAACTGTTCTTGTTGAAAAAATGGGTCCTTTCAATCTACCGGTATTGTGTGTGTGACCAACGGTGCTTAAAATAGTTAATAGAAGAAACATTTTTTTTTTTTTAAAGAAAATTATTGCGTTTTGATATTTATATATGGTTCTGACATGTTGAGTTCCCTTGATTGGCTGCTAATGATTCGCAGTTAATGATTCTGATGATATTGATAATAATAATAATAATAATAATAATAATAATAATAATAATAATAATAATAATAATAATAATAATGATGATGATGATGATGATGATGATGATGATGATGATGATGATGATGATGATGGTGGTGGTGTGATGATGATGATGATGATGATGATGATGATGATGATGATGATGATGATGATGATGATGATGATGATGATGATGATGATGATGATGATGATGATGAGGAGGAGGAGGAGGAGGAGGAGGAGGAGGAGGAGGAGGATTTTTAGAAAATAAACTATAAGTCTAACGAACCAAAACAAGCTTTGTCATCAAATACGTTCATTAAAAGTATGTTCAACATACTGTTACGATGGAACCAGTTCAAACACTTGTTCACCAGTCATTCTTAATTGATAGATTAAATAATACACACACACACACACACACACACACAAACACACTCATAATATTCAATTTCCCAATAACCTCCACCTCATTTCCGGTTCCGTCCCGAGCCAATCAATTAACACATATATACATTCATTTATAAAACGAACCTGTGTGATTCTTACGTCCTGGCTGATTGTCATCGTGGATTGTATAAACTATAACGTAAATTTACCTTCATTAGATAATTTGGAATGACAAACGCACGCACTCACATGAACACGTTAAACACATGCTCGCACATAGACACACATTCGCGAACTCATTCACCGAATTACACCAGCACATAATAGTATATACATGTATAGTGTGATACACGTGCTGGCATGCAATTATTCGCGCGCATACGCATATTATTGCTATGCGTTTAGGTAAAATACCCATCCATTCTGTCCGCCAGATTATTCGAATCACTATACAAAGCTATGTGTAACTTTTGACGTTTATAGTCTGTTTTGAGGGACTTTAGCGAGAACTAATCACCCAATTTGCGTTCTAAAAGCAGTAACATTGATCTGAGTGACGTCAAATTCGTTCCTTCTACATAATATTATATTCTCACGTTTCGATGCTAAGGTCATAGTGTGAAATGAGATTGACAAAATAATTGCTTTTTAAAATGCGTGGCTCAACGGGACGGTCTTTGCTTCGTACCCAAACGGTAACGAGTTCAATCACCCGTCGCTGCGCTGTGTGGCCTTGAGCAAGTCACCTCGCCCTAGCTCACTTTGCGGCGCTGCACTGCGGCTGACGCCTGGGTTATTTCAGTCTTCCCTAGGAATAGACCCTAAAGACAAATTCCCCTTGGGGATAAATAAAGGGTATTTTATTTATTATTTATTTTATTATTTATTTGTTGTTGTTTTTGTTGTTCATGATGATGATGATGTTGTTGCCAGGTTTGGTAACCACACGCAGTAATGGGCTTGATTTAACATTGTTGTAATAGGCATGTTGCATTGGTTTGAATTTGAGAGTATCTACAGTCTATTTCCAATAAAACAACAATGTAGTCCTTCCTTCCCAGCCACCAGGCCCATGGGACCCTGGTTTACCCCGGTTTCTATCGCGTGAAACGGACAGTAACAATTGCTTGCTATCCTTACAACAATGAGCTCATAACAATTTGGGTTTTATCAGACCTGAAAATGGGGCTTCACGCGACGGTTAAGAGGATTGAGGCCTCCATTCCACTTCTAATTTAGATTGAGATTGAAATCAGGATATCAGAGGTTCGATTCCCAGTTCGGGAAGGATGCTTTTTAATTATATTTTTTTCAGTGCTGATGGTTTTCCTCGGATCCGCGGAAATCCACGATTTTTGTGTTAGAGGAGGAATTTCCTCCTTTAAAAAATATGACCCTTTCCTCAATCAAATTTTCTGGCTTTGAGAGATTTTGATGTGTGATGGAACAAACTGATGCAGCTTCCCCACTATCCAGAAGATAGCTAGAGTAGTTTATCGTCTCAATGGCTCTAAAAGTGGGGGTTAGTGAAGTAAAAATGTGGCGTAAAGAAAACCATTCATAACTTTCCTCCTTTTCCCCTTTTTGTCACCATCAGCACTGTTTTATAATTGGGGGGGGGGGGGGGGGGGGGTGGTATTTTCCTGTTTATTTCTTCCTCCTTTCTCTTGTTTTTCAGAGTTTTGTGCCGAACAGCTTGTAAAAATCCACACCAAGCAACGCTCTCTCTCTCTCTCTCTCTCTCTCTCTCTCTCTCTCTCTCTCTCTCTCTCTCTCCCCCCCTCTCTCCCTCCCCCCCTCTCTCCCTCCCCCCTCTCTCTCTCTCCCCCCCCTCTCTCTCTCCCCCTCTCTCTCTCTCTCGCCCTTTATTTTTCTTTCTCCCCCCTCTCTCTCTCTCTCTCTCTCTCACACACACACACACACACACTCACACACACACAAATACACTAGCCATAGTCTTCATCCGAGGAATGGATTGGATTGAAATGTAAATTTAACATTTCATGAATGTTTATTTAGCTTCTTGATTCAATGTTTTCGGCAGTTTGCCAACTGCAGAACGTTATAAATCATAAACATGGAATTCTCAATTATGGAGACCAACGGAATCTCAATATTGGAGAGGAGAATGGTATTATGATTGGAATTTTGTGTATGTGTGTGTGTGTGTGTGTTGTGTGTGTGTGTGTGTGTGTGTGTGGGTATTATGTGAGTGTGTGTGTCTGTGTTTAGGATTGGGATGGAAAGGGAGGGAGGGGGGGGGGGGGGGGGGGGTTGGTGGTTTAGAGGAGAGGAGATGAGTGATCGAAAGGGAGAAGGAAGCTGTCAATGATTGGAAAACAAGAAATCACCAAAAACTGTTTGATGGGATACGGAAATCCCCACTTTTAGAGCGACCTTGACCCTGCGTTCCCACGACGCAGAAGCCATATCCTTCCTATCAGCAGCAGCAGCAACAGTGGTGGTGGAGGTGGCAGTGATTGTGGTTATTGTGGTGTAGAGTATTTTGTGTTGTCATTGTGGTTGTTGTTATCTACCGATCTTCAATACTGGTTGGTGTGATTTATTACATCTCATCGATTGTGGGTAGGACTCACGGTGGTGGGGTTGGATGTAACAGTACTCACTCCTCACGTCAACAGAAGATTTTGTTATGTCTCTTGTTTTTGTTGTGGTTGTTGATTCAGGTCTGTAGAATGACTTAACCGTCTCGCAGGCTTTGTGTCCACTCTTTATGTTGAGAAGTTTAGCAAATGGCGCGATATATCAATTACCAGCTGTTTATTCCTTGACGTAATGAATTACATCATTGTATGTTTATGTATGAGTATATCTCTTTCTCTTTACCGTGTTTGTGTTTGTGTGTGTGTGTGTGTGTGTGTGTGCGTGCGAGTGAGTATGTGTGTGTGTGTGTTTGCTATTTAAAGATGTGTGTATATGTATGTGTGTCCTGTATATTTGTACTTGTCTTTGGACAGGGATATTGTATCAATATGGCATGATAAAATTCGTTGTTGACCAGTTAAGTGTTGCACTCTTGAAAAACTCGGTATTTTAAGAAGTTGGCCAGAAAACTCGTCCTTTACGTACCGATCTCTTTAAATGACCCTTATCTTGGCAAAAACTTTCAAATTTGGGACTTCGCGAAGTCTCAGGTTTGCTTTTTTCAATTTTTTTTTTTACCCGAGATGAGCGTCATTTAAATCGGTCGATATTTATTGAAGGACGAGTTTTCTGGCCAGATTTTTAAATTCGTGTATTTCAAGAATATGACAGTTTTTCCCGGCTGAAAACCAAAATCTATATAAGTGGCAACAGCTTGCACTGCGTGGGACATCGGTGGATCACAATAATATTAATCCTACACGGGTACTATTTTACACGGCGCATGAATACTTCTTCTGACCACAACGTATGACTTATGACGTCTTAGTCTTGTTGATTAGTGGCTATCGATCTTTTTTAAAAAACCTTGAGCTTTTATACTGTGCAATATCCACTAAACGTGCTCAAAGCGCTTTACAAAGGGTTACTGATCAACAGCAACACGTAGCGCGTAGAACGAGACTTGACGACGCCTTATAGGCGATATTACCATTTTCTTTCCGAAAGACAACGCTGTTAACGGCCAGGTACTCATTTTACACATGAGCACAGTGAGAGAATGTGAGTTAAGAGCATTTTCCAAGGGTTCAGCTATCCGCCGAGCGAGACTCGAACCCAGGACCTTCCGATCCGAAAGCGAGTGTAAAACAACTAGACCACATATCCGCTTTAGTCTTTTGATCTCACACAAGTGCTCTGCCACCCTCTGTCAAATCACCTATTTCAAAATCCTGTCCAGAAAGCCGGTTCTTTCATTCAGTATCATTCGATTCAAATCGCCTTCGTTTAAGCAAAAACAATCTCGAACCCCAGCACTTCGCGAATATGTGAATTTTCCTACCTAGCAAAAGGCATTGACGGATGTTGTAACACTCTCAGTACAAAAATGATGCATGGCAAGCGACTGGTACTGTATGAAATGGAAATAATATGGTTTTACATGGCCTGCTTGGGGAATCAAATGAAACATTGTGGAGCGTATTGAGCATAGTTCATCAGTGGGAATTCCCTATCATATTATATTATAATATCCTATCATATCCTATCCCATCCTATACTATCCTATCCTATCCTATCATAACATATCATAATATCTTGCAAAGGGTGATTTAGGCCAACTGACCTGTATAAGTGTTCATATGTATTCATAATATATCGATTTGGATTTATTTCTATTCCAAAAGCAAACACAAAAACCTGCCAGATTGATACCAGGTATCGTCTATTCAAAGTTTGATATCGAATATCGTCGATCGAGTACCTATTTTGCTCGTGGCTTTCTATTGGTGGCTGGAGTAAGAATAAAAAATCGATATGAATAAATCGTTTGGCGTAGTAAAGGATTACGGGAAAATTTTAATAGGGGTAAAAAATCGGTAGTAATATTGAATACGTAATTTCTTGGTGTTTGAATGCGCAGTGTGTGTATGTGTGTATGTAGTAAGTACTCACACACAACGCACGTGTCGTATTTATTCTTATATACAGACACCATCACACACTTTATACACATGCGGGCTTACACACATAAAGCACGTGTTGTACTTGCACACAAAGTCACACTTATACGCCATCTACTAACACACACACACACGCCCACACACACAAGGACATGTACCTATTAAATGTACACAAACGCACGCACGCGCATTTAGATACAGGGACACACAAAGCCCGTTTTCCATTGATACTTATTCTATCAGTGTTTGTGACACGGAAATGTTTATGTTGTGTTGTGATTGTTTTTCGATATACACACTGTGTTGAATAGGTCGCGGGTTCGAGCCCCAATCGCCCCCCGCGAAGTTTATGTTCTCTGTTGTCTTCTGGCACTTTCCTACTCACTTCATTCCTTGTTGAATGGAAGCCATTGTTACTATCATGGTTATTTTTAAATAGGATGTGTGATGTAAGAAAAAAAACAAAACTGGTTCCTTTTTCATTGGAAGTGTAAATCCACTATTCCCAAGGACTGGATACATACATTGTGTAATTTATCTTCTTGTGTCAGAGTGATGGCATCTTATTTTCTAGTTTAAATAAATGCTGGTCTTCATTAAAGATCATCCATGATCTTTGCTTGGTACCCGAAAGGTACCGAGTTTGATCAGCCTGCGCTGTGTGGCCTTGAGCAAGACACCTCGCCCTAGTGCAAATTGCGACGCTGCACTGCGGCTGGCGCCTTGGGTTGTTCCATCGAGTCTTCCCTTGGAATCGACCCCAGAGACAAATTTCCCCTATAGGATGAATGAAGGGAATTTTATTTATTTTTATTTATTTCATTTGAACGGCCAGTTTTGTGATGTTTTACAAAGTAAGGCAGCAGCTAGATGGTTATATCCTCTTAAAACAATTAAAAAGAAAAACAAAACAAACAAAAGCAACAACAACAAACAAACATCCACACATTTCTCGATTCGTCCCATAGTTGCATCATCATCATCATCATCATCAATCACTCCCTGACAAGGTCAGAGGTTACGTGATATAGATAGTATGCGCTTGGCTAAGGAGTTCACAACATTGCCATCCGGAAGTATAACGGACCAACACACAAAACTTTGTGTAATCATGAACGTTTATAGTCTGGTTAATACAGTTTAGGGAGAATCACTCACAAACGAGGATGGCAAAAAACAATAACAAAGGCTTGAGTGACGTCATCTTCGTTCTATCTATAGATATTTGAGACAAAAAGGAAAAAAAAAAAACCTGTCAAAAAGCAAACAACAAACAAACACCCACACATTTCTCGATTCGTCCCATAATTTCATCATCTTTTTTTTTTCAGTCACTCCCTGACAGGGTCATAGGCTACGTGATTTAAATATAATTTTTTTTAAAAAAAAGGAAAGGAAAAAAAAGAAAAGAAAAGATTTCATACTTTTTAATCAGTCAAATCCTCTATAAGCATTAAAACCTCCCTTTCAGTGAATACTTGATAAAACATCGATATGACTGCATTATTAATATGATCATTGTTATTGAAATTCGATACGTATTGATGTCATTAGTTGTAATATCTAATAATATATTATATTATATATATATATATATATATATATATATATAATTATATACGTGTTACACTTATCATTTTGTGTCGTGTGTGCATGAGTGTGCGGTTATGTGTGTGTGTGTATATATGTATGTGCCCTGTGTGTGTGTTACATCATAGTACCATTTGCATTCATCCTGCAGTGTTTTTGGCGCGTGCTTGTTTGCCTTGATGGAGTTGAACTGCGGCCAAATTGAATTTAGGCTCGTAGCGTTTAATATTATTACATACGTCTATGTACTAATGTATATTATACAGTAGTCAAACTGACACTAAGCTTTTAGAAGCTGTTGACTGTAAAAACTTATAATAAACAAAATTGAATATAACAGCTTTAAAAAAAAAACCAAAGACGGAACGTTTCGGGCTCAAAACCCGTCTTCAGCCAACAACAAAACTTAATAAAGACATAAATACATTACTCCTAAATTCCAGATGTCGTCTATCTGGAATTTAGTAATGTAATTATGTCTTTATTCTTCTTCTTCTTGTGGAAACCTACAATATTGTCGAGGATCACTCCACAGTTTGTATGTAGGGTATTACATTTTAAACTTATTGTTTTTTGTTGTTGACGGAAGAAGGGATTTGAGCCGAAACGTTCCGTGTTTGGTAATTTGTTCTTTGTTTTCTTCTTTTAAACCTGTTATATTCATTTTTGTTTATTACATAATATTATACAGTAGACGTCTATCTACTTGTAATTGATGGAGTTATTGAATTCATGACAAGACAAAATGGGAGTCGATTTAGCCTATCCAACTGAGATATACTCATCGATTCTTTTGTCTGCAGAACTGAAGGTCATAAATTCCTCTTTGATTCAATATAGTTGTGGTGATTAAGTTGTGTTGTGCCCGTGTCTTTCTTATAGATAGAATGCGCTTGGCTAAGAAACTCACAACATTGCCATCCGGCGGAAATATAACGGACCAACACACAAAACTGTGTGTAACCATGAGCGTTTTTAGTTCTGGTTAATACAGTTTAGTGAGAATTACTCATAAACGTTGATGGCAAAAAAATAAATAAATAAATAAATAAATAAACAATAGCAAAGACCTGAGTGACGTCAACTTCATTCTATCTATAATGGCCGCGCTTCATCGTGCACGATGGATGATTACACTAAAAGGCGGCGTTCAATAGAAAAAATGATGCTTAGTGTATAATATCTTGTATTTTATATCTCTTGAGTACTACCAATTGATTGCGGCACTTTGGAACGCTTTCAATTTTTAGATAGATACGTGTCTATCCAGCGTACGGCCACTTGTTCATTGTTATTGGTGATTAGTAGGGGGAATTAATAGGCCTTAGATTTTCCCTATTATATTATATTAAACAAGGGAAATAACTGAGGAGATACATATATCTTTTCTTCATATTATTCATTGTACTAGGGGTTTTAGGCTACAACCGTGCAAATTTGGATTGACAGCATGAAAGTTATTGGCATTCGGGTGGCTAAGACCCATTTAAATAAATGACACATACTATAAAACCACTCTCGCAATTTATCATAAAAGTCGTGATTTAGATATGGTCGTTGTTCTTGTTGTGAAAGTAGTGTAAGATAATTGATTGATTGATACGTCTTCAATATAACCGTCTATAACCACCACACCACGACTGTGAGTACTGTGTGTGTGTGTGTGTGTGTGTGTGTGTGTGTGTTGGTGTAATTATTATTGTGTATTGGTGGAGTAGTGTAGGGGAAATATCACCATCATGGCAGCGTTTGGAATCATTGTGTTTTCCTTGTGGATTGTCGGTATGTGTGCTTATGTATGGTAAGTCAATGGAAGATCTTTGTTGATTTTATTTTATTTTTATTTTTGGGGGGGGGGGGGGGGCGTAAAAAACTCCCACTATCTATCTATCTATCTATCTATCTATCTATCTATCTATCTATCTATCTATCTATCTACCTACCTACCTATCTATCTATCTCTATCAGTATATCTCTATCTATTTACCTATCTGTGCTAACTCCTCCTCGTCTCTTGCGTAGATGTCTCTATCTCCACTCACCCCCCCCCCCCTTCTCTCTCTCTCTCTCTCTCTCTCTCTCTCTCTCTCTCTCTCTCTCTCTCTGTCTGTCTGTCTGTCTGTCTCTCTCTTTCTCTTTCTCTCTCCCCATGAAATGGTTATACAGTCTACATATTTTGAAGAAACAAGATCAATCCCGATGCCTGTCTCTATACCCAAACGTTCTGTAATGAGGTAGGCTACACCTTTCTATTCCAAGATGGTTACTTGGTCAGGGGAGTTGTAATGGCTTTCAAAATCGCTTTCTTGTTTGTTTTTGTTTGTTTGTTTGCTCCGAATTCCTGCTCAGACAGAATAACAAGATCTTTGCCGATCTAAGGCCAGTTACATGGATAACATACTCTTACAATCAATTTCTCTTCCTTGTTTAATCTTTTCTCCCTCTTTATTTTTTGTTGTTGTTTGTTTTCTTCTTGCCTTTGTACCTAGGTGCCGACATTTATCTGTAATCTGTATAATGTCACATCCTCTTTCTTTTTACTAACGCGTAAGAGCTGTACAGCTCCTAAAACCAACTTACGAAAAAACAAAGGGAAAAAAAAACTCGTTAAGAGAAGAACAACCGATTGACAAACGTTACGAATAGGTACAGGGCGACATGCACTGATTTGAAGGTCTGATAACCCAATTTGTTGTGGTCTCATTGTTGCAATGGAAATACTCTCAAACCAACGCAAAATATTGTCCATTACAAGAATGTTAAATCAGTACATAATTTCTGTTATCAGACCTGGAAATATGTGCACCTAGGTTCAGGATGATTCATGAAAGTTCAAGTGAGGTGCGCACATTTAATGTCATGACTTGTATTTTAACGGTGACGTTTATAATGCGTGTGCAGTGGTGCCAACCTTGCGTAAAAAATGCGTATTTTTACGCATTTTCATTCATTGTACACACTGTGCTCAGGTTTGTAAGCATGCTTACATTTCTATTATTTAAGCATTTTTAGCATTCACACACTTTTTTGGTGTACTTAAACACTATCTGTTTCTTGACCCATAAGTTCATGAAGTGAGTTCAATATAATTTTATCTGACTAGATCATATTAGATCTATACATGGATCTGAAGTTGATGCTATTTATATTGTCTATAAAGTGTAAGCTTATTCATTAATTTAAATATTGATTATGTTATTGCTAGTATGGTCTAATAGCCCATTATCAGATTTAGTGTTAATTATCGGTTTTGCAGGATTGTACGAATTTTTTCAAAATCTTACTCATTTTGGCTCCATATTTTACTCAATTATATGGGCCAGGATTGGCAGCACCGCGTATGTAGATGATCATATAATGCCCATATTATATTGAATCATCCTATATTTTTCAAAGGGTGTTATTTAAACAATTAATTTTGGTTTCTTGTCTCCCTTTGCAGGTGGAGATGTTAGAGAGAAAGTACGGAGGTTCTATCCGATCTCGCCGAGCCGCCCGTACCATCCAACGAGCCTTCAGACAATATTGCATGAACAGAAACTTCCAGAAACTCAGACACTCTTACGGAGAACGTCGCCTGTCCAAACGCCTGTCGGAATTAGGTCGCAGCCACACCATCTGGACAGACCGGCTGTCCGCAGACTTCACCGACGGCAACTGCATCAGCAGCGGAAACAACAGTAATAATAATAACAGCAACAACAACAACAGCACCGGCCTCCCCCCACCTCCAACCGAAGAAGAGTTAGCCTTCGGCCGCGACGTCAGGAACATGGTCGCCGATTTTGAAAGCGCCGGCCGGCATTCCACGGACTTGCCGCGGCATAATCTTCACCACCAGATGGCGTTCGATTCAACCTCCAACGCCAACCTGGAAAACCTGCGCACGTCTTCACTCCCAATCCAACGAAGCGTCGACAGCAGCCGGAAGAGGCTGGATAGGGGGATACACGTCAGCGAACAGGAACCGTCCCATTTTTCAGGGAAACTCAGCCGGAACGCTTTCAGCAGTCCGGGATTTACAATCGACGGAGTGCCCGTCGGGGCAAACCCGAATGTTGTTGGTGGTGGCTTCGCCAAGCCCAGGTTGGTTAAAGGCGGGAGTAACTCCAGTACTAGTAGCAATAGTTCTGTTGTCGGTGTTAGTAGTACTACTGGTAATAGTAATAATAATAATAATAATAATAATAGTAATAGTAATGTGAATGAAAGCGGTGTGGTTGTAGGACTCGATTCCAGTCGGGTATCGTCATTTTCAGACGGCGGTGGAGAAACATCCTTTGTCCGGGCTCCCGGCGTGGAGCACATCATTCCCAGCTCCGTGGCAGATCCTCACAGTGTGGACTTCGAGTCGCTTCTGGAGAGTAAGGAGACAGATATTCTTACGGACAGTTTCCACAGCGAAGGGAGTCAGGATATGCCCGCCACTCACCTCCCCCACCAACACGGCCAAGGCCACCTCCCCCACCACGCCCACCACTCACATCCGGCCCGGTCCTCCATCGGGTCCACAAATTCCTCCAATATATCGGAACCCCACATTCTTACGTCACAGAACTCCAACTCTCCCTCGATTTCCTCAGAAGGGTACAGAGAACCACCGGAATATTTTACAGTGGCCAGAGGCGGAGGAATGCCGCATAACAAATCAGACCCTGTAAGAGTGAAAGTAGATCCTCCCGCCTCCCCCGACGACCCCATGTACAACAGAGAACATATAGAAGCCACAGTGCAACAGATGCAGATGAAATACTTCATGGGCAGCGCCCAAGTCAAATACCGCGGCAGACAAATCTACGCCGCAACCCCCAACCAAAACACATCTTCCACTTCCTCTGGCACCCCCACCCCATCCCCAAACATCGCCATCGTCCAGCCTACCCGCTCCACGGACGCTTCCCCCATCTGGAAACGAAAAGTCGGAGACCCCAACTCCAACACTAACTCATCCCTCGGCCCCAATCAGTCGTCGAACGTCCTTGGCAACACCGCTGGCGACCAAACACCCTCGCATCTCAAATCTAACGACCCCAAGCGTATGAGTAACATTTCCGAGACCAGCGAGGCGGACAGCGAAGGTCAAACTCACTCAAGCTCCCAGAGCTCGGCGGAGAACGTGAGCACGGAGAACATCAGCATTACCAGTGACAATTCCCTGAGTTATCAGAGGAAATTACGAATGAGCATCACACCCGATGCTCACAGTGTTCCCAGGACTAACGATAAACAACGGAAACGACTGTACAGAATCGGATTAAATCTATTCAACAAGTGAGTATAGAGTCCTATTGAAAATTCACAGTTTTACAATTCAAAGCTCCATGTGTCATCTTGCTTTCCTCCTGGCCTTCTTTGTATTTTTCCTCCTTTAGTCAATGACCATTATCAATGTGTATGTACCTATTTCAATAATCTCTCTCTCTCTCTCTCTCTCTCTCTCTCTCTCTCTCTCTCTCTCTCTCTCTCTCTCTCTCTCTCTCTCTCTCTCTCATCCACCCACCCCGCTTCTATACTCCACTCCCACCTTCTCTACCTCTATCTACCTACCTATCGTATGAAACTAATTACCTATCAATCTATCTTATCTATCCATCCATCCACCCATCCATCCATCCATCCATTGATCTATCTATCTATCTATCTATCTATCTATCTATCTATCTATCTATCTATCTATCTATCTATCTATCTATCTATCTATCTATCTATCTATCTATCTATCTATCTATCTATCTATCTATCCGTCTATCCATCCATCCAACCATCTATCTGTCTATCTTCCTGTCTGTCTGTTTATCCATTTACAATTCCCCCCCCCCCCCCACCCCTTTCATGCTCCTGTCTTCCTATTTGTGTTTGTGTATTATGTACCCCCCTCCCGTTTCTTGACTCAATTTGTCAATTTGATAGCAGCATTCCATCTCCTTCATCTGTTCCTTCAACCACTCCTCTCATTCTTTCTCTCTCTCTCTCTCTCTCTCTCCCCCCCCCCCCCCCCCCCAAAGTTCTTGAAAGATTAGTAGTAATGACACGTTTGTTATGCATTTAACTTTCCTCTCCGTTCTTATCACCCCTCAACACCTGGTCCTTGTTTTGTTTTTAGTTTCTTGTCGCACCCCGGGGTTTAATTCCTGTCAATGACGCACTTCCGCCCCAAAGCCAAATCCAGTATACAAAAAAGCCACTTGACACATTTCAACAACGTAGTACACTCTTAGTTTCTGCCATGAATTGCTTTCTGCTGGATTATCTGGAGACGTCATTCACCCCCCACCAGTTGGATATTGATGATATGCGTTTAAATTAAATAGTCACAACATCCGCCTGCCGGATATGACGTACCAACTAAACACACACACTTACACACACACACACTTCTCTGTGTCGCCTTGAACGTTTATAATATAGTCTGATTGATATAATTTAGTTAGAAGTAATCACCAAAATGGCTGTCTAAAAACAGATAGAAAAAGATGAGTGTCAAATTCGTTCCTTCTATTTCTATTGATGTTATGCGTTTAGATATAAAAAAAACTCATACGATACCTGCCAGCGGGATATAACTAACCAACACACACCACGAAACCTTGAACGTTTGTAGTTTGATTGATTGATACTATTTAGTGAGAAATATTCATGAGAACTACTCATACTGAATGGCTAAATATAAAAAGTGCTGAGTGACGTTAATTTCGTTCCTTTGACAGGCATATAATTTCCTTTGACAGGCATATAATTGTTACCGGCTCTTCTTCTTCTTCTTCTTCTTCTTCTTCTTCTTCTTCTTCTTCTTCTTCTTCTTCTTCTTCTTCTTCTTCTTCTTCTTCTTCTTCTTCTTCTTCTTCTTCTTCTTCTTCTTCTTCTTCTTCTTCTTCTTCTTCTTCTTCTCGTCCTCCTCCTCCTCCTCCTCCTCCTCCTCTTCCACCTCCTCGTTTTCCTTCTCCTTATGCTGCTTCTTCATAAATTTCATTATATTCTCTTATTTTTTGTATTTTTCTCATATTTCTCACAAATTCCGGATGAAGTTCAAAACGCATTGCCCTAGTAAAGGATATGTTGAGAAGTGTGTTTGTGTGTGCTGGCTTGGGGGGAGGAGGTGGGGTGGCCTCAAAGAATTCAAATATCCAATAACCAAGTGTCTTATATCAATCTCATATAGGCGTGTATACGTGCCGGTGAGAGGGGTGGTATGAGGATCAAACACTTCTTTCTCCAAGTCTAGCATTCAATGTCTTTCCCAAGGAATTGTTTACGCATACCACGCCAGAGCACGACGTGACAGCAAGACATTGTTTGGTGACACCTGTGACCTGTCCTTGATGCACACACATCGTCCTTGACATTGGCAGACTGTCAAAAATATGCTGTCTATTTACAAAATACACGTAGAAGGTTTTTAGGCTATCCCATAATATTTCAAAATGTTATTGACTTGACTTGAGCATTTATAAAGCGCAATGTCCACTAATCGTGCTCAAAGCGGGAAGTTTTTACCGAGATCAGAGCTGCCAACTTCAAATTTAAAAAAAATCGTAGTTTACAATGGAAAAAAAAAGAAGAAAAAATTCATTTTAAGTAAGTTTACAAAAAATAAAAAAAAAACAACCCAGTTTGCTCTCAGTTTGATCCAACAAATGCTCCAAAGTCCTGGATATAGGTTCTGAAGGAGCTAGACTTTCCTTTTCTTTCAACAAAATTTATTGAGTCAAAGAGACCTATGCAGCTCTGTAGCTGGAACAAAAAATTCGTAATTCTACGAATTCGTAGTACTAGGCGGGTCTGCGAGATGGATAGCACGTGTTTCCTCTCACTTCTCCTTTACATCTCTATCAATTTTCACAAATTATTTTCCCGGCTCTGCTATTGACAGAGTTAATATGAAATTATCATATAATATTATTTTCTCAACTTCAGTTAATTAGCATCGCTAAGTCGAACCACTAGCACAACTACGGAGTGGTGGATAGCTCAGACAGAAGAGCCACGCTCTCCCCGGTCAGGCGGAGTTGCCGTACCTGTAAGGTCGCTGGTTCGAGCCCCCATCGCCGCCGCGAATTGTTTATTCTGTATTTGTCTACTGGCAAATGTCTGATATCCTACTCACTTCATTTCTTGTAACTACTGAGGTCACACAGGTCAGCGTGTCCCCCTAAGTGTCTTCCTTCTCTGTCAGAGTGGTCAGTGAGTTCATATTATAATATGTAATAGTGGACAACGTGGGGACACTGCCTGTATATAGGAATGTAACACGATATAGGTATTTATAAAGACAAGATATGTAACCCATCGCCTGTAAACAGTGACATGGTTAGCTGAATTTATAGCCAGAAATATGAGAATAGTGCCAACATTTTACCTTGTATTGGGAAGATTATATATATATATATATATATATATATATATATATATATATATATAGATAAAAGAGAGAGAGAGAGAGAGAGAGAGAGAGATAAGGTAAGTGTGTGTGTGTGTTTGTGTGTGTTTAAATTCTTCAAAATCTAGACAGTAAAAATGTCACAATATCTCTCAATCATAATTCAAATTTTAATTCACTTTTCAACATTCAGTTCACTCCAGTTTTGTTTAAGTACCGTTTGGAGACGTGTGGTCACGTATAGTAGATAGGTCTACCAGTACCCCAAGCAGGAGCAGCCGTCACGGTGTCACGATGTTGTTGTTATGATATCGACCTACCCACCTATCCTACAAATAACATTGTTACGCCTCAACAATTTATGTTGTCTCAACTCTTTTACTCAACGGGTTTACTCTATATATTTCGGCCAGAAAAGCATACACATTTACATAGTTTATATTATCGATCGAATAAGCTGAGCTGCTGATGACGCCTATCTTGCCCAAAAAAAACCCAAGAAAAACCATTAAACCTTTTAATTCTTAACTTTTCTACAAAGTTGCCAATATTCCGTATATTTTTACGGAATTCAGTATGCTATAAACCCTCAGTATATTTTCGTTCCAAGGACCTGATAAATAGAAAAAAAAAAAAGTAAGTACGTAATGTCTTATTACTGGAGTTCAGCACTTAGTACGGGGTCGTTTTATGTGTTTGTGTAAAAGTTCAGTAAATTTTTGCCTTCTGAACTGGTAACCATTGCTTCTAGTTAGAAGTCTTGGGTTTGACACTTCGTGGCCATTTTTATTCATCGATAAATTAAAAAAAAAAGAAGAATAAAATGGTGTTTTGTAAGATACTTGCGATAGTGTAGCAGTAGCTGACTACTCCGACCACCGTGGGAGGTCTCGTCTCGTCTCGTCTGTCATGTTCGATCCAAACAGTCAAAAATATTTGCATGTAAATCGATTTTGGAAAAGGTGGTGGAGGGGTGACGGGGTTTGCAGGATGGGGGGGGGGGGGGGGTACAGAGGTTTTTAGTTTATGTATTAATTTTCCAGTTGTAAAATTGTGTTTATTTTCTGATTATTTTTTTATTCCTTCTCAATCTCTTGGGAGGGAGGGAGAGATAATGTCGTTGGTCGTTACGGTAATTAAATAGGATGGCACCAGATAGAACAAAACCCCGGGACCTCTAGCTGGTTACATCATAAATCTGGCTACTCTATCAATACAATAATCACCTCCAAATTGCACTGATTGGCGAGTTTCTAAAAATAGAAACTTTCCATCCTTCGCCGAAACCCCCGAGAGGGAATGAGTTCTATTTTTAGAAAATCGTTAATCCAAATACAACGGTCAAATTGATTACATTCGTAGGTAACCAGCCGATATCAACCATTAGTTTTATCGAATTTCCCTGATTGCTGCACGGCAATGGGATGTTATGCAGACAAAAGAACTTTATAGTGTTTTGGGCAGAAATATTTTTAATTCTTAGTGAAAAAAAAAAGCACATTATCAAATCTTGAAAAGGTATGACGTCAGACTAGACTCAAATTAAACGAAACCCCTTGTGCTAAACTGGACTTAAAATTAATTCTATAGTTTTTGTTGTTTGTTTAATTTTTGTTTTGTTTTGTTTCGTTTTTGTTTTGTTTTGTTTATTTATTTACTGGCTTGTTTGTTTGTTTTTTTGTTTTGTTTTTAATTCCAGAAAACTTTTAATTCAAAAATCGATAGATTATCGATGAAATCTCAACTTGTAAAAAAAATCTTAAACTTGATAACTTTTCTTTTCGAAGTCTTTTATTAAATAGTGGAGTTGCTCTTGTCTCCATCGAAATTAGTACATTATTATGAAGTAATAGTTTTCTGGCCAAAAATGCGAAGGAAATGTTTATCGTTGTTTTTATTTTTATTTGTCAAAGTGCTGCAGTGTAGAATGTTACCGCTATCTTACTATCCCAAGAACCGTAAAGACTCAAGGACACCCCTGTTCTATATATAGACAAATCATGTCATAACGTGAGAACTTTTTCGAAGTCTTTGATTCAATTTTTGGTTGTTCTTGTCTATATCGGTATTCATATATTATTATAAAGTAAACGTTTTTTGGCCAAAAAGGTGAAGGAAAAGAGTGTTTTTTCTTGTTTATTTGTTTGTTTGTTTTTTTTTTTTTTTTTTTTTTTTTTTTTTTTTTTTTTTTTTTTTTATGTTTTTTTCTTTTGGTCAACGTGCCGCAGTGTAGAATGTTCCCGATACCCCAGACCTGCTCAGTCCAGCGATAATTCGCAGTAATACGATTTTTGGCTCCAGCTACAGAACTGCATAAATAAGCCTCTTTGACTCAAATCTCGTTGAAAAGGAACGTTTAGTTTCTTATTCAGGCCTTTGGATCATTTCTTCGATCATGCTGAGGACACATTATTTATTTCTAAACCTATCTAAAGCGACATTTTCTTTTTTTTACCTTTGAAACTACTAATTTTGGAAACTCTAAGTAGGCAGCTCTGCGATACCCAAGGTTGCCAATGTTCCGTATATTTACGGAATTCAGTATGTTATAAACCCTCAGTATATTTTCCAATCACCTGCGAAAAGGGAAGGACATAATAATGTCTTTTTACTGGAGTTTAACACTCGGGGTCTGTCAATGTGTTAACGTAAAAGTTCAGTAAATTTTTGCCTCCCAAGAACCGTAAAGACCCACCTCAAGGACACCCCTGTCCTGTTTTATATATAGGCCAATCATGTCGTAACTTACATTACCCACTACTTATACCACGGGTAGAGTACATAATATATACGTATAATAATCTTATCTCTATCGGTTAACGAGGGCATGTCTCTAATTTAGCTCACGTTACCACCGACCCCTGTACTAAGGTAAGACAGTTATGTCAGTGGAATTGTATCCACGTACAGTGGAACTCGCGCATCACGAATTTGGATAACTCGAAAATATGGACATTTCCAATAATTTGGTGGTCGTATCCCTTAGTTAAAACAGTAACAAGTTACCCGGAATAGATATTCGTTTTGTTGAATTCTTCTTCTCAATTGATCGGATCAGTTTTGCAGTTTGAAGTATGTGATCTTTCAAATTTAATGTGCCAATGATTTTTATGATTGATTTCTTTATTTAAAAAAAAACAAACAAACAAACAAATTTTAAAAAAACACAGCGAAAAACA
Source organism: Berghia stephanieae (assembly GCF_034508935.2). Taxonomy (NCBI): domain Eukaryota; kingdom Metazoa; phylum Mollusca; class Gastropoda; order Nudibranchia; family Aeolidiidae; genus Berghia; species Berghia stephanieae. The sequence continues at coordinate 44,574,373 of NC_088365.1, read as the reverse complement.
TCGAAAAACAATGCCTCAAGTAGAATTTGTTGTCGATAACCTCAGACTGGTATAATCTTGATGGGCCGTCAGAGACAATAAAATGTTAGTTAGGTATATGCGTTTATAAAAATGATTATCTTTTAAAAAAAACAAAAAACAAGACAATGCAGACTTTAAAAATCAACAAAAGACAGACACATAGCAAAAAAAAACAAAAAAAAAAACCCACAAACACACACAAAAAAAACACCAAAAAAAAAAACAAAACAAAAAAAACAAAAACAAAATACGTGCCTGGAGAATGGTCAATCTTGATCGCATGCGTCTGGCCCAAATTGGTACGTGTCAAGTCTGAATGGCGTATGTACCCGCAAGGAAATGGGACACGTGAGCACTATATTATTCATAATGAAATGCCTGTCAAAGATTTGGAAACCAAACTAGACGAAGATCAAAGCCTGTCGCGATCGAACTTTTAAAGCTTGATTCAACATCAGCTTTCGAGACAACCGTGTTACACTGTATGCACCTAGTTATGACGGTAATGGACAGTAGGGGAAGTTTGGTCAAGCGTGTGCTTTTGGGTGGTCAGTTGAAAGGGCTGGTCAGTCGTTAATTGGCCCATTAGGGTATGGGTCCAGTCACCATGAAGATCTAGTCATGTCCGATAAGGACGGACAGTGTGAGGGAAATTGCTAGGGTACTCTTGGGTACTCTTATGGTATGGTCTTTGCTTCGTACCCGAAAGGTAGGTACCGACTTCGATCACCCGCCGCTGCCTGCGCTGTGTGGCCTTGAGCAAGTCACCTCGTCCTAGCTCAATTTGCGGCGCTGCACTGCGGCTGACGCCTGGGTTATTCCAGTCTTCCATTGGAAGAGACTAATTTACCTTATGGGATGAATAAAGGGAATTTTATTTTTCATTATTATTTTCTTTTTTTTAAAAAGAAGAAAAAAAAAAACAGGAAGAGGAAAAACGTTTCATAATGTTTGCCAGATAACTCGCCCTTCAAAAAAACTGTATTAGTATCAGTCGATTAGAATGAATGACCCTTATCTTGGTAAAATCTCTGAAACCTGGGAGGTGGGGAAAGGTGGTGGGGGGGGGGGGGGACTTCGCAAAGTCTCGGATTTGAGATTTTTTTTTTCAAAGGTAAGAGAGTCATTTTAATCAATCGATATTTGAAAGAATAAACAAACAAATTAATTTAATGTGGTAAATAAATAGATAATCTATGTATTATTAGTGATTAAATAAATAAATAAAGTAATGAATAAATGATAGATAAATAGGTTGTTAACAAGGGCGTGGCGTCAGCCGGAATAATCAGTTTGATTCCCCCATTCCGATGAATAGTCAATGGATGAGACACCTTCATGAGATACCATGTGAAGGGTCAGGAACAGGTGAAGTAGAGAGAGAGAGAGAGAGAGAGAGAGAGAGAGAGAGAGAGAGAGAGAGAGAGAGAGAGAGAGATCGACAGAAAGATAGATAGAAAATAGTAATGGATTGATAGATTCCTTATCTATATTATTATTGGCAGGTAATTTGTCTGGCACCGTGAGACATGGAAGGAAGTGAGACTAGAATTGAATCCCTACGCGGTTTTAATATTAACCCTTAACAGACTGGAGTCGGATTTACTCTAACCTGAAGCCAAATTGTTACTGTTTTCACTAAGAGAGCTGTTATTTACCACTCACTGACAAAATCTCCACCCCATCCTCCAACTTTCACCGTCATTTTTGGCCAGTAACCTTACTTCAAATATCGAAAAATTAAGCAGAATACCGAATTAATAAAAAAAAATGACGGATTGAGATAAGGGCTTCTCACTGTGAAGAGAATTACAATGTGCGACTATGTTGTCTTTTTGTGGTATGACAGTTGTTTCGGGTCAAAGGTCCTGTATTAGTTGAGTCCTTTGAAAAGGCTCTTTACTCACATTCTCTCACCATATTCAGGTGTAAAATGAGTAATAGGACGTCAACAGCGTTGTCTCTGTCGGGAAAAAAAATGTAATATCGCCTAACGCCATGTCTCGTTCTATGTGTTATGTGTTGCTGTTGGTCAACGATCCGGGGATACCCTTTTAAAGCGCTCTGAGCACGTTTAGTGGATATTGCTCTAAATAACTGCTGTAGTAAATGAGCTCTCCAGAGAACTCCATATTGACCCACATAACCCCTGCTGTACAGAATAATAGCATCATTAGAAGACATCGGGCAACACATCAACCTTAGACTGAGAACTGGGAACTCAACACATACACGTTTTATAAGCCATCTCTGTGTCAAACTGACAAAGACACATCCCCTTTCTGTCTCTTGTGTCAACATCTGAATGCAATATTTTCAATGTTTTAAATTCTGTTCTTTTCTTATCTTTGTCCACATGGATCATAAGGTTGTCATTATCATTTTGAGTTGGACGAGATGCAGTGAAACCCTAAACCTCGTTTTCATTCATCTAGGCCTCGTCGCTCTCATTAATCAAGAGCCTCGATCTGACAACAATAATTGTTTATAGAGTTCCTCTTTTGAACTCTCCCGCGGATGTTTGTCATGTGCGTGCTGTTACAGGATTTACTTTCCCCTTGAAGTGGTTCGTTTGAAGTTTGCCATCGTGTCTTGCAGGGGATAATGGACTGTTGTATGTAGCACGTGGTGGCGTCTACCTGGCGTTGTCTGTGTCGTATTACCGTATTGTCTCGTCCCCTTGAGAGTTGTGTGCGTGCGATGTTCTCTATGTACCTTAGGTAAATATGCAATGTAATGTGTTACTTGTGAAGAGAACAGAGGGTTATGTGTAGAATTGTTAATAAAAATAGTTTGAACACACACACACAAAAAAGTTGCGAAAATTACGAAATACATGGCAAAAATGTAAAGAAGATCAAGAGTTGCTTCCCCTCATTTATAACAACTAACGCTTATTTGATGCATGAAGATATAATATATATTTCCCAAAGATTGCTTGGAAACCCCCCTTCCCCCCCTCCCACAAAAACACGCACACCCATCCCCACTCTAACGTTTGTGTTGTTCATAAAGAAAACATTTTTTTTAAAAATCGTTCAATAGTATATTTATACTCATTATTTATCAATTCGAGGTTGGTTAAACTTTGCTCAGGTCCTCTCCCTCTCCCCCCCCCCCCCCCTCTCTCTCTCTCTCTCTCTCTCTCCCTCTCTCCCTCTCTCTCTCCCTCTCTCCCTCTCTCTCTCCCTCCCTCTCTCTCTCTCTCTCAATCTGTTTTTCTTTACTTCTCTCTCTCTCTCTCTTTCTCTCTCTCTCTCTCTCTCTCTCTCTCTCCCTATCTCTCACGCTTACTCCCATTCCCCACGTTATCTAAAATTGGATTAACTCAGCCTAGTTGGTTTCACGTTCTAATAGATAAGGAAGTGAAAGATTGATGGATGGAGTCCGTTAAGATTGGGGAAAGATTTTATTTATTTGTTTATTTTATTTATTTATTTATTTTATTTATTTATTTATTTATTTATTTATTTATTTATTTATTTATTTATTTATTTATTTATTTATTTATCTTCTTATTTGTTTATTTACATAATTATTTACTCATTCATAGTATTCATCCATTTATTTTCTCACCTATATTTAATTTATTCGTTTAAAAAAAGTGTCTATTTATTCATTCCATTCATTTATTTGTATATTTATATATTTCTGTATTGTTTTATTTATTTTATTGTTTTGTTACATACCCCAACATTTAAATCCGCAAGATATTTTTTTATACGGTCCCCTGAAACTATTTCCCCCTCAACCCCTTTTTTGTCTATTTCTCCTTCTCCTGTTCATACTGCTGATCCTCGTCCTCCGCCTCCTCCTCCTCCTCCTCCTCCTCCTCCTCATCATCATCATCATCATCATCATCATCATCATCATCATCATCCCCTCCTCCTCCTCATCATCATCATGATCATCATGATCATCATCATCCCACCCCCCCCCCCACCTCCTCTCCTCCCCCCCCCTCCCCCCCCCCCCCCCCCCCCCCCTTCTCCTCTTCACACAAACTGACTCAGTGTGCCAAATTAGCATTGATTGATAGAATTTAGTGAGAATAACTAGCTCATAAAAATGGCTGGCTTAGAATTAGAACAGAAACAAGGAACTGAGTGGCGTCAATTTCGTCCTATCAAAGGATTTATTTTTTAAATATAATGAGAACGTAGAATATGATGCAGAATAGAATGGATGGAGCATGTAAAATGAAAGGAGATTTTTCCCTAATAAGATCCGTCTATTTCCAGACGGACACGCAACCATTTATTTTCTGCTGTCTCATTCGTGACAAAACAATAAATGACTCATTTTTTACGTTAAATTTTGGCAATAAAAAATTTTGGCTTAATATTTTCATTAATTTAGGAGACAGCCTATACAACTCGGTGAAATATTCTCAAAAATCAGTCTTCTTTGGGAGTTCATAAATTTATAGATTTGAGCGTGCTTGTGTGTGTGTGTGTGTGTGTGTGTGTGTGTGTGTGTGTGTATGTGTGTGTGTTCGCCAAGAGTACGGCAGTTAAACTTGTAAATCTTCAGGCGTTCGATTTTCAGCTTTTGTGGCCAAGGTAACAAAACGAACAACAAAAACAACTTCCACTAAAAGAAATTGTTTTTTGGCAGCAATAAATAAGCCACTATTATTTTCTCCGTGTCCAGAATAAGCTGATAGTTTGTAATGGTGATGGTGACAGCCACAATGACAGATGATGAGATGGTGTCAGTGGCGGGTGGTGACAGCTGAAAATGGAAGACAAATAACACAGGATGGCACAATGGACTTACTCTGAACAAAAATCCTATTTTAAAATTTGGCCAGAAATTCCCATTGAGTTTTTGCCAAGAAGAGGTATTGGGACCCCTTGATATTATGATAAACTGACATTGACGTCGATAAATTTAGGAAATAAGGCACAGAGGCGATGTAATGATGGGGAAATTAGATACAAAAATAGGAGACACCGAGATAGAAAAGGAGAGGTTGTGATAGATGGAGGGAGCGACATTTATGCGTGAAATAAAGAGAGAAAGATAGAGTCACGGAGATAGATAGAGACAGAAGAGACAAGGTGTGTGTGTGTGAGAGAGAGAGAGAGAGAGAGAGAGAGAGAGAGAGAGGGGGGAGAGAAGAGAGAGAGAGACTTCAAACAGGAAGTTAAATGTTATAATGGAATCCAGACAGAAAATGACGAGTTTGTTTGTTTGTTTTGATAACATTCACAACGACAACGACCGCCACCATCACAGGCAAGGCAAGTCGATTTGACGACGGATCCAATTGACAAATAATCAACGCCAAATAGAAATGGAAGCAAAACTATCCGTGGACGCTAACATAACTCCGAGTGTCTCGCCCGGGGATAGAATTAAACCACTCTTTCTCCCCCCCCCCCTTTCCCCCCACCGCCACCGCCACCACCACCCCACTCCGTTCTAGAACGTCCTTCCACTGTCTCTCCACGTAAATTGTTTATAGGAATCCTTTTGATGAAAAGACAACAACACGCCGTGGTCGAGAACCATCTGGATCATTTGTTATTTTGGCTACCAAGTCTAAAAAAAAAAAAAGAAATCACAAAAACAAAAACAAAACAAAAAACAAAAGAACTCGATCTGAATACCTGGGCTGCTAGAAGGGATGTAAAACGACAAATAATAATACAATGACAATAACTGCTTTAAAAAAAAGATTAAATAAGGAATGTTTCGGGCTCAAACAACCTTTTCAGCCTACAGGCGATATGGGGTTTTTGACTCTGAACGACCCGATCTTCTTCCTCTACACATTACGTGCCGATTACGGTATCATATATTATAGTCTGCTCTTTTCTTGGATCCGTTTCAAATCTTCCCCTTTTTCCTTTCATAACCCGAAGGTTTTATGTGTGTGTGTGTGTGTGTGTGTGTGTGTGTGTGTGTGTGTTTGTGTGTGTTTTAGTTTGTTTCGTTTTTTTGTTTGTTTGTTTGTTTGTTTTTTGCTGGGTTTTTTTGTTTGTTTTTTTTTTTTTTTTTTTTTTGTTTTTTTTTTTTTTTGTTTTGTTTTTTTTTTTTGTGTGTGCTTATTTTGTTTGTTGTCTTTTAGTTGTTTTTTTTTTTTTTTTTTTTTTTTTTTTTCGGTTTTGTAATCTTTCATTTTCTTTTTCTTTTTCTTTTTTTCTTTGCGGATTTTTTTTTTGTTTTGTTTTGTTTTTGTTTTGTTTTGTTTTATAATTATTTATTGTTTATTTTTTACTTTACTTTCTCTTTCGATATAGAGGAATGCTGACCTTTCGTCAGGACCTGTTTGGCATCGTAACTATTCTCTGTTCTATGCTATGTTTGCTAGGGTTTGTGTTTGTGTGTATATTATGCGTGTGTGTGTGTGTGTGTGTGTGTGTGTGTGTGTGTGTGTGTGTGTGTGTTTAAGTGTTGTTTTTTTCTAGACGTCATATACACCGGATAGTCTTACAAAAGAACTCGAACAGTCTGTACGACCCTAGTGACTGATATTCCTCATAATAATATTACATGTATATAGAACATCTTTCGACCCTTTTCTTCTTCCTTCTCCATCTCTTCAACCTCCTCCTCAACTTCATCCTCGTCGGGACCCACTTCCTCTTTATGGTCCTCCTCCACCTCCTCTTTTTTTCTCCTCTACCACCTCCTATAGATAGTATGCGCTTGGCCAAGGAGTTCACAACATTGCCATCCGGAAGTATAACGGACCAACACACAAACTCTGTGTAACCATAAACTTTTATAGTCTGGTTAATACAGTTTAGTGAGAACAACTCACAAACGCGGATGGCAAAAACAATAACAAAGGCCTGAGTGACGTCATCTGCATACTATCTATTCATCTCCTCCTTTTTGTCCTTTTTCCTTTACACCTTCCCTTCTCTAAACCATTCCATTCTTCAAAGTCCGTATATGCACGTCTACCAATAAGTAAACCAATAAATGAATAAATAAATAAATAAATACATAAATAAATGATCAATTTATCAACAAGTCATTTAATGAATCCACCCACCCATCTGTCCATCATCCATCAAAACATCCAGCCATCCTTTCATCTATCCACCCACCCATCCATCCATCCATTCATCCATCCATTCACCCACCCACCCATCTGTCCGTTCATCCATCCATCCATCCATCCATTCATTCATTAATCCATCCATTCACCCACCCATCCATCCATTCATCCATCTACCCACCCATCCATCCATTTATCCATTTACCCACCCATCCATCTATCCACCCATCCATCCATTTATCCATTTACCCACCCATCCATCCATCCATCCATCCATCCATTCATTCATTAATCCATCCATTCACCCACCCACCCATCCATCCATCCATCCATCCATTCATCCATCTACCCACCCATCCATCCATTCATCCATTTACCCACCCATCCATCTACCCATCCATCCACCCACCCATCCATCCAGTCTCAATCACACAACAACCATTATCACCACTCACACCCACAACAGATTACTTTCTGTCTCTGTCAACATTCCAACAGTTATTTCTCATTACAACGAAACCGATGGGAAATACCGGGCATTCGAGGAGAGGAATAAGAAGGTGACACAGAGATGCAAGCTATCACGAAAATTACGAATTTTAAAACGATCCAATACGAAAATCTTCCAAACTGATATAATTTTTTGGCAAGCCGCCGTTTTCCATGTATTAATTCTGAGGTACATCATCATCCATCGTGGCGTGTACTCTTGAGCCCGTTGCCGGTCAGCTGTCTCCACGAATCACGATCCTCTGCGGTGCGCATGAAATCTGTGTTGCTTTTTAAGTCACATTTGGCCATTATTAGGTTATTTAGATAATATGTCGTTCTTTGTCTTCCTCTAGCTCTCTTTCCTTTGATCATCCCAGATGTTACCAACTTTTCTATTCCGTCTCTTTTCCATACATGTCCCAGAGGTTACGACTATTTATATACAATACTTGACAACGCAGGCACACTGAACGGTGTTAAATTGTGCGCATGAAACAGGCACCATGCTGGATTGCAAGTTTCTTTCTTCTTATTTTTTAGGTTGGGCTCTCTGGATGGTAATCAAACAGAGCGGCCACGTAAATCGATTTTCTCGTCTATTTGGAAATTATCTGGTGTGAACTAGGGAAGAATATTGATATTATTGGAATGTACCAAAAAAAAAAAAACATGAAAATAATAAATAAACACAACCCCCCCCCCCCCCCCCCCCCCCCAAGAAAAAAAAACAACAAAAAAACTTGAGCATTAAAATTTAAAGCGCAATATAATGTCCACTATACATGCTCAAAGCGCTTTGCAATGGAACTCTGACCAACAGCGACACTTAAAATGTAGGACGAGACATAATAATAATAATAATAATAATAATAATAATAATAATAATAATAATAACTAATAATATAATAATAATAATAATTAATAATAATAAATAATAATAATAAATAATAATAATAATAAATAGTAATAATATAATAATAAACAATAAATAATAATAATAATAATAATAATAATAAATAATAATAATAATAATAATAATAATAATAATAATAATAATAATAATAATAATAATAATAGTAATATTGTTACTGACTATAAGAAGTTTTAAAGTAGTCTCAGGTTATAAGACTTAGTTGCTGGTTTCAGGTATTCTTGATTCAACGATGTTTAAGTGAAAAAAAAAATCCCAGAATAAATGGCCAAAGTAAAATATGAATTGTTTTTTGTTGTTTTTTTTTTAGATTTATTTTTTTCAGTATTGATAAAGGCGATTGGAAAGACTAAAGATGAACGAAATTGACGTCACTCAGCTCTTTGTTATTGTTTTTATCCAGCTATTTTTATGAGTAGTTATCACTAAATTGTGTTTAAACGCTCAATGTTACACATAGATTTGTGTGTTGGTACATTATATCCGGCTGGCGGACGTTATGAGCATTTTAACTAAACGCATATCTTTAATTGATAAAGGAGATTGGAGACTTATGTTTTAATCAGTGGACATCACCATTTCTAGCCTGACATATGGCACCATTTGTTTTTGTTTTAATGGGTAGAGAGGAGGAGGAGGAGGTAATCTTTGTTTTGTGTGTAGAGAGGATGGAGAGATAAGGATGTGTGAACGTGGTAATGTTATCACTCAATGCTAGAGGTGCCTAACTGAGCCAATAACATGGATAGAAAAACTAAAAGTGAGTAAATGTGACTCATATATAGATAGTATGCGCTTGGCTAAGAATCTCACTACATTGCCATCCCGAAGTATAACGGACCAACACACAAAACTATGTGTAACCTCGAACGTTTATAGTCTGGTTAATACATTTTAATAACTACTTGTAAACATGGATGACAAAAAGCAATATCAAAGACCTGAGTGGTGTAAACTTCATTCTATCTATAGAGTATGGAGAGATAATTATGTGTGTACGTGGTAATGTTATCACTCAATGCTAGAGAGCCTAAATGAGCCACAGATCGTCAAATCTGACTTCACCATTTCTAGCTGAATATTATATACATTTGTTGTTTATGGTAGAGAGAGAGGAGAGTGTAATCTTTCTGTACTGTGTATAGAGGATGGAGAGATAAGGATTGTGAACGTGTAATGTTATCATCAATGCTAGGGTACCTAAATGAGCAATGATATGGATAGAAAAAAAAATAAAGTAGTAAATGGGCTCATAAATATATAAGGAATAAATAATGTGAAATTGAATGTAAAGTTTCAATTTAATATACGAAAACAATAAATGGACGTTTCGGTTTCCCTTTTATCACAAAATAGGATGAATGAAACACTACAGACGAATGAGTAATGTGTATGGCGTTGTTAAGAGCTTACATTCATTTCACATTGTTATTTATTCACTCATAATATATTATAAGGGAACGACACTTATCACTTAATGGATGGGATAAGGAAGGGAGGATTGAAGACAAATTTACCAGTGAACTGCCGAACTCTGGAAAGAAACGTATTGAAAAAGAATTGGCTAGAAAACTCGTCCTTCAAATTATATCGTTCGATTTAAATGACCCTCATCTTGGCAAAAACTCTCAAACCCTTTACTTCGAACTTTCTCCTCTACCTTCGATTCCAGGTTGATTTTTTCCTCCTTTGTCTGTGTGTAACTAACGATGTAAAGGCGTTCGAGTAAAATCTAACCCAGCCAGTAAATCCTCATGGAATTGTATTGGCACCGGCACCAGACCTGTCTCTCCTGCGTCTCGGTGTAGTTAATTATTGTTAAATAACGATGTAAAAAGTCAAGTTCATCTGGAATCGAATACCGTCGTATATCCAGATGCAGACCTGCCGAGTGCTACGAAAAATTCTTTGCTCAAGCTACAGAGCTGCATAGGTCTCTTTGACTCAATAAATTTTGTTGAAAAGGAAAGTTTAGCCTCTTCGAACCTATAGATAGTAGCTCATAACATTAATTATCATCCGGAAGTATAACGGACCAACAACACAAAACTATGTGTAACCTTGAGCGTTTTTAGTGTGGTTAACACAGTTTAGTGAGAATTACTCATAAACGCGGATGGCAAAACAAAAAAAAAAAAAAAGAAACAAAACAACCCCCCCCCCCCCCCCAAAAAAAAAAAAAACAAAAACCCAAAAAACAATAACAAACACCCAAGTTCATTCCACCTATACTCAGGACTTTGGAACATTTTTGGACCGTGCTGAGAGCAAATTTTGTTTATTTGTAAAGCTACTTTAAGTGAATTTTTCTTCTTTTTTTTTCCTCGGAAACTACGATTTAAAAAAAATTCAAGTAGGCAGCTCTACAGATGTAATGTTCTTGGCACCGACACCAGACGTCTCTCTCTCTCTCTCTCTCTCTCTCTCTCTCTCTCTCTCTCTCCCTCTCTCTCTCTCTCTCTCTCCTGTGTCTGTGTCTAATTGTGACATAACGATGTTTTGAGAAGGTTTTCATTAGCCTTGTTTTGGCAACTCGGGTGTGTGATGAGGAGTTGATGGTTAATGGGTGCCTGTGCTTCCTCTTTCTACTTATCATTATCGTCTTGGACGGACGTGCACTTATTTGCAGGTCTGATAACCCCATTCCTTATGGGCTCATTGATGTAATGGAAATCTCATTTTAAAATATGACGCAAAATATTGTCCATTACAACAATGTTTTAAACTAGGCCCATAAATGGGTTTGGATGTCAGACTTGCTGCATATGTGTATACGTCGTCTTGGACCTTTTTTCTTTCTTTTCTTCTTCCTCACTCCCCATTCCTTTTTTTCCTCATTCTGGTACCTCTCTCTCTCTCATCTTCCTTTATCTTCATTCACTCCTCCTCTTTCTTTCTCACTTGGTAGTCACCCCCCCCCCCCTTCCCCTTTATCTTCCTCCAAAACACCCCCACCCCCTCCTAGTTTTCTCTCCCTTCTCCTTCTACCCCTTTCTACCCCTCGTACCCATCCTCCTCCTCCCTTTATTCCTCCGTCCCATCCATCCATTCTATCCTCACCCATCGCCTCCAACACATTTACGAGTAATAAATAATTAAACTGTTTTCCAAGCCAGACATACAATCTAGGTCATGTATCTATTTTTAGACACCCCCCCCCCCCCTATTCTTGCGGTGTGTCGTGTATGTTTACACATTGTTCAAACGATTAATTTTTCCTTTCCTCCTTTCCCTTCCCCAAACAAAGTGTTGTTTTGAGGGGCTGTATGTATATTATCGTTATCATTATGTATAAACACCGCTCGGCCACCCCCCTGCCATTGATAGAGGTGCTCGTATCAGCCAAGGGTATCTGGTTTGTATCCTGGATGACATGTTGGATAGGGTGCCGTCACTGGTCAATGTTCATGTTCGAATTTTTTTTTTTTAATGGGTTTAAAAAAAAAATAATACATTCCTTTCTTTTTCTTTTTTTTTCTTTTTTTTTTTTTTTTAAT
>NC_088365.1:44539917-44557417 GCF_034508935.2 Berghia stephanieae | reverse complement strand
TTCTTCTTCTTATCATTATTATTATTATTATTATTATTATTATTATTATTATTATTATTATTATTATTATTATTATTATTATTATTATTATTATTATTCACTTTCATAAAAAAAAAGATAGAAACAACTAATTCGTCATTAATTCCCTTCTTCGCCCATTTTCTTGTACATAAAGTTGTGAGTAAATTTTTGAGTAGATAATATTGTTGGTGGATTGAATGCGAATCCACTCTGGTGCACTACACTCGTAGTGATACTATGAAATAAAAGACACAGAATTCTGTCGTTAACGAAACCCAAGGACAGGAGATGGAATTCGACACAACTGAAATGAATTGGAATACACTGTGTTGTCACTGGGATAGACACTTTGATAACGGTATGATGAATGATGTAGGGTGATAAATGTGTTTACGGTGTGTGGGGGTGTATCGGTTTCATATATAATCAATCATACGTCATCGAAAATGTCTGTGAAGGAAGGTATTGAATTTTGATTAATTTCGTAACGATGATGATAATGACTGTTAATAATGATTTTGATGATGACGATGATAATAATAATAATGATAATAATGATGATAATAATAATAATAATAATAATAATAATAATAATAATAATAATAATAATAATAATAATAATAATAATAATAATAATAATAATAATAATAATAATAATAATAATAATAATAATAATAATAATAATAATAATTTGTTTGTGTGTTTTTTGTATCAATTCCCTATTCAAAGTGTGACAAACCTCCAAACACTTCCCCTCCCCACCCAATCCGCTATCCCCCATACGGTTCGATGACATTGTGGTGATTTCATTTGTCTGACACGGCGACTAAAACTCGAACTTTTAGTTTGAGCCAGCGCTCCACCAGTGGGAGGGTAATTAATCAAGTTGTGACAGGTCGATGACTCATCATGCTACCGGCATCGGCATTTTCGCTACCTGTATTTTTTCTCTCCGATTCTGCATTTTATTGATATTTTCAAATAATCGTTGCTCAATAATCCGTTGACGTAACTTTTTCTTATTCATATATTCTTGTTCTTCATAATGTAAAGAATATTGTCATACCATTTGTATGGCTATGAACCGAATGGTTTTACAACGCCACTCTCCACGAGTTGTACTATAATTCAATGCAAGATCATAACTATAATTGGTAAGAAACATGTGAATAAATAGCATAAGTCACCGTACAGGCAAATAATTTTGGGATAATCAGAAGCAGAAGAGAATGAGGAAAAAGTGTATGTAAGTTTTATGGCCTGTTCAGACCTGGCAGTCCTGTGAGAGGTCTTGATATTGTGGTAACTCCTTATCAAATCCACCAGTATCCTGTCCACAAATTAGCCAGTCACAGTGATGACTGGAAGGTATGTGTTAGTGTGTGTCTCATAAAACTGATATCCAATCATTCCTTATGAATAAGATTCACTTGATGACATATTTCATTAATTAATAATATAAATTCTATGGTCTGTCACGTTCCCGATCACATTGTCAGTAATAAATTTACTAAGAAATATTTCTATCACTCTCTCTCTTCTATTTTCACACATCACAACTAACAAAGTTTCATGTCTAATCACAATGCATGCAACACCATTATGAAAACAAATAAACAAGTTTAACAATAGTTTCTCATCTATTTTCAACACCAACCAGAAAGGAGAGATATCATTCTAATATTTAGGATTATTATTAGGGGCCTTTATGAAGTACTGACGTCTGGTTCAACTTGAAGCAATGATGTTTCCATTGTGAAAGACAATTTTGCTTTTTCACTTCGAAGTCCTCCTGCTCTTTTTTCAATCTTCCCTATGCTAGAATGGAGCAGTTGACCACCTTGCTCGCCATGGAATCCTAAACCTATCTTATATCGCTTCAACCAGTAAATGCAGTGCATTTCCAATATATGTAATTTGGGGGTAATTGAGTGAGGGAATGCTTCTCTGTAATTCTGCAAATACCTTGCGACGGCTTCCTCTGCTCTTTTAATTTCTTCTGATGACATGGGATTTGAATGGGATACTAATTTATGTACATCGCTGTAGCTGTCATTTAAAGTATTATATTTGATCTCAAGTTGAATTATTTTCGTGATTAGGGTGTCTCTTTGGGTGTTTGTACTAACTGCATGTATAGCTGTCTTTGTAAGGTGTCTGTAGATTACTTTCTTTATGTATTTGTGGCAGTGATTGGCAATGAAGTGGCCACCTTGAAATGCTTGTCTGACAATTTTATTCTGATCTAAAACATTTTGTATTGCTTTTCTAACTGGTCCGATGATACTTTATTTACATTCTTTCATGTCATGCAATTTTTTCTTTATCTTTTTAAATTGCTTCTCCCACCTCCTCTTTTCAAACATCTTTTGCCACAAAGTCTACATAGATTATTTAGTTTTGTTATATGAGTTTCAAGAGAATGTTCCATCCTTGTCTGAAGTACAAAAAAAATTATTTCAGTACCACAAATAAAATTAATATAAAAAAATAAAATCACTCAACCAAAAATAATAATGTTATTTCACACAACGGATTGCCCAGATTTTAAATAATCATAACTTTTTTATTTCGTGTGAATTAAGCGTACTTCTTGGACATACTAATTGCAAATTTATTGAATTATTTGAGGGTGTAAGAAAATATGACCCTCATGGTGACAAAACATGTTTTAAAAATATTTTAATCAATGATATACGGTGGACAGAACAATTTCACTCACTAATTTGAAATATTCTTATCTGCTTTATAATCCAATTGGCACTTCACAAAAATATATATAATTACGACAGAAATTTAAAATATTAAAAAAAATAAGAAGAAATTGTGTGTGACACATAGGTTTCCAGTATTAAGTGATGTAAGGAGTGCATTTCTTATGAATTTTTTGACAATATCACCCTTGTTTTCGGTCCTCGCTTACCTCCCCTTGTTTCAACTGACGAAGGTGCAGGTAATTAATCACTTGTGACAGGTGAAGTTCCCTGTTATCAGTGATTTGCCTGTGATCAGGGGAGTGGAATGGGCGACAGGGGAAGATGCACAGTGGGTGGCACGGGGGATACAGCAAGATCAAAGCAAAAACTAAAGAGTCAAAAATTAAGTTAGTTTTATTCGCCGTGCTGAATTCAATTATGGTCTGTGTGGATAATTAGTCTGCTGTCTTCTGATCTAACAGTCAATGCCCTCGTGTCTGGTGTCCTCTCCTTTACAACCTGTGCGGCTACATGGTCTTGTGGTATGACACTCGGATTGGAAGGTCCTGGGTTCGAGCCTCGATCGGCCCATATTTGAATCCTTGGAAAATCCTCTTTACTCACATTCTCGCACCTTACTCAGGTGTAAAATGATTACATGGCCATTAACAGCTTTGTGCATGTTTAGCGGACATTGCGCTATTTAAAAACTTACTTTTTTAAAAATCTTATCAAACTTTTTATCTATCCATCTATCAATCAACCTATCTATCCGCCCTCCATCCACTGATCTATCCACCAATCAACCCGCCCATCCATCCATCCATCTATCAACCTATTCATCCATCCATCTATCCATCTACACAGCCACTCATCCATCCACCAACCCACATCAAGACCCAATCATCACCCAAGCCACCGTGTGTATAACACACACAAACACACACACGCACACACACACACACGCACACACACGCACACCCCCCCACACACACACCCACACACACACACACACATACACACACCCACACACACACACGAACACACACATACACACACATACACGCACACACACACACTCACACGCACACACACACACACACACGCAATGGCATCATTTTACTGACAGGTCCCTGGCACAGTGGTTGATTCCATCTGGGTCTATAATTCAGTTATCATCTATCTAGGTCTGTTTTCATTCCATTCACCCAGCAGTCATTGCCCTCTCGGCCGTCAACAACCACCACCACAACAAACAATTTAAAAACAACAACACAACAGCAATAACAACATCAACAAACAACAAACAAACAACAACAACAAAATAAAACCAAAAAAAAAAAAACAGCAATAACACCATCAACTAACAACAAACAACAACAAGAACAACAACAAGAACAACAACAACATCAAGAACAAATACAACAACAACAACAACAATAACAATAATACAACAGTCGGCATACAGCAACTTACCTTTATACCGCAATGCTCCCTAAGTGTGCTTTAAGTTCTTTGCAAGGGGTCATCAGCCAACAGCAACATTATTTAACATGTAAGACGAATCATGGCGCATTTACAATATTTTTTTTTGTCGTCAGAGACAGATCAGGTAATTATTATTTTACACCTGAGTGCGGTGAGAAAATACGAGTATCGAGCCTTTTCCAAGGACGTAGTATCTTAAAGCACAATTCGTTTTCTTTCGTTTATATTAACCATTATACTGCCGTACTCTAGAAAAACCCATATTTAAAAAGTTTGGCCAGAAAACTCGTCCTTCAAATATCGATTTAAACGACCCTCATCTTGGCAAAAACTCTCAAACCTGGGACTTCGCGGCGTCATCCAAATACATCGCATTGCAACGCTCCACCATATACTCTAGGTCTTCTGGAAGGTCTCTACACCGAATGCGAGTGGGCCAACATCGACTCATATGTGAATGGGTACGTGGCGGTCATCCTCATCCATCATGATGATAATATATTATTATTGGAATCCGACCATTCAGCATTATGACGTCATCAGAAGTGGGGGGCATTGCTGTCACTCATCCCTCGTAAACACCCTTCACTTATATAATAATATACGCCCCCCACCCCCCTCCAACCACTACCACAACCACCTTCTCATGCCAACCAACGATTCTTACGATTCTCAACTCCGCAAAAAACAGCTCCATCAATCATATTGACAATCTGATCCTCCATCATAGCTATGCTTGACGTGCTCTGGAAAAACCCCCCACATATTTAGAAATTTGGCCAGAAAACTCGTCCTCCTTCAAATATCGATCGATTTAAATGACCCCTCGTCTTAGCAAAAAACTCTCAAATCTGGGACTGAACAAAGACTTCGCGAAGTCCCAGGTTTGAAAGTTGTTTTTTTTATTATTTTTTTCAAAAACGAGGGTCATTTAAATCGATCGATATTTGAATGACGAGTTTTCTGGCCAAATTTTTAAATATGTGTTTTTTTCCCCCCAAATCACGACAGTTTGATGTCTGTCCATTGTTCCATCGGTGCCCTGCCGAGGAGCACAATAAGAAGACAACGACAGGTACACAATATAATATTATTATTATTTTGATCTGGTCTGATCAGTGGTGATCGATCATCACCTCATTGGATAGACTGACTACTACTGTCTGGACCGGAAATGGACATGGAATAGACATTGTGCAACATCTTATACGTCTCTCTCTCTCTCTCTCTCTCTCTCTCTCTCTCTCTCTCTCTCTCTCTCTCTCTCTCTCTCCTTTATCTAGCCATCTATCTATTATAATAAGTTAATCATGTGCACGAACATCTATCTATCTATCTTTCTTTCTATCTACCTACCTATCTATCTATCTATCTATCTATCTATCTATCTATCTATCTATCTATCTATCTATCTATCTCTCTCTCTCTCTCTCTCTCTCTCTCTCTCTCTCCCTCTCTCTCTCAATCCCCATCCCTCCCCTTCTTTCTCTCTCACTTCCTCTCTATCAATCTCTGTACTTCTATCTTTCTCTCTTTCTCTCCCTCTCTCTATCTGCCTCTCCATATATATTACATGCGTAATATATAACATGTGTAATATATATTTCTATCTATCCATTTATCTCTATCATTAAAAAAGGGAGATGGAGTGTGTGTGTGTGTGTGTGTGTGAGAGAGAGAGAGAGAGAGAGAGAGAGAGAGAGAGAGAGAGAGAGAGAGAGCGTGTGTATATTACACCGGTTTTCCTTAAAATCGAAGACAACTCAAACTAACTCTCCATCTTCTCGTCACTCACTGGACCGGGCCAGCACTGCCGTACTCTGGAAAAAAAACACATATTTAAAAGTTTGGCCAGAAAACTTGTCCTTCAAATATCGATCGATTTAAATGACCCTCATCTTGGCAAAAACACTCAGACCCGGGATTTCGGCGAAGTCCCGGGTTTGCGAGGTTTTTGCCAAGATGAGAGTCATTTAAATCGATCAATATTTGAAGGTCGAGTTTTCTGGCCAAATGTTTAAATATGGGGTTTTTTTTTCTCCAGAGTACGGTAGAGCAGTCTTAATAGCCATGTAGCCTGTACTTGGCGCAGGACCAGAACCACCCTGTGCCTTCCACAAGGGAACAACAAATAATGGGCATTATACATGAAGTGATAATGGACCCAGGGACACCCGACATGCACAGGGGCAGGTCATTTGTGGGAAGAAAACGGTCATAATCGTTAACCTTGACAGACGCCAGGGGGTTGATTCTTCGTGGCCCTTGTGTCTCTGATCATCACCAAGGAAGTGGCGTTCAAACGCTGCTAATATGCATTTTCATCATTATGAATAATCTGCAATTTCTTTTTAAAATCATTTTTATTTAGATATTTAAAGAGGAAGTAACTCTCCTGGTTTGCCTCATAGTTATAGAATGATTGCCTAATTGTTTGGAAATTATTATTATTATTATTATTATTATATTATTATTATTATTATTATTATATATTATTATTATTATTATTATTATTATTATTATTATTATTATTATTATTGATTTTCTTATGTGGTGAATCTCTCTCTCTCTCTCTCCTCTCTCTCTCTCTCTCTCTCTCTCTCTCTCTCTCTCTCTCTCTCTCTCTTCCCCCCTCTATCTCTCTCTATCACACACACACACACACACACACACACCTCCTCTACTCTCACCTTCCCCATCCATCCATCCATCCATCCATCCCAACAACACCAACAAGCACCCCCCCCCCCCCCCATAACCAAATTAGGGGAATCCCCCATAGACGGCCCTTAATCTGTTCTGGCGTAACATTTGATGAAGTCATCGCATCAGGAACGTGCAGCTCACCCTCATCTCATCTCATCTCTGCTATTGTTTTACAATAATATTATCTGACATGCTGCCGTCAGTGAATGAATGGCCTAATAAAGTAGTCCTTCAGAGTCATTCAGAGCCCATGGAGCCGGAGTTTATCCCGGTTTCTATAGCGTGAAAAGGACAATAGCAATTTCTAGGCTTGCTATCCTTTGGATAGGACGCTAGTCTATTGCTAAGTACTTTCTGCCAAATCAAACAGACCCAGCTACCCATTCACTGCTGGGTGAACAGGGGAGTTAGGGAAAAAAGAGTCTCGACAGTACCCGGGGTCGATCTCGGCCCGTTTGTGAAACGAGTGCTCTACCAACTAAGCTATCGGGACCCCCTAAATGGCCTAATAATAATAATAATGATAATAATAATAATAATGATAATAAGAATAATAATGACAATGATAATAATAATAATAATAATAATAATAATAATAATAATAATATAATAATAATAATAATAATAATAATAATAATAATAATAATAATAATGATAATAATAATAATGATAATAATAATAATAATAATAATAATAATAATAATAATAATAATAATAATAATAATAATAATAATAATAATAATAATAATAATAATAATAATAATCGGAAGAAGAAGAAGAAGAAGAAGAAGAAGAAGAAGAAGAAGAAGAAGAAGAAGAAGAAGAAGAAGAAGAAGAAGAAGAAGAAGAAGAAGAAATGCCATTTGTATTGCGCCTTACCCCGATTTCAACAGGCTCTGTATTGACAAGGCTGACAGTAAATGAAGCTCAAAGCAGTCTCAAATTTTAGATTTTTTGACAAATTGTAGGATATTTTAATTTCATTAATTACATCGATAATATGATATTTTTTATGAATGTAAGTTTTCTGACCAAATTCTTTCAAAAGTGATTTGGTTTTTGGATATTTTGTGTGTTTGTTTGTTTTTTTTTTTGTTTTTTTTTTTGGGGGGGGGGGGGGGGTTGGTTTTTTTTTTTTTGTTTTTTTTTTTTTTTTTTTGGTTCTATTCTATTTGTTTGTTTTTTTTTTGTTTGTTTGTTTTTTGTTGTTTTTTTAGGTTTTCAGTACTCGACAGTGTAGTTTAAAAAGATTTTACATTGTTACTTGCGACATGTACAATTGTATTTCCTTTATTGTACTCTACGACATCAAACCATACTGACGCACAAGGTCATCGATGACGTCAGTTCTATACTTTTCTATTTCCATCTTTAAGCAACGCAACACGACGGACATTTTCGGTGACCCCATCCCCTGGTGCTTTTGAAATCATCAGCGTCGAAGAAAAAGAAGAAAGAACCCAACGAAGCTTGAAAGTACAATTATAAGCCTCAATTGTTTTCCTTGTGTCTTTATAGGAAATTGACGATGCATGCGTTTAGGTAAAATAGTCACCTATTCCTCCCACCAGATCGGTCGTACCAACCCATAGACCAACGTGTAAACTTAATAAATGTTTATAGTCTGCTAGAGCGACTTAAGTGAGAACTATTCACCCAACTGGCGGTCTAAACAAAATGAGAGTTTTTATATAGCGAAATATCAACTAGATGCGAGAACGGTGAGAGAGTGAATGTGAGTGAAGAGCCTTTTCCAAAGACTCCGCCGAGCGGAGGCTCTAACCCAGGACCATTCCGATCCGCAAGCCAGTGTCATACCAAGTAAACCGCATAGCACAACAAGAAACAAACAACAAGAAGTAGATAGCCCTTTGAAGGGAAATTGAGACATTTTCCGCCACTAGACTCTGCCTCCACACCCCCTCCCCTCCCTGCTACTTTCACGCCCCTCCTCCCCTCCATACCACAGACTAGGGACTGCCCCCATGTCATACACCTAATCAGTCTTACATCAGACATAGAGGCGTAAATAATAACTAGTCATACAGATCTATACTGTTATAGTCGGAGAATGTCACGTGGTAGACGAAACGGGATAAATATAGACATCGTCCCGTCACTCAACACTCTTAACAAGAACAAAAATTGACACCTCGTCATCTCACATTTTATAATCTATGGTAGACTATGCGGACGAAAATGTTAAGTGTGTTTCTTGTTTTGGCCGACATACATACCGGAGGAGTCCAGAGGAAATACGCCGTTGGGGATCGCAATGTCAAATAAATATTGCCAGGTTTTTATTGTTCATTCTTTGCCATTAAACAAACAACTACAATAGTAGCAACAAATCCGATAACAAAAAACAAGAGCAACAACAACAACAATTACAGCAGTAGCAAAAACAACTACTTCTGCTCCACCACCACCAACTTACTTATTTATCCGAACCAGAGACTACGACCTGAGCCCTAGCCCTTCGGTCTTCTGCCATGACGTAGAAGTTAGACGTCATTTGTAGTTTTTCCAGGTGACTATAAAGTGTGTTACTGATGCTTGGATTCACCACCACCACCAACAACAACAGTTACAGCAATGACAACTACTACACCAACAACAACAACAATAACAATAACAGCGACTGCACCACCACCAACAACAACAACACTTACGGCAGTAACAAGAATAAGAACAACAGTTACAGCAACAACAAAAGCAGCAACACCAACAACGCCTACATCAGTAACAATAGCTACAACAACAACTTCTTCTAGGCAAACTAGCGAAAGGTGTATGTCACAAATAGACGAATCGATGAAGGATTTTTACATTTATTTCTATTTCTTGTTTGTTTTCACGAAGAAGAAAGGCGTGAATGAATGAATGAATGGATGATGTTTAAGAATGACATATTTCTAAATATATAAATCGATGCTTTCTTATATTTTTGACGGGGGAATTGACGGACGAGCTTGAGAAAAGATGGATGTTTAAAGTAGTTTTTAAATATGATAATATCGATTCATCAATAAATCAATGGAGGGAGAAAAGAAATAAACACAGCATTAACCCTCTCCTTACCACTTGCAGGAAAATCGTCACATTTGTTACGACACGGTGATGATATACGTTTTTCTTATTCAGATTTATTTTGTACACCACAAACTTTGAAGAATGATCTTTGTTTAATCAATAAGAACATAAAGTTGTTTTATAGAGAGATTGTTTGAGTGTTTTTTTTTTAAATCAATTTTTCTGCTAGGTATTTTGGGAAAATACTGAAAACGATCGGTATGGAAAGAGTTAAAGGATAAACAATGCGTCGATAGGAGGAATGTTGTGACGTCATTGTTCATTGTTATAATTTTTTAACCGCTAGAAAGGTGATTCATTCTCAATAACGTCCCTTTTAGAATGAATGATGTTGACATCACTCATATTTTTATTTCTTTTTAACTATAAGTTGGGTCATTAGTTCTCACTAAAATTATCTCAATCCGACTATAAACAAAGTTTGAGGTTATGTATAGTATAGTTTTGTGGTTTGTTACGGTTGATCTGGTTGGTAGAACTTGTATTTTACTTTAAGGCATACCCTTAACAATCCCAATTGAATGGACATACAGTATGTACTGGCCCATTCATCGTGCGACTTTCCAACAACAACCTTTCTGAAAACCTTTTGTGTGGCGAGGCGATGCTATACACATTCATGAAAAGAAAATTATTTATCCCTAGTTTTGTCATTCAACATTGTCACGAGCGCACGTGCCAACAGTTGTGTTTGTACTCACGTCTGTGTGTGTGTGTGTGTGTGAGAGAGAGAGAGAGACAGAGGGAGAGAGAGAGAGAGGGAGAGAGAGAGAGAGAGAGAGAGAGAGAGAGAGAGAGGTTGGAGATTGACCCCCTGCACTGTGTGATTCTGTGTAAAACTTTTTTTTATATCATTTTAGCGTCCACCAATCATTAGATGCATCATCCGGCTAATATTTTTTTAAACCCCCCAAAAAACAACATTTGATTGTGATATATCAAGATCAATTATGACGAGTGTTTGTGTTTTAATTCCGTTCGTCTACCTGATATATATTCCCAATAGCTTAATAACGTTAATAGTAATTTACGGATGGTGTCCACATATCCAACAATAAGTCTTATTAACGATAATTAGGTTACTTACTGGGACTTAGTGTCATGACTGATACCGACATTTTGTGGACCTCAACCTTTGGGCTTCTGGGTGTTATAGGCGGTTTAAAATGTGATTGGCCCCCCTCCCCTCCAACTCTCTCTCTCTCTCTCTCTCTCTCTCTCTCTCTGTCTCTCTCTCTCTAGCCCTCTCTCTCTCTCCCTCCCTTCTTACCTATTTCTTTTCTATTTCCCTCCTCCACTGGCCTATCCACTCTTCTTGAAATCTTGTTATGCTCGGTATCATTCTGTGGTCTTTTCCTCTACTTTGTTTATCATCATTCTCCACGTCCTCTCTTTGCCCTCCACCTCCTCTCCCTCTCTTAGGCTTCTCTTAATACTATTATTCTCATTTCATCCTTTTGTTCTTTCTTCTTCACTTCATTGATATGTAAATAAAATGCGAAAGGGGGACTGAGAGGGAGGAAGGTTGGAAAGGGTGGGGGAAGAAATATGAGATGACCATTTAAATGACAGTCGGGTATTAGAAAAATGATTACGTGACATTAATAATGATGAACGACAAAGATTAGTTGAGTCCTTGGTTAAGTCGGGAAGGGGGGTGGGGGATGTCTTCTGTCGTACGCTGGAAGAAAAACAAAACAAAACAAAAATTAAAATATTTTGGGCACAAAACTCGTCCTTCCAACCTCGATAAAATTACCCTCGCCTTGTCCAAAACTCTCAAACCGTGGACTTTCGGCAGTAATGGATGGATTGAGATAGATAGATAGAGAGAGAGAGAGAGAGAGAGAGAGAGAGAGAGAGAGAGAGAGAGAGAATTTAAGACAGATCATAGAATGAATGAGAGGGATATATAGATGAATGGATGAGAGAGGGATATGGATAGAAAGAAAGAGAGAGAGAGAGAGAGAGAGAGAGAGAGAGAGAGAGAGAGAGAGGGGGGGGGGGGTAGATGATTCATCCCGACCAAATCACATAATGGCCACCAGTGTTGTTCCGATACTTCTAATAACGTATCCGGGTACAAACAATGGCCGACCTCCACTTGACCTTAATTAAATAAGAAGCCAGTTCCGGTATCGGGTTTGGGCCACACGATCCTGCCTGGCATTATTTGCTTTGGTGTTCGAGAACGATCCATGGATTACGGTTAGTTAGTTAGTTGTATCCAAGGGAGTGATTCTATGGATACTTTTTTTTTTTGGACGATGATAATGCTACTACTGCTGGTTCTAATTACAGGGTGGATCTTCTATAAATAAACGCGTGCGCAGAGTTGGACTGCGCACCTAATGCAATTTGCTATTTCAGTAAAAAATGTTGTTGCTGTTGTTGTTCGTTATTGTTGTTATATTTGTTTTGGATATTTCAGTGTATGTTTTATTGGGTTTGTTATTTTTATTATTATTTTTTTTTAAACAGGCGATGGAATAGGGGTAGGTAGAGATTCCAGACCTACAGAGATCATGCGTTATAGCAGCAACATCCTGTCGTTTTCATTAGTAACCAAAAACTTGTCTATTTGAACGGCCGATATTTGGCCTTTGGTATATAAGAACGTGTTTCAGAACAATACACGCCAGTGGCGTTTCAGAACTAGCGATAAATTAATGGACTTGTTGGTTTTTGTGGCATTCCTATCGACAAACAAAAAAAAAAGTGATAAAAGAGGTAAGATGAACACCTTTTACCATTATGGTCGGTGTTTGTAAAATCTCTTTTATTAGATGAGGGATTTTTCAAAGGATTGGGGATTGGAGCAATGACGAGTAGAGAAGAAAGGGAGCATTGGAATTTTGGGTGTGTTTTGATTGGGGTTATGGGGTGTTTTGAAAGAAACGTTAGAGGAATATCGAAAAGGGGAAAAGTTTTGACAGAGAGAGAATTCTAGAGTGGACGAATATGACAGGTCAACGAGTGGTCTTGGGGATACTGTTGAAACTTATAGGAGAGCGGATGGGTAGAGGAAGAAGAAAAATAAGTGCTTTGGGGGTTGGGAGGGGGGGGGGGCAGATTGATGAGGGAGTGGGAATAGATTACGGCATTTTATTTAACAACACTCTTTCCCATTTTCTTTCTTTTTTTTTTTTTCAACACATTCTCTTCATTGAAGCAACGTTAATTGCCAATAATATTATTTAATTACGCGGGGGGCTGGAAACCACATTTCCGTTGCTCTTCTGCGCCACTGACTTTCACATTTTATAGCGACCAAGGGAAACAACTGTTGTATTGGCGATGTCTTCATTGATTTGACAACTGCGATAGGAATTAATTATGGATGTTTTTCCTATCTCCGT
This sequence comes from Berghia stephanieae, assembly GCF_034508935.2. NCBI lineage: Eukaryota > Metazoa > Mollusca > Gastropoda > Nudibranchia > Aeolidiidae > Berghia > Berghia stephanieae. The sequence continues at coordinate 44,544,054 of NC_088365.1, read as the reverse complement.
TTTCATCTCAATGTTTGTCGTTTTGTTGTCACAGAAATATAATGCTGCAAAGGGGGGGGGGGGGATTCTCGTTTTCCTTCACGCCTTGTCTAATGTGTGAAACATCAATATCTTGTGTGTGTGTGTGTTTGTGTGTGTGTGTGTGTGTGTTACAAGCGTGGTTGTCAGTGTGTGTGTGTGTGTGGGGGGGGGGCGTTAGAGCGAGAGAGAGAGAGAGAGAGAGAGAGAGAGAGAGAGAGAGAGAGAGAGAGAGAGAGAGTTTGAGTATGCGCGTGTGGTTTTCAGGGAATTGTTTAAATGCTGCCTCGGCTGAAAAAAAAAAAAGGGGGGGGGGGGGGGGGGGTGGATGAGGAGATATCACCGAATCATCTGTGCTGTTAACATTTGTTATTTGGATATTGTTTTCGTGGTAATTTTAAAGGATGACGAAAAAAAAAAGGGGGGGGGGGGGGGTGGGGTGGGGGGGTGGGCTTTTTCCCTCCAATTTGTATAATGGACTGGAGGCAAAAAATGGGCAAGGAGGAATTGCTGAAATCTTGTGGGGATTCTGGATTTTTTAATAGTGTCCGTGATTACATGAGGGGGTGTGGCCAGGGTGACAGTTGGGATGGCAGGGGGAGGGGGAGGGGGGGGGGGGTTTGAAAGATCGTGGAAAAAACATTTGGGGATTTTGTTGTCTTAATGGCTTCCATAGATTTAGGTTGGGGTTTTTGAGATAGTGACAAGGCCCCCCGGGGGGGTCGGGGAGAGGGTGGGGGGGGGGGGCGGTCTTTGGGGTGAGTGGGGGGCCATGCTGGTTGCTCGTTTTTAGATGGGGAAAGATGGAAGATGGCATATTTATAGGTGGAGGTATTGAGGGAGTGATGGATGAAAGAACCAAAAGAGGGGTTTTGTATATTTTCTTGTAAAGGTATTTGTGAATAGGTTGGGGGGGAGGGGATGGTGGTGTTTTGATTTGTGGGGGATGAATTGGTGGATGGATAGATGGTTTGATGAATGGGCGGATGGGGGGGTTGAAGGGATGGATATACCGATTTTTGAAGAGATTTTTAGATGGGAGGAATGAAGGATAAATAGATGGATGGGTTCATGGATGATGGATGGATGAAAGTTTGGTTTGTTGTACTTTTGGAGATATAAAAAAGGTTTAATGGAAGATGGATAAAAAATGGTTTAAACGGATAGTGAATGAATAATTATTGGGAGAGAAAATTGACAGAATATGTTTTTATCTCAGGGGTATTGTTGCTTTTTTCCAGGATAAGGGTTCAATTGATTGGTTTGACGCTGTTTAAATCCCCCTGATGTATAATTGAGGTAAAATGTTTGGGTATGAAACGGGAAAAAAACTTGAAAAAGAGGGTGGATAAAGGCGGATGGATGGAGGATGGGGATGGGACGGGGGAGGGGGGGGGGGTGAGATTGGGAAGAGGGGGTGTATTGTATTCTGGAAAAAACCCCTGTTGCTTCCATTGTATTAAGAGCGGCAGCCATCTCTGGCAATTAATCGTCTTTATACTTCGAAAAGATCACTATTCGTTAATGTTGATGATGATGCGACGACGAAAAAGATGATGGTATTAAATGAGAAAGTTAAGGATATTGCGCAATTAATGCACTTTTCTCTTTATCTGGCACCCCTTATACCTACTCTTATTAAAACATACTTTTGGGTTTAAATGTGTATTAAAATTTAAATTTCTATTATTAAAAGGGGAAAAAAAAATAAAATTTTGTTGTGAATGGCTCGTAAATCAAATTATCTATTCTCTCCGGTCCTTTAAAACCCCCCTGGTCCTTTTTTTCCCCCCCCCCCCTCCCCCCGTTTTAAAACACATCCCCCTCTCTCTCACCTCTCTCTCTTCACTCTCTCTCTCTTCTCTCTCTCTCTTTTTTCTCTCCCTCCCCGCTCTCTCTCTTCTGTCACTCTCTACCCTCTCTTCTATGTCTTTATGTCGGGGTGTGTTTTTGTGTGGTGTGTGTGTGTGTGTCTTTCTTCTCTCTGTGTTCTTTTCCCCCCCCCCCCCCCCCCCACCCCTTATTTGAGTTTATATTTTTTTCTTTTTATTTCTTTTTTTTTCTTTTTTAAAAAAAAAAAAAGGGGGGGGGGGGGGGGTAAATTGAAACTTTCGGGTCCGTAAAAATAGGAGAAGCCCCGACTTCTTCAAGCACAGTTCAAACACTCATGGATTTAGCTGCATAAATTGCCCTTTCCTCTCCATCGTAATCACGCTTGTGTGTGGATTTTTTTATCTCATAATATTAATTTTTGGGAAACTTTGTGTTTTTAAATGTTTTCTCTTTTACCAAAAAACATCGACTCTTTTTCTCTCTTCTCTCCTCTCTCTCCTCTTCTCTCTCTCTTCTCTCCCTCCCCCCTCTCTCTTATTTTCTCTTTAACCCATCTATAAATTTTCTATCTATCTATTATCTATCTATCTATTATTATCTCTAAACCCAGAACTTCATTTTTCACCCCCCATCCACCAAACCCCCTGATTGAATATTATTTTCCCTTTTGTTTTATTGATAGGATATGGATAGTACTTTCTTGGAAAAATAGAAAATAAGTCAAGAAAAAAATTCCCCTGGGCGTGACGAGATAAAACTAAGCGTTTATTTACTCTTCAGGCCCCGTTTTTGGGGGGGGGGGGGGGGGGCTTTTTTTTAAATTTTTTTCCGAAAATCATCTTGAAATACCCATCATTTTTAAAAGACCCCCCTTGTTAAAAATTTAGGCTTCCAAGGAAAATCCGGGTATGAGGGTTTTTGGCCTGATCGATATTTCAAGGCCAGTTTTCCCAAACCAAAATCCTGTAATGCCCGGGTTTTTTTTTTCTTCCCAGAAAAAGGGGGCAGTGTAAGAGTGTTTGGTTATCATCCCCGTTAAAGAGATGATAAGAGGAAAATTAAAACGGAAGCGCACGCGCGAGGGGGGGGGGGGGGGGGTTGATGTTTTGAGTTGGTAGGGGTTTTTTTCCCACTTAAAACATGATTTTAAAGGGGGAGGAGAGGGAGAGAAAAGAGAGAGAAGAGGAGAGAGAGAGGAAAAGAGAAGAGAGGATGGATGGATGGTTGTGGTCTAAAAAAAAACGCGTTAATTTTACGTGAGTATTTCATAAACACCACGTTCGCACCCGCCTAAACAAACGGCCCATTAAAAAATGGCAAAAGGGTTTCTATGAACCTGGCAGTTGAATTTTTTAAAACAAACCCCTAAAATGACATTGGAAATTTTATTTAAAGAATGAAAAAAATAAAATTTAAAAAATTTAAAAAATATAAAAATTTACGTTTAAAATTAAATTTATATAGAGGGGGCATCAGACAGGGGGTTATGGGTTTAAAAAATTGTAACTCTTTACAGGCGGAGGGGTTGGAAAAGTACTGCCCCCACTTTTTTTTTTTCTCAAAAAAAAGGATAATCTATTTATATTTCCATTTGCTGATCGGTCAGGCCTTTAAACAAAAAGATCAAAATAACATAGATAATAGCTTGTTCCAGGGTTACGAAAAAAACCAAATCTATCACCTTTATCAAATGTAAAAAAAACATCCCCCCCCAAAACCCCCCCCCCCCCCCCCCCCCCCCCCCCCCCCCACCCCCCCCCCCAGTTGGGAAAAGTCTTGTGTCTGTCATGGTGTTCGATATTGTAAACAGTTGAATACGATTTTGTGATCTACCATCTGGAAGGGACGATATTAAAATTTGGCCAGAAACTCGTCTTCTATTATCGACAAATTTAAAATTTCTCTTGGCAAAAAAAAATTAAAAATCTGGGGCTGAGAAGACTTCGGCGAAGTCAAGGTTGAGAGTTTTTGCCAGTGAGGGTTTTAAAATCATCCTATTTGAAGGGGAGTTTTCGGCCAAAATTTTAAAAATATGTTTTTTTTTTCAGAGTACGTCTGTAATGTTTATAACAAAATCTTCTAGGAAATGGTTTTAGCTGGGTTTTGTTGTTGTTTGTTGGTTCGCGTTTATTATTTGTTTCTCTTTCATGACTGACGTTATTCAGTTTGGAATTTCCCGGGCCAGGTAGCTCAATCGTTAGATCACTAGTTAAAATCATTGTTGATATTGCAGTTTCCAATTTCTAAAATATATATCAGAGAGAGAGAAAAGTTCACAAGTACAAA
>NC_088365.1:44527417-44537417 GCF_034508935.2 Berghia stephanieae | reverse complement strand
TTTTTTTTCCACCTGAGGTATTATGTTACAACAGAAGATAGATAATACTGTAATAACATGTTGAACTTGAAGGGGATTTGTTAGTCATAGTTGGTGTTGTGTTGCGGCTTAAGACCTGTACTCGCTGACGCCTAAAAAACGTGAGCTTTTATATAGCGCAATATCCACTTAATGTTCTCAAAGCGCTTTACAATGGGGCGCTGACCAACAGCAACATTTAACATGTAGAACGAGACATGACGCCTGTCTGGCGATATTACAAAAAAGACAACCTGTTTGACGGCAGTTACTCGTGTTCACCTGAGTACAGTGAAAGAATGTACGTAAAGAGCCTTTTTTCAAGGACACAACTATGCGCCGAGAGGGCTCGAACCCAGGACCTTCCGATCCGGAAAGCGAATGTCATACCACAAGACCACATAACCGCACTTGATTGAGACCTGCACTCGCTGACACCTTAAAAAAGTAAGGTTAGAGTTTATCTACATACAGACTCAGATGCAGCAACGTTACGTACTGTGTTTGTACTTTTTCTCTTAAATATTTTCAACATTGTTTACGTTCACGTTATAGTTAGTGCCTTGAAGCTGTCGGTACGCGGTACCTTATGACCGGACAAAACTTCATCATCTTCTTATATTCCTTCCTTTTGTGTATGTGTGGTGTGTTTTGTGTGTGTGTGGGTGGGTGTGTGTGTGTGTTGGAGGGTGGAAGCTTTTTTTCTTTTTAAAACAAATATTTTTTTTTTCTTGTTGTTGGCACATCTGTCCGTCCACCGTAGCTGGATGAATTCTCTTCTTCTGAGCCATAAACTTGATCCAGTCAAAAAGGGATAACAAATAAATACGGAAAAGTATATAAATGAAAAAAAAATGATTTATTTTTTTAAAAACCGGGACAAATTGGTGGGGCTGACAAAAGTTTGCTTTTACTAGCACGTTATTATGGGTCAGTCAAATAGTATCACTTTTTGTCAGTCGGTACCAATTCAATCCAATCCAATCCAATCCATTTCATAGTGTTATCGGATTTCATATTCAGTTTATTCTGTTTGACTGATTACTCATTCGGTGTAAAATCCACTTAAAGCAGTTTTTTGACAGGGTGCAACGTCATTACTGTCGAGAATAGCAAGAAGTACTAATCTACTCAAGGACCGGTACCCACTATGCAAACCTGCCTACTACTACGAAAAAATTCGTAAAATTACGAAATTTTTGCTCCGATTTCATTAGAACGTCGTGAGCATTTCTAAAGTCATTTAAAATTGATTGAAAATGAAAGCTGATGCCAGAGGGTTGTACAATACTAGGATTTGTGAAGGTAGATTGTTAAACTCTCGAACGTTAACTTAAGCGATATAAGAGAGACAGAGGAGAGATAGAGAGAGAGACAGAGAGAGTGAAGAGGAGAGAGAGAGGAAGATGAGAGAGGAGAGTGAGAGGGAGAGAGAGGGGGGGGGGGTGGTGGTGAAGGAAAAAAGCCGATAAAAACTACGAAATTTTAAATTTTCAAAGGCAGGGAGGACTGCCAATATGGGTCGATAACAAGTACTCGGAGTGTCGAGTAGTCCCTTCCGATCCATCGATCAAATTGTTATTAGCTTGGATGATGAGTTTTGTGGTAATTTATTTGACGGCTGTATTGTAAGGTGGTGTCGATGGGGCATTGTGGTTGTAGAGGGCCGCCTGTGTGTGGGGGTGGGGGGGGGGGGGGGGGGGGGCGCAAACATTTATTGGGATGGGGGGGGGGGGGGGGAGGGGAGGCAGAGGAAGTGGGCACATCATATTTCAGGGATGCGAATGATTGATTGAATTGAAAATAATATGGTTGACGGGGGGTTGGAGGAGGAGGGGGGAGAGAGAGGAGAGAGAGAGAGAGGAGAGGAGAGAGGGAGAAGAGAGAGAGAGTGAGAGAGAGAGAGAGAGAGAGAGAGAGAGGGGGGGGTTGAATGAGACTTCGAAACTGTAATCTGTATAAATAAAATAAAATTAAATTCTCTTAATTCATCTCATAGGGGAAATTTGTTCTGTGGTCTATTCCAAGGTAAGACTGGAATAACTCAGGCGTTAGCCGCAGTGCAGCGCCGCAAAATTGAGTAGGCTGAGGCGATCGCTCAAGCCAACAGCACAGGGGCGGGTGCATTTGGGTACTGAGCAAAGGACCGTACCGCCTGAGCCACGCTCGATATTTGAAGGACGAGTTTCTTGGCCAAATTTTAAAAATGGGTTTTTTTCCAGAGTAACTGCCAGAATAGGGAAATGAGATTAGCGGAAGAGTAGCATCCCTTGATTGGGAGTCACCCATAGTCTGTGACGTCACCGGCGGAAAAGTTATTAGAGAGAGAGAACGTTATGTGGTTGTGCGCATGCGTCTCTCGTCCTAACATGAAGTTCTCTCTCTAATAACTTTTCCGCCGGTGACGTCAGACTATGGGTGACGTCCAATCAAGAGACGCTACTCTTACGCTAATCTCATTCCCTATAGTAAGTAAAGCCGCATCACTGACCTCAGTCACGGATCTTTCCACGCCTCTCATTTCCGAACAAACAAAGGGCAGGGCACTCTTCTGGTACAAACACGATTGGTGAAACTTGTAAGTAATCGTAACAGTGAGTGTCAGATCGGCATGTCCCGCCCCCCGTACACCTGTTTACAGGTCTGATAACCGAATGCAATTGTCGCGTTATGTAGGTAGAAGTGGGCAATTAGGAAATAGACAAATAGGAGTCGGATAGTTTCCCCAAAGACATAAGTCGTCCTGGTGCCTCTTTTACCCTGTTATAGTCGGGTTAAAGTTCCTGACAACTCGACAGATAGTGTGTATTGCTTTTGGGTTTGAGTGTAAAAAATAATAAAAAAAAATAATCAAGTTTTATTTTGGCTAGGTGTGACATTTCAAGAAAACCCATGAAAATGGTCTGTTTTGTTATGAAACGATATTTTAAAAGTTCTTAGAGTATTTCCATTAAACAATGGGACCATCATCAAAATTGGGGTTATCGGACTGTAAATAAGTGCACGTCGGCATTCTTGAGTCAAGAGGTGCAAGAATACAAGTGTAACAAGTCCTTAGAGATGTAAAGGTGAATGAGTGCAGTACGCGATGGAATCAAAATTTGATACACTGTCTCCAGCCGCCCCAACTACCCGTACCCTGCCTTGATAAGTAGTGTTCCCGCCCCACCCAACCCCCTTTCCTTGTTAAGGGCCCTTTTCCACCCTGCCCCTCCCCACTTCCTTAAAAATTATTATTGTATATTATAATTTGTAATGGATGTGATGGCGGCTAGGACTTCATATAGATGTCGCTGGATGGCGGCCATAGGGTGCAACATGCTGTTGTGAGGAGGGATTTTTCAATTCCTTATTTTCCGTTCCGTTTAAACTTGATGGTTGTCATTAATGTGATAATGATGATGATGATGATGATGATGACGGTGGTGCTTGTGGTGTTTGTAGTGCAGTTCCTTCTACATTCTACACTCTCTAGTTTGCTATATTGTTGTGTGATTATGATGATATCGGCTTTTTTCCTTCTCTCCCCCCCCCCCCTTCTCTCTCTCTCTCTCTCTCATTCTCTCTCTCTCTCTCTCTCTCTCTCTCTCTCTCTCTCTCTCTCTCTCTCTCTCTCTCTCTCTCTCATTTTCTCTATTTCCTCAAATACAAGAAGACCCAATTTGCTGATATGAAAATACATACATCCATCCCCACCCACCTCTACTAGCGAATTAGAATGCGAATTTTTTGCTTCTCTTTCATCGTGCGAGATGTATCAATATTTTTAGAACACCTGTAACAATAACACCTATATCCATGTAAGGGGAAGGGGGGGGGGGGGGGGTGGTAGTGAAAACATGAATGAAACCAACGAAACAATTAAAACTATTCACAGAAAACAAGGTTAATTTATGTAATCGGGAAGGCTTGAGCTGGGTTCCGGGAAAGGGAAGGTTGAAAGGGGGGTCGCAAGAGTTTATTTAAAAAAAACCCCCAAAAAAACAGAGTTGAAGTACGCGACCTGCCTGATACTACGAAAGTACGATTTTTTGGCTCCAGCTACAGTACAACATTCGCCTCTTTGACTCGTAAATCTTATTGAAAAGGAAAGTTTAGTTCCTTAGAACATATTTTAGGATTTTGAAGCATTTTTGGGATCATGCTGAGAGCAAATTATTTATTTGTAAAGTTATTTCAAGTGACTTTTTCTTTTTTCCCTTGGAAATTACGAATTTTAGAAATTTCATGTAGGCAGCTGCTCTGCCGTGATATGAGAAAAAGACGCATAACGGGAAAACCTACTTTTTCAGGAAACGCAAAAAACTGTTTTACTTAATAACATTGTAACTATTGGCTCGAATCTAAAGAATTAATAGGTAATTAAAGATAATTTTTTTTGTTTTTTTATTCATGGAACTTGAAAACTAAATATTTGTATCAACTGTGTAATTCACCAAAAGACCTTTTGCCAAATCCATGATTGAAATTGATTGACACATGTCTTTCACAGATAGACGCAAAATATTATGCGTCCATCGCACTTTCGGATGTGTATCCAGTGTGTGACAAACGGAGCATATTGTTTTTGCGTCTGTTTGTCATAGACTGGGCTATTTAGCGGCAATGTGCTTATTGAATTACAGTGTCATGTGAGGACGCATATCGCCCAATGTTAAGCATATATAAGCAAAAAACATCATATCGCAGGTCCCTAGAATAATCGGAAGAAACCAATCAAAAACATACGGTATAGGATATCAAGTGAACATGCTTTATTCAGAACAATCGCACCAGTCATGTAAATTTTCATAATATTTTCATTTGCAGTGATTTGATTAGCATTTTTGTATAACTAGTACTAACTCTCTTTCTCTCCCTCTTTCGTTATAGTTCACTAACATGGAGTTTGCTTTTGTAATCATTGCTAATATTATCACATTACATATTTATACTTCCATCTCTTCTCTTTAGCAGATAATGAATTGAATCATTACTTTGGTGTAAACGTTGCGTGTCGTACACATTGTTTGGAAGGTCAACGTTTCCACTAGTCAGTGAATGATGAAAGGACATTCACCTGTAGGATTTGCAAGAATTTTATCGTGGAGTGGTTGGTAGGTTATCCAGTACTTTCGTCTATTGGGGGGGGGGGGGGGCGTCAAACCCCAAGTTGTTTCACGATCTATCCTCTTGTAAATCCTACACCCCTGGATTTTGTACGAAAACTTTGGCGTACAAGCAAATCCGCGTTTCGAATGTCACATTCGTTGAAGGTATCTTCTTCAAAGCTATTTGAAGAAGAGTGCTTTGGTGACCCTCGCCTGAATTCTTCACAAACATCTTAGCTAGGTAGGGACGATTGTCAGCTTTGCTCAACTGACTCCAGAATCCCAGTTGGCAAAGTCATTAACCTCACGGTATTGTTGGCAGCCTGCGTTTACGACACATTGTTCAAAATTCATTGAGATCAATATTTGCCGTCTTTCTGTCTCAGAACTCTTTGGATTCCGGCATGGGTGGAGTCAGCTGCCATAAAAGTTGACCAGGCTCAAAATTAGTTGATTGTGATGGTGCTTACTTTTGTATCGTAGTAGTCTAATCATTTACAAGATGAAGTAACATAGTTTAAAGGGTACATTTTTATCTTGGGCGCTACGTTATCCAGCGAGTGTCACGATTCGCCATCAGCTTATTATTAGGAAAATGGTAAGAAAGTGATGCAAGGTCTTCATCTTTTCGTCCTGGAAATTGTTATTCCATATCACGGCAATGTCCTTTTCACTTTTTTTTGCGCCCCTTGGTGCAAATGTCTTTTGAATAAGGGACCCAATTGCTTGTGAAAAGATTTGTTAGATGTTCTTTCGGCAGTAAAAATACTCTTTGGATCAGCGGCAAAAAAACTGGGTGGGTGTGTTGGCGTTTACGCTTTATCTGCATCCCGTTGTACCTTTCTTGCTTTCTGTATCGTTTCGGATGGATGTTTTTTTTGGCACACGGTTCAACCTTTCTTACAGTTGCATAGTTGTTTGTGCAACAAGAAGGACTGCATTTTTCCATTCTTCTTGCCAGTACAGCTCGTGTGATGTTAAGTTCTTTAAATGCAGAATAGTGAGTTTCTTTGATAGGCTTTTCCAGGACTTCGCAAAAAGTTTTGGATTCATTGATGATCAGATCAGATGGTAAATATCTTCTGAAAGGCGGGTTGCTCACGTCTATAATGAAATGCTGCTTTATTTTTCTTATGTGTTATGGATAATGTGTGGTCAATTTGTGCCGGGATATGACGTCCGATTGTCAACAAGGGGTACTTCTTGACATTGTTTTCGTTAACACCGACATCTTGAAAGGCTCCTTTCAGTTTGCCTTATTAGCTTTGAATCCGAGAGTAGTAAGGAAGAACTTTTTGCACACGGGATGGAAGACTCCTCTTCCTGTTTCATTGTTTAGTTGATGTAATGTAGGCAATTTTCTCCTTGGAAAGAAGCCTTCGCCCTGTTCTCTGCATTCTGTTTTATTCCCAAGTCCGACAAATTGGCGCTGGTCCTTCCAATCCTTCCCAAAACATTGTTAAGCCCGTCGTGGTCTCCAAGAATCTGTAGGGCTTTTTTGGAGCAGATCGGCGCAAACCTTCCAAGACCGAATGCTTTTTCTATTCCAAAAGCTTGTGTTTTCCTAGTTGCTTTTGTTCGGCGTCTTGTGTTTCTCTTTTTTGAGTGATAGACACTGTCTTATTTCTGATCTGGGTAGTTTTGTTTCACTCTGCTATCATGGTTCTATAATCGTGGACACACTGGAACTTCTCCTTCAGATATTTTCCTAAACGGCAAAGGATGCCGGCGTGGCAGTTTCGGACAAATCTCTTCTCTTCAGCAAATGGAACCTAGGGCAGTGGTTTGGTGTATATTTAGAAGAAAAGTTCCAAATACATTTCAAATCTGAGTCAATATTAAACTTTGTTTCTCAATGGTAAATTCAACAAAAATCCATATCGTTTCATTGCTTCTTAAATTAACAGCCGTTTATGCTTCTTCTGCAGATTTTTATCGGTGTTGAGGTTAAACCTTTCAGCTCGTTCCTCCGTTTTTCTTGTTGTCCGTGGTTTCTTTAAATTTTTTCCCTCTGCTTTTATGACACTCTACTCATGTAATTCCTCGTGATAGGGTTTCATGTGGATCTGAGTGCTTTTCATGGAAGTAAATATCTGTTTCACTGGAGTCTGTTGTCATGTTATTTAATCGGGTTGGTGAGGTGGAGGTACCGGGGCTCTTTTAGGGGTTCGATTTATTGATGGAAGAGATATAAAAATGGTATTCAAAAAATTGAACGTGGTGGACTTATTAAATTATTCTTTATATAAAGTAACGTTGTTATGTTATGATATTGGTTTCAGTTGCTTGCCTTTCCCAAAAAGAATTTGAAAAGGAATTGGGGGGTTTTGGATGCAAGCTAGGCTTTTGTCTCGTAGTTAAGGTTTTCAATTTGTTCAGAAGTTACCGAGTCCGCACAGTCCTAGGTTGGTTTCCAGGCACGATTGGTTTTATTATTTTTCCCACTGTCCTGATCCAAGCAAGGGGGGTGGCTTTTTGGGTTTCAAATTTCAGTGGAAAGGTGGGGGTGCGCACTTTTAGTAGAACGCCGGGGAGAGGGGGGGGGGGGGGGGGGTGTTCATTTTCACAAAGAAGGGGTTTGAAACGAAAAATTTTCAAACCACAGAAATTACAGGGACGTATTTTGTATAATTTAAGAATGAATTTTAAGTTTAATAAGATCAAAAGGAGGGAGGGGGGGTTCGCAAAAAAATCCCGAAAATTAATGGATGGTGGGGGGGAGGGGGGGGGGGGGGGGGTTGGGGGGGGGGGGGGGGGGGGGGGTTTTTGGGGGGGAACTAGGGGGAATGGCTGCTGCTATTCTATATACTATACTACTACTTATTCTTTACTACTACTACTATACTACTATTTGATCATGTACTATATTACTATACTACTACTACTATAATACTACTACTACTATACACTATTAACTATACCGACTTACTTACTTCTGCTACTACTATTACTACTACTCTACTACTACTAACTACATTACACTACTACTATACTAATATACTACTACTCTACTAATGTACATACAAATGCTTTAATGCTACCTAATCGACTTACTTATTTTAAACTTATACTTTCTAGTGATTTAACGAGATGATTATAATAATAACTTAATATTAAATAATTGTCATATAATAATAATCACAAATATAGTACGTGATAAACAAAACAGTGGCTATTAGCATGTAAATCAACATTTGTCTAAGTTAAATCACAAAAGATTAAACCGTCAATAGCAAATAATTATTAAACTTTCTCACAATATATGACAAGTAATTATTGATAAATATCATAAAATCTTTGATATTGAAAGGAAAAAGATAAAACTCCCCGGGGAATGAGAATTCAACCAAAACAGCAGTTACTCGTACGTCTTTGATGATTGCTATTTGATTTGAAAATTTGGAGAAAAGATAGTTCTTTTCACCGTCCCAGTCGTAATACAAACGGACGTTATCTTTAATTTTTGGAGAGTGTCTTGCAGAAAGTCGCATATCCGAAATGGTCTTTTTGTGAAAGACAAATTATGTCATTCGGGGCGAATGGAGAAAAAGACCATATTACAAAATGCGACCGTCTTCAATCCATTTCAATATGCGTCGATCTGTCATCCTCGAAACGAATTTAAACCAAAATTAGGTCAAGTCGCATATTTTCAAAAAAGAAAAATTTTTTATTTCAACGATTGAGTTACGAAACCCAGGTAGAAAAATGGCCCCTTTTCTCAAGTATGTGAATCCCAAAAAAATGTCAATTTGACCTAGATACCGATATGCGTCTTTCTTCCTATCCGGCAGTGTTGGGAGTAGGTACACGTTTCGTACAAGTGGAAAAAAGTTTGGGGTGTGTTTTGTTTGTAATTTCGACAGATTATATTATCTGTAGAGGTGAAGGGTTTTAAACATTCGGTGGGTGGGGGGGATGAGATTTTTAAGGAAAAAGGGTCTTTGTCAAAGGTTTGATTTCGTCTTTTACAATCGACGAGGTCTGGATAGCTTAGTCGGTTGGGTGCGTGAGTCAAAGGCTAGGAACCGAATTCGAAGCGTCTATAGGTTCGATTATTTTTTTTTTCTTTTTTTTTTTGTTTGTTTGTTGTTTTTTTTGTGGGTTTTTTGTGTGTGTGTGTGGTTTTTTTTTTTTTTTTTTTTGTTTGTTTTTTTTTTTTTTTTTTAAATGGGTGGTTAACCCCTAATTCTTTTGTTCAATTGGCTTGTTTAGTGAATTATATATATAGTAGAGAGGAAAAAGGGGAAAGAAAAGGGAGAGAGAGAGGGGAAGAGGGGAGAGAGGGAAAAAGGAAGGAGAGAGAGAGAGAGAAGGAGAGAGGAGGGAAGATAGAAGGGGGGGAAAAAACAAAAGAGAGAGAAAGAGGAGGAGAGAAGAGGAGGGGAAAGGGGAAAGAGAAGAGAGGAGAGAGAGAGAGAGAGATGATTTTTTGCTTGAGGGCCGTACCTGTTGGGTATTAATAATAATATTCCGTACTTAAAATGTCAACATTTGATGATTTGTGGAACTGGGATTAAAGTGGATATCGACTTTTTATGGCCTTTCGCGAATTATAAGGCTTAAGTGCACCTCTTACAATGCTTTATTCGCGGCTATTTGGTTTTGTGAAGACTGCCTTCGGATCGAAAGCCTTGGTTCGAGAACCCGCTTGAGTGGCGCATATTTGAGTCATTGGAAACGTTCTTTATCAAATTATGGGTGTGAAAGGTTTCATCCCGTTAACAGTCAAGGAAAAAAAATTTGTGTATCGTTAAAGCGTCATGTCTCGTTGCTGTTGACTTGGGGCTTTGAATAGTTTTAAGTGGATTTGCGTTTAAAATGTCCCGTTTTCTACGTGCTCCCCCCCCCCCCCCTTTGAAAATGAATTACAAGAATGTTGCGAGTAGAAG
>NC_088365.1:44500755-44527317 GCF_034508935.2 Berghia stephanieae | reverse complement strand
AATGCCAATTGAACAAAAGAATTATGGGTTAAACCACCCCATACACACACAAAAAAAAAAACAACAAAAAAACCAACACACCACACACAAAACCCACAAAAAAAAACAACAAACAAACAAAAACAAAAAGAAAACAAAAATGAATCGAACCTATAGACTGCTTCGAATTCGGTTCCTATGCCTTTGACTCACGCACCCTACCGACTAAGCTATCCAGACCTCGTCGACTTGTAAGAAGACGAAATCAAACCTTTTGATCAAAGACCTTTTCCTTAAAAATCTCATCCCCTCACCCACCGAATGTTTTAAAACCCTTATCACCTCTACATGATAATATAATCTGTCGAATTACAAACAAAACACACCCACAAACTTGTTTTCACTTGTACGAAACGTGTACCTACTCCCAGAGCAGCTGCCTACATGAAATTTCTAAAATTCGTAATTTCCAAGGGAAAAAAGAAAAAGTCACTTGAAATAACTTTACAAATAAATAATTTGCTCTCAGCATGATCCCAAAAATGCTTCAAAATCCTAAAATATGTTCTAAGGAACTAAACTTTCCTTTTCAATAAGATTTATCGAGTCAAAGAGGCGAATGTTGTACTGTAAGCTGGAGCCAAAAATCGTACTTTTCGTAGTATCAGGCAGGTCTGCGTACTTCAACTCTGTTTTTTTGGGGGTTTTTTTTTAATAAACTCTTGCGACCCCCCTTTCAACCTTCCCTTTCCCGGAACCCAGCTCAAGCCTTCCCGATTACATAAATTAACCTTGTTTTCTGTGAATAGTTTTAATTGTTTCGTTGGTTTCATTCATGTTTTTCACTACCCCCCCCCCCCCCCCCCCCTTCCCCTTACATGGATATAGGTGTATTGTTACAGGTGTTCTAAAAATATTGATACATCTCGCACGATGAAAGATGAAAGCAAAAAATTCGCATTTCTAATTCGCTAGTAGAGGTGAGGGGTGGGGATGGATGTATGTATTTTCATATCAGCAAATTGGGTCTTCTTGTATTTGAGGGAAATAGAGAAAATGAGAGAGAGAGAGAGAGAGAGAGAGAGAGAGAGAGAGAGAGAGAGAGAGAGAGAGAGAGAGAGAGAGAGAATAGGAGGGGGGGGGGGGGGGGGGGGGGGGGGGGGGGGGGGGAGAAGGAAAAAAGCCGATATCATCATAATCACACAACAATATAGCAAACTAGAGAGTGTAGAATGTAGAAGGAACTGCACTACAAACACCACAAGCACCACCGTCATCATCATCATCATCATCATCATTATCACATTAATGACAACCATCAAGTTTAAACGGAACAGGAAATAAGGAATTGAAAAATCCCTGCCTCACAACAGCATGTTGCACCCTATGGCCGCCATCCAGCGACATCTATATGAAGTCCTAGCCGCCATCACATCTCATTACAAATTATAATATACTATAATATTTTTAAGGGGAAGTGGGGAGGGGCAGGGTGGAAAAGGGCCCTTAACAAGGAAAGGGGGTTGGGTGGGGCGGGAACACTACTTATCAAGGCAGGGGTACGGGTAGGTGGGGGCGGCTGGAGACAGTGTATCAATTTTGATTCCATCGCGTACTGCACTCATTCACCTTTACATCTCTAAGGACTTGTTACACTTGTATTCTTGCACCTCTTGACTCAAGAGATGCCGACGTGCACTTATTTACAGGTCCGATAACCCCAATTTTGATGATGGTCCCATTGTTGTAATGGAAATACTCTAAGAGACTTTTAAAATATCGTTCATAACAAAACAGACCATTTTCATGGGTTTTCTTGAAATGTCACACCTAGCCAAAATAAAACTTGATTATTTTTTTATTATTTTTTTTACACTCAAACCCAAAAGCAATACACACTATCTGTCGAGTTGTCAGGAACTTTAACCCGACTATAACAGGGTAAAAGAGGCACCAGACGACTTATGTCTTTGGGGAAACTATCCGACTCCTATTTGTCTATTCCTAATTGCCACTTCTATCCTACATAGACGCGACAATTGCATTCGGTTATCAGACCTGTAAACAGGTGTACGTGGGGCGGGACATGCCGATCTGACACTTCACTGTTACGATACTTACAAGTTTCACCAATCGTGTTTGTACCAGAAGAGTGCCCTGCCCTTTGTTTGTTCTGGAAATGAGAGGCGTGGAAGATCCGTGACTGATGGTCAGTGATGCGGCTTTACTTACTATAGGGAATGAGATTAGCGTAAGAGTAGCGTCTCTTGATTGGACGTCACCCATAGTCTGTGACGTCACCGGCGGAAAAGTTATTAGAGAGAGAACGTCATGTTAGGACGAGAGACGCATGCGCACAACCAACATAACGTTCTCTCTCTCTAATAACTTTTCCGCCGGTGACGTCACAGACTATGGGTGACGTCCAATCAAGGGATGCTACTCTTCCGCTAATTTCATTCCCTATTCTGGCAGTACTCTGGAAAAAAACCCATATTTTAAAATTTGGCCAGAGAACTCGTCCTTCAAATATCGAGCGTGGCTCAGCGGTACGGTCTTTGCTCAGTACCCAAATGCACCCGCCCCTGTGCTGTGTGGCTTGAGCGAGTCGCCTCAGCCTAGCTCAATTTTGCGGCGCTGCACTGCGGCTAACGCCTGAGTTATTCCAGTCTTACCTTGGAATAGACCACAGAGACAAATTTCCCCTATGAGATGAATTAAGAGAATTTAATTTTATTTTATTTTATACAGATTACAGTTTCGAAGTCTCATTCAACCCCCCCCTCTCTCTCTCTCTCTCTCTCTCTCTCTCTCTCCTCTCCCCTCTCTCTCTCTCTCTCTCTCTCTCAACCCCTTCCTCCTCCCAACCCACCGGTCAACCATATTATTTTCAATTCAATCAATCATTTCGCATCCGCTGAAATATGAGTGCCCACTTCCTCTGCCTCCCCTCCCCCCCCCCCCCCCCATCCCAATAAATGTGCGCCCCCCCCCCCCCCCCTCCCCCACACACAGGCGGCCCTCTACAACCACAATGCCCCATCGACACCACTTACAATACAGCAGCGGTCAAATAAATTACCACAAACTCATCATCCAAGCTAATAACAATTTGATCGATGGATCGGAAGGGACTACTCGACACTCCGAGTACTTGTTATCGACCCATATTGCAGTCCTGCCCTGCCTAGTTGAAAAGTTTAAAATTCGTAGTTTTTATCGGCTTTTTCCTTCACCACCACCCCCCCCCTCTCTCTCTCTCTCTCTCTCTATCTCTCTCTGTCTCTCTCTCTATCTCTCTCTGTCTCTCTTATATCGCTTTAGTTAACGTTCGAGAGTTAACAATCTACCTTCACAATCCTTAGTATTGTACACTCTGGCATCAGCTTTCATTTTCAATCAATTTTAATGACTTAGAAATGCTCACGACGTTCTGAATGAAATCGGAGCAAAAATTTCGTAATTTTACGAATTTTTCGTAGTAGTAGGCAGGTTTGCATAGTGGGTACCGTCCTTGAGTAGATTAGTACTTCTTGCTATTCTCGACAGTAATGACGTTGCACCCTGTCAAAAAACTGCTTTAGTGGATTTTACACCGAATGAGTAAGTCAGTCAAACAGATAAACTGAATATGAAATCCGATAACACTATGAAATGGATTGGATTGGATTGGATTGAATTGGGTACTCGACTGACAAAAAGTGATACGTATTTGACTGACCCATAATAACGTGCTAGTAAAGCAAACTTTTGTCAGCCCCACAATTTGTCCCGGTTTTTAAAAAAATAAATCATTTTTTGTTCATTTATATACTTTTCCGTAGTTATTTGTTATCCTTTTGACTGGATGCAAGTTTATGGCTCAGAAGAAGAGATTCATCCAGCTACTGGTGGACGGACAGATGTGTCAACAACAAGAAAAAAAAAATATTTGTTTTAAAAAGAAAAAAAGCTTCCACCCTCCAACACACACACACACCCACCCACACACACACATACACACACACATACACAAAAGGAAGGAATATAAGAAGATGATGAGTTTTGTCCGTGTCATAGAGTACCGCGTACCGACAGCTTCAAGGCACTAACTATAACGTGAACGTAAACAATGTTTGAAAATATTTAGAGAAAAAGTACAAACACAGTATCGTATCGTTGCTGCATGCTGTAGTCTGTATGTAGATAACTCTACCTTACTTTTTTAGGTGTCAGCGAGTGCAGGTCTCAATCAAGTGCGGTTATGTGGTCTTGTGGTATGACATTCGCTTTCGGATCGGAAGGTCCTGGGTTCGAGCCTCTCTCGGCGCATAGTTGTGTCCTTGAAAAAAGGCTCTTTACGTACATTCTTTCACTGTACTCAGGTGTAACACGAGTAACTGGCCGTCAAACAGGGTTGTCTTTTTTTGTAATATCGCCTGACAGGCGTCATGTCTCGTTCTACATGTTAAATGTTGCTGTTGGTCAGCGCCCCATTATAAAGCGCTTTGAGAACATTAAGTGGATATTGCGCTATATAAAAGCTCACGTTTTTAGGCGTCAGCGGAGTACAGGTCTTAAGCCGCAACACAACACCAACTATGACTAACAAATCCCCTTCAAGTTCAACATGTTATTACAGTATTATCTATCTTTCTGTGTGTAACATAATACCTCAGGTGGAAAAAAAAAAATCATGTATTGTGTTTGTTACATACATATTGTGTGTGTCTGTGTGTGTGTGTTGTGTGTGAGATAGATAGATAGAGAGAGAGAGAGTGAGAGAGAGAGAGTGGGAGAGAGAGAGAGAGAGTGGGAGAGAGGCGGGGAGGGGACGAGAGATAGGGAGAGAGAGAGAGAGAGAGAGAGAGAGAGAGAGAGAGAGAGAGAGAGAGAGAGAGGAGAGAAGGAAAGAAAGGGAGAGAATATGTGTGTTACAGAGATAGAGTTAAAGAGAGAGAGAGAGTGTGTGTGTGTGTGTGAGAGAGAGAGAGAGTGAGAGAGAGAGAGAGAGAGAGAGAGAGAGAGAGAGAGAGAGAGAGAGAGGAGAGAATGAAAGAAAGGGAGAGATAGAGAGAATGTGTGTGTTAGAGAGATAGAGTTGGAGAGAGAGAGAGAGAGAGAGAGAGAGAGAGAGAGAGAGAGAGAGAGAGTGTGTGTGTGTGTGTATAAAATATTTTATACAATCGAAAGATTTATTCATCCATTTATATTACCATTTTGCAATAAAAATTGTTTTTGTTATTGGCTATAGCATGTTTTTGAGCACGAAACTTCAAGCATTTTTGCCTTTTATTTTATATATTTATTTAATTATTTATTTATACTTTTGAAGCTGTTATAATAAAATTGTTGCAGATTACTCTTTATACAGTCCACAAGTTCTGGTAGCTTTGTACTCAGTTTGACTTTTACCTACAGGTGCCTCGCTCAGTACCTGGCTCTGTCCCCAATCCTGTTTCAGTTCGCCTCCAAATTGAATTACCATTACAGCAGGTAAATAACACAAAGATTTAAGTCAGGAAGATCAGCCCGATTGACTTGCTGCTCGTATTGACACAGGCTAGGTGTACCAAACAAACACCGCTTGCTTTTAATACATTGTGTTAGTTATCTCGAGTGGTTTGTACAAATGGTAAGGCACAAACACACACACACACACACAAACACACACACACACACACACACACACTCCCTTCTTTCACTCAAACCACAGGCAGGGGGTAGGGTGGGCGATATGAGCCAGGTGTGGTGAGGACAATAATTATAACTACAAAATTATTATTATTATTATTATTATTATTATTATTATTATTATTATTATTATTATTATTATATTAATAATAATATTAACACCATTATTATTATATTATTATTATTATTATTATTATTATATTATTATTATTATTATATTATTATTATTATTATTATTATTATTATTATTAATATATAATAATAATTAATATTAACACCATTATTATTATTATTATTATTATTATTATTATATATTATTATATATATTATTATTATTATATTATCATTATTATTATTATATTATGATTATTATATTATGATTATATTATTATTATTATATATTATTATTATTATTATTATTATTGTTATTATTATTACTATTATTAATATTATATATTATTATTATTATTATTATTATTATTATTATTATTATTATTATTATTATTAATAATAATAATAATAATATCACCATTATTATTATTATTATTATCATTATTATTATTATTATTATTATTATATTATTATTATTATTATTATTATTATTATTATTATTATTATTATTATTATTATTATCATTATTATTATCATTATCATCAACATCATTATTACCACCATTATTATGACGACCAACATTATAAGCATTGCTCCGCAGGTGTTACCGAGTTCTAAAATCTTGTTATGTATATACACAATCACAGTACACATTATACCACACCTCAAGCCCCTTGTTGTATTGTTGGAGGGAGGCCGCTCCTCGAATCAGAACTTATTAATAATATCATGTTACCACACTGTACCCTCGCACCCACCTGTTCTCAGATTTAGTTATAATTATTTTTTGTTAGTGGATAGCGGTAAGTGATGCGTATAAGATTTGCAGGGTACCTTTAGTATTTCTGTACAATGTCGGAATGAATAATGTTGACGTCACAAGTTCTTTTTAAAAAAATTGCTTTCAGATCGCCTGTTTGGCGATTAGTTCTGACCAGAGAGCTTTATATATATACTTTCACTTCCACTTCCTGATGAGAGCAACGCTCGATAACAACGTTGTAGAAGTCAAACTATCTTAATTATATTTCAAATGTTTATATATATATATATATATATATATATATATATATATATATATATATATATATATATATATATATATATATATATATATCATTGTTATCTCAATGTCCTAATGCATGACAACCTCCCACTCATTCCCATACCTCTTTCCTTCGTGTTCTTCCCCCTTCCCATCCCTATCGCACGCAATAACTTCATTAAATTATGATACATTATGTTATAAATGTCGTATGTCTTGGATAAAACAACCTGAAATAACTATAATATATAGTAGTTTTGGTATAGAAATCATTAGATAGCACATAAGATAGTATGCAAAAACCTTTCATTCCTTTGTACTGTGAACTTTTCTCTCTCTCTGATATATATGATAGTATGTGAAACTTGCAATATCAACAATGATCTGAACTGAGTGATCTAACGATTGAGCTACTGGTCGGGAATTCCAAAACTGAATAACAGTTCAGTCATGAAAGAGAAACAAATAATATACGCGAACCAACAAACAGACAAACAAAAACCCCAGCTAAAAGCTCATTTCCTTAGAAGACTTGTTATAAACATTACAGACGTACTCTGGAAAAAAAAACATATTTTAAAATTTGGCCAGAAAACTCGTCCTTCAAATATGGATCGATTTAAATGACCCTCACCTTGGCAAAAACTCTCAAACCTGGGACTTCGCCGAAGTCTTTCTTCAGTCCTAGATTTGAGAGTTATTTTTGCCAAGATGAGATTTAAATCGATCGATATTTGAAGGACGAGTTTTCTGGCCAAATTTTTAAATATCGGTCTTCCAGAGTGGTAGAGCACGACATCGTATTCAACTGTTTACAATATCGTTACACACATGACATGACACAAGACATGTCCCAACTGGGGGGGGGGGGGGGGGGGGGTGAGGGGGGATGTTTGTTTACATTTGATATGGTGATAGATGTATGTAAGTCTCTCTCTCTCTCTCTCTCTCTCTCTCTCTCTCTCTCTCTCTCTCTCTCTCTCTCTGGTGTGTGTGTGTGTGTGTGCGCGTGTGTGTGTATGTGTGTGTACGTGCATGGTAAGTGTTTGGGTGCTTTGAGTATGCGTTTAATTTCTAGGCCAATGCTGGTGTCCATTGCAATGTAAAACATAAACACACATACATACGGGGAAAAACACATTCTCAGACACACACTCATCAATCATAGACACACGCACGGAAACAAACACCCACGCACATAATATATACAAGAAAGGTATAGTTTGATACCAAAATAAGGGGGTAAAAATAAAAATAAAACAAAACATAAAAATAAATAAATGAAGAAAAAAAAACAAAACAATAAAAAAAAACATAACCCCCCCCCCCCCCCACACACACACACACTACAAACTTAACACACACAATGGAAAACTGAATGAGTGACGAGCATCCAACAAACACAGTGACGTGTTTACGTTACACATCTGATGCCAAACGTGAGCAGCCGGCACCAGCACGTTATCCTTTATTGTATAATGGCGTTTACAATTGTTTTTATTGAAGGAACGAAATCGACGTCCGACGTCACTCATCTCATTGTTATTGCTTTTTTGAATGCCCTTTTTGGTGATTAGTTCTCACTAAATCTATCAAACAGAATATAAACGTTCAAGGACACACGGCTTTATGTTATACCTTTACAAAATGACCCATTGTGATTTTGGATATTTCGTAAACTGTGAACACGTCCATTATCTATGTCATTTTGATCAATGTTTTTACAATGTGACCAATGACTCGATCGAGCAAATGGAAATATAATATAGATTATCCGTATTATTGAGAAAAAAAAAGTGCGTGCAGTACGTTTCCAACCACTCCGACCTGTAAAGAGTTACAATTTTTTAAACTCCCATAATCCCAATGTCATGATGACCCATGCTATCATCACATTAATTAAACGTGAATTTTATATCGGTGAATTATTTACTTTTATTTTTTTCATCTCTTTAAATAAAATTTCCAATGTCTATTTTAGGGGGGTTTGTTTATAATGATTTCAAACTTGGCCAGGTTCATAGGAAATCCTTGCCAGAGTTAATAGGCCGTTTGTTTATGGCTGGTGGCGACGTGGTGTTTATGAAATACTCACAGTGAATTACACGGCGTTTTGGTTTAACGACTCACAACCATCCATCCATCCATCTCTCTCTCTCTCTCTCTCTCTCTCTCTCTCTCTCTCTCTCTCTCTCTCCTATATGACATGTATGAAGTGTGGGCAAAAAACCTACCAACTCAAAACATCAACCCCCCCCCCCCCTCGCGCGTGCGCTTCCGTTTTAATTTTCCTCGTTATCATCTCATTAACGGGGATGATAAAATCCAAACGACTCTTACACTGCCGCCTTTTCTCGGAGAGAAAAAAAAAACAGGCATTACAAGGATTTTGGCTTGAAAACTGGTCCTTGAAATATCGATCAGGCCAAAAACTCTCAGACCCGGGACTTCCTTGGAAGCTTCTGAGAATTTTTAACAGGATGGGGGTCATTTAAATCGATCGGTATTTCAAGGATGAGTTTTCTGGTCAAAAATTAAAAAATATCTTCCCCCCCCCCCCCCCCCCCCCCCCACTGTACGACGGTCGCTGACAGGAGTAAATAAACGAGCTTAGTATTATCTCGTCACGTCACGGGAATTATTTTTCTTTGACTTATTTTTCTATTTTATCCAAGACATGTTACTATCCATATCCATATCCAATAAAACATAAGGGAAATAATATTACAATGCAGAGGGTTGGTGGATGGGGGCAGTGAGAAAAAGTGAAGGGTCTGGGAATAGAGATAGATAGATAGATAGATAGATAGATAGATAGATAGATAGATAGATAGATAGATAGAGAGAGAGAGAGAGAGAGAGAGGGAGAGAGAGAGAGAGAGAGAGAGAGAGAGAGAGAGAGAGAGAGAGAGAGAGAGAGAGAGGAATGAGTCGAATGAATGGTAAGAAGAGAAGAACGACTAAAATACACAATAGCTTTCCAAAATTAATATTATGGAGATGATAAAATCCACACACAAGCGTGAGTACGATGGAGAGTGGAAAGCAATTTATGCAGGCTGATGTCCATGAGTGTTTGAACTGTGCTTGAAATGAAGTCGGAGCTTCTCCTATTGGACGGACGCCGATGGTTGCAATCACCCCCCCCCCCCCCCCTTTTTTTTTTTTCCAAAAGAAAAAAAAAGAAATAGAAAAGAAAAAGAATATTAAACTCAAATAAGGGCTGGGGGGGGGGGGGGGTGAGAGAGAGACACAGAGAGAGAGAAAGACACACACACACACACACACACACAGAAAGACATAGAGAGAGAGATAGAGAGTGAGCGAGAGAGAGAGAGAGCGAGAGAGAGAGAGAGAAAGAGAGAGAAAGAGAGAGAGAGAGAGAGAGAGAGGATGTGTTTTAGAGGCGGGAGGAGGGGGGGGGGGGGGGAATGAAGGAGCAAGGGGTGTTCAAAGGGGACCGGAGAGAGATGAGGATAATTTGATTTACGAGGCCATTCACAACAAAATTTCATTTTTTTTTTCCCCCTTTTAATAATAGAAATTAAATTGAATACACAGTAACCAAGTAGTATGGTGGAATTATGAGTAGGTAGAAGGGCTGCCAGATATTGGAGAAATGTGCATTTATATTGCGCAATATCCGTTAAACGTGCTCAATCATTACCATCATCATTGTCGTCGTCGTCATCATCATCATCATTAACGAATACGTGATCTTATCGAAGTTATAAAGACGATGTAATTGCCAGAGATGGCTGCCGCTCTAGCATGACAATGGAAGCAACAGGGGTTGTTCCAGAATACAATACACCCCCTCTTCCCAATCTCACCCCCCCCCCCTCCCCCGTCCCATCCCCATCCATCCATCCATCCGTCCGTCAGTCCACCCATCTGTCTGCAGAGTGAGTCATGTGCATACTGAGAACAGTTGACCTCAATGAGTACATCAGGGGGGATTTAGAACCAGCGTCAACCCAATCATATTGAAGCCATTATCACTGAAGAGCAACAAGTACACTGGAGATATCAATCATTCTGTCAATGTTATCTCTCAATAATTAGTTCATTCATCTATCCGTTAATCCATTGATTTATCCATCTTTCCATTAATCTATTCATATCTCCAATAGTACAACTATCCATCTTTTCATCCATCCATCCATCCATGAACCCATCCATCTATTTATCCCTTCATTCCTCCCATCTATCAATCTCTTCAACAATCGGTATATCCATCCATTCAACCACCTCCATCCGCCCATTCATCAATCCATCTATCCATCCACCAATTCATCCCCCTACAAATCAAAACATCCATCCCATCCACATACCCACCAACCTATTCACAAATACCTTCATCAAGAAAATATCATCAACCCATCTGTCGGTTCTTTCATCCATCACTCCCTCAATACCTCCACCTATATAATATGCCAATCTGTCCATCATCCACATCTCAAAGAGCGAGCACATCCATGCATGAGTCATCATCTCACCCCAAAGACCGACCCCCTCCACCACCCTCTCCCCGACCCCCGGGAGCCTTGTCACTATCTCAAACGCACACAACCTAAATCATATGGAAGCCATTAAGACAACAAAATCCCCAAATGATTTCCAACGATCTTGCAACCCCCCCCCCCTCCTCCTCCCCCTGCTCATCCCAATCTGTCACCCTGGCCACACCCACTCAGTGTAATCACGTGACATCTATTAAGACAATCCAGAATCCCCACAAGATTTCAATGTCCTCCTTGCCCATTTGTTGCATCCAGTCGCATTATGACAAATGTGGAGCAAAAAGCTCCACCCCCCCTCCCCCCCCCCCCCCCTTTTTTTTTTTCGTCATCCTTTAAACCTTACCCATCGAACACAATATCCAAATAACAAATGTTAACAGCACAGATGATTCGGTGATATCTCCTCATCCACCCCCCCCCCCCCCCCCCTTTTTTTTTTTTTTTCAGCCGAGGCAGCATTTAAACAATTCCCTGAAAACCACACGCGCATACTCTCTCTCTCTCTCTCTCTCCTCTCTCTCTCTCTCTCTCTCTCTCTCTCTCTCTCTCGCTCTAACGCCCCCCCCCCCCCCACACACACACACTGACAACCACGCTTGTAACACACACACACACAAGATATTGATGTTTCACACATTAGACAAGGCGTGAAGGAAAACGAGAATCCCCCCCCCCCCCCCTTTGCAGCATTATATTTCTGTGACAACAAAACGACAAACATTGAGATGAAAACGGAGATAGGAAAAACATCCATAATTAATTCCTATCGCAGTTGTCAAATCAATGAAGACATCGCCAATACAACAGTTGTTTCCCTTGGTCGCTATAAAATGTGAAAGTCAGTGGCGCAGAAGAGCAACGGAAATGTGGTTTCCAGCCCCCCGCGTAATTAAATAATATTATTGGCAATTAACGTTGCTTCAATGAAGAGAATGTGTTGAAAAAAAAAAAAAAGAAGAAAATGGGAAAGAGTGTTGTTAAATAAAATGCCGTAATCTATTCCCACTCCCTCATCAATCTGCCCCCCCCCCCCCCCTCCTAACCCCCAAAGCACTTATTTTTCTTCTTCCTCTACCCATCCGCTCTCCTATAAGTTTCAACAGTATCCCCAAGACCACTCGTTGACCTGTCATATTCGTCCACTCTAGAATTCTCTCTCTGTCAAAACTTTTCCCCTTTTCGATATTCCTCTAACGTTTCTTTCAAAACACCCCATAACCCCAATCAAAACACACCCAAAATTCCAATGCTCCCTTTCTTCTCTACTCGTCATTGCTCCAATCCCCAATCCTTTGAAAAATCCCTCATCTAATAAAAGAGATTTTACAAACACCGACCATAATGGTAAAAAAAGGTGTTCATCTAACCTCTTTTATCACTTATGTATTTTTTTTTTTTTTGGCGATAGGAATGCCACAAAAACCACCATCCATTAATTTATCGCTGGTTCTGAAACGCCACTGGTGTGTATTGTTCTGAAACACGTACTTATATACCAAAGGCCAAATATCGGCCGTTCAAATAGACAAGTTTTTGGTTACTGATGAAAACGACAGGATGTTGTTGCTATAACGCATGATCTCTGTAGGTCTGGAATCTCTACCTACCCCTATTCCATCGCCTGTTAAAAAAAAAAACAATAAAAAAAAACAAATTAAAACCCCAATAAACCATACACTGAAATATCCAAAACAAATATAACAATAATAACGAACAACAATAACGAACAACTACAGCAACAACATTTTTTACTGAAATAGCAAATTGCATTAGGTGCGCAGTCCAACTCTGCGCACGCGTTTATTTATAGAAGATCCACCCTGTAATTAGAACCAGCAGTAGTAGCATTATCATCGTCCAAAAAAAGAAGTATCCATAGAATCACTCCCTTGGATACAACTAACTAACTAACCGTAATCCATGGATCGTTCTCGAACACCAAAGCAAATAATGCCAGGCAGGATCGTGTGGCCCAAATCCGATACCGGAACTGGCTTCTTATTTAATTAAGGTCAAGTGGAGGTCGGCCATTGTTTGCACCCGGATACGTTATTAGAAGTATCGGAACAACACTGGTGGTGGCCATTATGTGATTTGGTTGGGATGAATCATCTACCCCTCTCTCTCTCTCTCTCTCTCTCTCTCTCTCTCTCTCTCCTCTCTCTCTCTCTCTCTCTCTCTCTCTCTTCTTTCTATCCATATCCCTCTCTCATCCATTCATCTATATATCCCTCTCTCATTCATTCTATGATCTGTCTTAAATTCCCTATCAGTCTCTCTCTCTCTCTCTCCTCTCTCCCTCTCTCTCTCTATCTATCTATCTATCTATCTATCTATCTATCTATCTATCTATCTATCTATCTATCTATCTATCTATCTATCTATCTATCTATCTATCTATCTATCTCAATCCATCCATTACTGCAGAAAGTCCACGGTTTGAGAGTTTTGGACAAGGCGAGGGTAATTTTATCGAGATTGGAAGGACGAGTTTTGTGCCCAAATTATTTTAATGTTTTTTTTTTTTGTTTTTTTTTTTCTTCCAGCGTACGACAGAAGACATCCCCCACCCCTTCCCGACTTAACCAAGGACTCAACTAATCTTTGTCGTTCATCAATATTAATGTCACGTAATCATTTTTCTAATACCCGACTGTCATTTAAACGGTCATCTCATATTTCTTCCCCCACCCTTTCCAACCTTCCTCCCTCCCAGTCCCCCTCTCGCATTTTATTTACATATCAATGAAGTGAGGAAGAAAGAAGAAAAGGATGAAACAAGAATAATAGTATTAAGAGAATCCTAAGAGAGGGAGGGAGAGGAGGTGGAGGGCAAAGAGAGGACGTGGAGAATGATGATAAACAAAGAGGAGGAAAAGACCACAGAATAAGACCGAGAATAACAAGCTTTCAAGAAGAGTGGAGAGTAGGCCAGTGGAGGAGGGAAAAGAAATAGGTAAGAAGGGAGAGAGAGAGAGAGAGAGAGAGAGAGAGAGAGAGAGAGAGAGAGAGAGAGAGAGAGAGTTGGAGGGGAGGGGGGGGGGCAATCACATTCTAAACCGCCTATAACACCCAGAAGCCCAAAGGTTGAGGTCCACAAAATGTCGGTATCAGTCATGACACTAAGTCCCAGTAAGTAACCTAATTATCGTTAATTAGACTTATTGTTGGATATGTGGACACCATCCGTAAATTACTATTAACGTTATTAAGCTATTGGGATATATATATCAGGTAGACGAACGGAATTAAAACACAAACACTCGTCATAATTGATCTTGATATATCACAATCAAATGTTGTTTTTTGGGGGGTTTAAAAAAATATTAGCCGGATGATGCATCTAATGATTGGTGGACGCTAAAAAAGTTTTACACAGAATCACACAGTGCAGGGGGTCAATCTCCAACCTCTCTCTCTCTCTCTCTCTCTCTCTCTCTCTCTCTCTCTCTTCCCTCTGTCTCTCTCTCTGTCTCTCTCTCTCTCTCTCTCTCTCTTTCCCTCTCTCTCTCCTCTTTCCCCCTCTCTCTCTCTTCTTTCATTCTCTCTCTCTCTCTCACACACACACACACACACAAACACACACACACACAGACGTGAGTACAAACACAACTGTTGGCACGTGCGCTCGTGACAATGTTGAATGACAAAACTAGGGATAAATAATTTTCTTTTCATGAATGTGTATAGCATCGCCTCGCCACACAAAAGGTTTTCAGAAAGGTTGTTGTTGGAAAGTCGCACGGTGAATGGGCCAGTACATACTGTATGTCCACTCAATTGGGATTGTTAAGGGTATGCCTTAAAGTAAAATACAAGTTCTACCAACCAGATCAACCGTAACAAACCACAAAACTATACTATACATAACCTTAAACTTTGTTTATAGTCGGATTGAGATAATTTTAGTGAGAACTAATGACCCAACTTATAGTTAAAAGAAATAAAAATATGAGTGATGTCAACATCATTCCTTCTAAAAGGGACGTTATTGAGAATGAATCACCTTTCTAGCGGTTAAAAAATTATAACAATGAACAATGACGTCACAACATTCCTCCTATCGACGCATTGTTTATCCTTTAACTCTTTCCATACCGATCGTTTTCAGTATTTTCCCAAAATACCTAGCAGAAAAATTGATTTAAAAAAAAACACTCAAACAATCTCTCTATAAAACAACTTTATGTTCTTATTGATTAAACAAAGATCATTCTTCAAAGTATGTGATGTACAAAATAAATCTGAATAAGAAAAACGTATATCGTCACCGTGTCGTAACAAATGTGACGATTTTCCTGCAAGTGGTAAGGAGAGGGTTAATGCTGTGTTTATTTCTTTTCTCCCTCCATTGATTTATTGATGAATCGAAATTATCATATTTAAAAACTACTTTAAACATCCATCTTTTCTCAAGCTCGTCCGTCAATTCTCCCGTCAAAAATATAAGAAAGCATCGATTTATATATTTAGAAATATGTCATTCTTAAACATCATTCATTCATTCATTCATTCACGCCTTTCTTCGTCATGAAAACAAACAAGAAATAGAAATAAATGTAAAAACCCTTCATCGATTCGTCTATTTGTGACATACACCTTTCGCTAGTTTGCCTAGAAGTTGTTGGTGCTGTTGTTGTTGTAGCTATTGTTACTGATGTAGGTGTTGTTGGTTTTGCTGCTTTTGTTGTTGCTGTAACTGTTGTTCTTGTTCTTGTTACTGCCGTAAGTGTTGTTGTTGTTGGTGGTGGTGGTTGTGGTGCAGTCGCTGTTGTTATTGTTATTGTTGTTGTTGGTGGTGGTGGTGAAGTAGTTGTTGTCATTGCTGTAACTGTTGTTGTTGTTGGTAAATCCAAGCATCAGTAACACACTTTATAGTCACCTGGAACAACTACAAAAGACGTCTAACTTCTACGTCATGGCAGAAGCCCGAAGGGCTAGGGCTCAGGTGGTCGCTGGTTCGGATAAGTAAGTTGGTGGTGGTGGAGCAGAAGTAGTTGTTTTTGCTACTGCTGTAATTGTTGTTGTTGTTGCTCTTGTTTTTTGTTATCGGATTTGTTGCTACTATTGTAGTTGTTTGTTTAATGGCAAAGAATGAACAATAAAAACCTGGCAATATTTATTTGACATTGCGATCCCCAACGGCGTATTTCCTCTGGACTCCTCCGGTATGAATGTCGGCCAAAACAAGAAACACACTTAACATTTTCGTCCGCATAGTCTACCATAGATTATAAAATGTGAGATGACGAGGTGTCAATTTTTGTTCTTGTTAAGAGTGTTGAGTGACAGGACGATGTCTATATTTATCCCGTTTCGTCTACCACGTGACATTCTCCGACTATAACAGTATAGATCTGTATGACTAGTTATTATTTACGCCTCTGTGTCTGATGTAAGACTGATTAGGTGTATGACATGGGGGCAGTATGGAGGGGAGGAGGGGCGTGAAAGTAACAGGGAGGGGAGGGGGTGTGGAGGCAGAGTCTAGTGGCGGAAAATGTCTGAATTTCCCTTCAAAGGGCTATCTACTTCTTGTTGTTTGTTTCTTGTTGTGCTATGCGGTTTACTGGGTATTTTTTGTTTGTTTGTTGCTTTAGGTCTCTTCCAACACAATTGAGGTTATATGAGAGACCGCTGAAACAAAAAAAAAACAAGCAATCTAACAAAAATAGTACAAATGTAAATCAAAATCATAACCTAAAGATATCATAAGCTAAATTATAAATAACCAAGAACAAACAGGCATAAGATTTACAGAAAAAAAATATATCCCCTGTCAAAAATACCGTCACAAACCAAAGAAGCAGGATAGGCTAGTAAAGAGAAGAAGAAACGACATCACTATCGGATCGTACACCCATGCGAACATCATAGGTATATGATTCAAGGGTGATGCTCCCATCCAACCACCAGCTTACTGGGTATGACACTGGCTTGCGGATCGGAATGGTCCTGGGTTAGAGCGTCCGCTCGGCGTACAGTTGAGTCTTTGGAAAAGGCTCTTCACTCACATTCACTCTCTCACCGTACTCGCATCTAGTTGATATTTCGCTATATAAAAACTCTCATTTTGTTTAGACCGCCAGTTGGGTGAATAGTTCTCACTTAAGTCGCTCTAGCAGACTATAAACATTTATTAAGTTTACACGTTGGTCTATGGGTTGGTACGACCGATCTGGTGGGAGGAATAGGTGACTATTTTACCTAAACGCATGCATCGTCAATTTCCTATAAAGACACAAGGAAAACAATTGAGGCTTATAATTGTACGTTCAAGCTTCGTTGGGTTCTTTCTTCTTTTTCTTCAACGCTGATGATTTCAAAAGCACCAGGGGATGGGGTCACCGAAAATGTCCGTCGTGTTGCGTTGCTTAAAGATGGAAATAGAAAAGTATAGAACTGACGTCATCGATGACGTGCGTCAGTATGGTTTGATGTCGTAGAGTACAATAAAGGAAATACAATTGTGCATGTCGCAAGTAACAATGTAAAATCTATTAAAACTACACTGTCGAGTACTGAAAACAAAAAAAACAAAAAAACAAAAAACAAAAACAAAGAACAAGAAAAAAACAAAATAACAAATAGAATAGAACCAAAAAAAAAAAAAAAAAAAAAAAAAACCCCAAACCCCCCCCCCCCCCCAAAAAAAAAAAAAAAACAAAACAAAAACAAACAAACACAAAATATCCAAAAACCAAATCACTTTTGAAAGAATTTGGTCAGAAAACTTACATTCATAAAAAATATCATATTATCGATGTAATTAATGAAATTAAAATGTCCTACAATTTGTCAAAAAATCTAAACTTTGAGACTGCTTTGAGCTTCATTTACTGTCAGCCTTGTCAATACAGAGCCTGTTGAAATCGGGGTAAGGCGCAATACAAATGGCATTTATTATTATTATTATTATTATTATTATTATTATATTATTATTATTATTATTATTATTATTAGGCCAGTTAGGGGGTCCGATAGCTTAGTTGGTAGAGCACTCGCTTCACAAACGGGCCGAGATCGATCCCGGGTGGGGTCGAGACTATTTTTTTTCCCTGACCCCCCTGTTCACCCAGCAGTGAATGGGTAGCTGGGTCTGTTTTAATTGGCAGAAAGTACTATGCAATAGACTAGCGTCCTATCCAAAGGATAGCAAGCCTAGAAATTGCTATTGTCCTTTTCACGCTATAGAAACCGGGATAAACTCCGGCTCCACGGGCTCCGAATGGCTCTGAAGGACTGCATTATTAGGCCATTCATTCACTGACGGCAGCATGTCAGATAATATTATTGTAAAACAATAGCAGAGATGAGATGAGATGAGGGTAAGCTGCACGTTCCTGATGCGATGACTTCATCAAATGTTACGCCAGAACAGATTAAGGGCCGTCTATAGGGGATTCCCCTAATTTGGTTATGGGGAAGGGGGGGGGGGGGGAGACTTGTTGGTGTTGTTGGGATGGATGGATGGATGGGGA
The DNA here is from genome assembly GCF_034508935.2 of Berghia stephanieae. Lineage (NCBI taxonomy): Eukaryota > Metazoa > Mollusca > Gastropoda > Nudibranchia > Aeolidiidae > Berghia > Berghia stephanieae. The sequence goes on along the minus strand of NC_088365.1, from coordinate 44,508,505 downwards.
GGGTAAGAGTAGAGGAGGTGTGTGTGTGTGTGTGTGTGTGTGTGTGTGTGTGTGTGATAGAGAGAGAGAGATAGAGGGGGGAAGAGAGAGAAGAGAGAGAGAGAGAGAGAGAGAGAGAGAGAGAGAGAGAGAGAGAATCACCACATAAGAAAATCAATAATAATAATAATAATAATAATAATAATAATAATAATAATAATAATAATAATAATAATAATAATAATAATAATAATAATAATAATAATAATAATAATAATAATAATAATAATTTCCAAACAATTTGGCAATCATTCTTTAACTATGAGGCAAACCAGAAGAGTTACTTCCTCTTTAAATCTCTAAATAAAAATGATTTTAAAAAGAAATTGCAGATTACTCATAATGATGAAAATGCATATTAGCAGAGTTTGAAAGCCACTTCCTGACTGATGATGATCAGAGACACAAGGGCCACGAAGAATCAACCCCTGGCGTCTGTCAAGGTTAACGATTATGACCGTTTTCTTCCCACAAATGACCTGCCCCTGTGCATGTCGGGTGTCCCTGGGTCCATTATCACTTCATGTATAATGCCCATTATTTGTTGTTCCCTTGTGGAAGGCACGGGGTAGTTCTGGTCCAGCGCCAAGTACAGGCTACATGGCTATTAAGGCTGCTCTACCGTACTCTGGAAAACCCCATATTTAAAAATTTGGCCAGAAAACGCGTCCTTCAAATATCGATCGATTTAAGTGACTCTCATCTTGGCAAAAACCTCGCAAACCCGGGACTTCGTCGGCATCCCGGGTTTGAGAGTTTTTTGCCAAGAAGAGGACATTTAAATCGATCGATATTTGAAGGACAAGTTTTCTGGCCAAACTTTTAAATATGTATTTTTTCCAGAGTACGGCAGTGCTGGCCCGGTCCAGTGAGTGACGAGAAGATGGAGAGTTAGTTTGAGTTGTCTTCGATTTTAGGGAAAATCGGTGTAATATACACACGCTCTCTCTCTCTCTCTCTCTCTCTCTCTCTCTCTCTCTCTCACACACACACACACACACACACACACACACACTCCATCTCCCTTTTTTAATGATAGAGAGATAAATGGATAGATAGAAATATAATATTACACATGTTATATATTATGCATGTATATATATGGAGAGGCAGATAGAGAGAGGGGGAGAAAGAGAGATTGATAGAGAGAGATAGAGAGGAAGTGAGAGAGAAAGAAGGGGAGGGATGGGGATTGAGAGAGAGAGGGAGAGAGAGAGAAGAGAGAGATAGATAGATAGATAGATAGATAGATAGATAGATAGATGGATAGATAGAAAGAAAGATAGATAGATATTCGTGCACATGTAGATGGCTAGATAAAGGAGAGAGAGAATAAAGGAGAGAGAGAGAGAGAGAGAGAGAGAGAGAGAGAGAGAGAGAGAGAGAGAGAGAGAGAGAGACGTATAAGATGTTGCACAGTGTCTATTCCATGTCCATTTTCGGTCCAGACAGTAGTCTATCCAATGAGGCGATGATCACCACTGATCAGACCAGATCAAAATTATAATATTATATTGTGTACCTGTCGTTGTCTTCTTATTGTGCTCCTCGGCAGGGCACCGATGGAACAATGGACAGACATCAAACTGCCGTGATTTGGAGGGAAAAAAAAAAACACATTTAAAAATTTGGCCAGAAAACTCTTCCTTCAAATATCGATCGATTTAAATGACTCCCTATCTTGACAAAAACTCTCAAACCCGGGGTTTAGTGAAGTCTTTCTTCAGTCCCAGATTTGAGAGTTTTTTTTTGCTAAGACGAGGGCGCATTTAAATCGATCGATATTTGAAGGAGGACGAGTTTTCTGGACAAATTTCTAAATATGTGTTGTTTTTTTTTTCCAGACCACGTCAAGCATAGCTATGATGGAGGATCAGATTGTCAATATGATTGATGGAGCTGTTTTTTGCGGAGTTTAGAATCGTAAGAATCGTTGGTTGGCATGAGAAGGTGGTTGTGGTAGTGGTTGGAGGGGGTGGGGGGGTGGGGGGCGCGTATATTATTATATAAGTGAAGGGTGATTACGAGAGATGAGTGACAGTAATGCCCCCCCACTTCTGATGACGTCATAATGCTGAATGGTCGGATTCCAATAATACAATATTATCATCATGATGGATGAGGATGACCGCCACGTACCCATTCACACATGAATCCATGTTGGCCCACTCGCACTTGGTGTAGAGGAAGACCTAGAGTAATAAGGTGGAGCGTTGCAGTGTGATGTATTTGGATGACGCCGCGAAGTCCCAGGTTTGAGAGTTTTTTGTCAAGATGAGGGTCGTTTAAATCGATTGATATTTGAAGGACGAGTTTTCTTGCCAAATCTTTAAATATGCCCCCCCCCCCCCCCCCCCCCCCCCCCCCCCCCCCCCCCCCCCCCCCCGAGTACGGCAGTATAATGGTTGATATTAACGAAAAAAGACGAATTTTTGTGCTTTAAGATTCTGAGTCCTCGGAAAAGGCTCGATGCTCGTATTTTCTCACCGCACTCAGGTGTAAAATAATAATTACCTGATCTGTCTCTGACGACAAAAAAAAAAAAAAAAAAAATTGTAAATGCGCCATGATTCGTCTTACATGTTAAATGATGTTGCTGTTGGCTGATGACCCCTTGCAAAGAACTTAAAGCACACTTCGGGAGCATTGCGGTATATAAAGGTAAATGGCTGTATGCCGACTGTTGTATTGTTGTTGTTGTTGTATTTGTTGTTGTTGTTCTTGTTCTTCTTGTTGTTGTTTGTTGTTAGTTGATGATGTTATTGCTGTTTTTTTTGTTTTATTTTGTTGTTGTTGTTTGTTGATGTTGTTATTGCTGTTGTGTTGTTTTTTTTAATTGTTTGTTGTGGTGGTGGTTGTTGACGGCCGAGAGGGCAATGACTGCTGGGTCAATGGAATGAAAACAGACCTAGATAGATGATAACTGAATTATAGACCCAGATGGAATCACCCACTGTGGCAGGGACCTGTCAGTGAGATGATGCCATTGCGTGTGTGTGTGTGTGTGTGTATGTGTGTGTGTGTGTGTGCGTATGTGTGTGTGTTATACACACGGTGGCTTGGGTGATGGTTGGGTCTTGATGTGGGTTGGTGGATGGATGAGTGGCTGTGTAGATGGATAGATGGATGGATGAATAGGTTGATAGATGGATAGAAAGATCGGCGGGTTGATGGGTGGATAGATCAGTGGATGGAGGGCGGATAGATAGGTTGATTGATAGATGGATAGATAAAAAGTTTGATAAGATAAAAAAAAAAAGTGAGTTTTTAAATAGCGCAATGTCCGCTAAACATGCACAAAGCTGTTAACGGCCATGTACTCATTTTACACCTGAGTACGGTGAGAGAATGTGAGTAAAGAGGATTTTCCAAGGATTCAAATATGCGCCGATCGAGGCTCGAACCCAGGACCTTCCAATCCGAGTGTCATACCACAAGACCATATAGCCGCACAGGTTGTAAAGGAGAGGACACCAGACACGAGGGCATTGACTGTTAGATCAGAAGACAGCAGACTAATTATCCACACAGACCATAATTGAATTCAGACAAATGAAATCACCACAATGTCATCGAACCGTATGGGGGATAGCGGATTGGGTGGGGAGGGGAAGTGTTTGGAGGTTTGTCACACTTTGAATAGGGAATTGATACAAAAAACACACAAACAAATTATTATTATTATTATTATTATTATTATTATTATTATTATTATTATTATTATTATTATTATTATTATTATTATTATTATTATTATTATTATCATTATTATTATTATCATCGTCATCATCAAAATCATTATTAACAGTCATTATCATCATCGTTACGAAATTAATCAAAATTCAATACCTTCCTTCACAGACATTTTCGATGACGTATTGTTGATTATGTATGAAACCGATACACCCACACACACCGTAAACACATTTATCACCCTACATCATTCATCATACCGTTATCAAAGTGTCTATCCCAGTGACAACACAGTGTATTCCAATTCATTTCAGTTGCGTCGAATTCCATCTCCTGTCATTGGGTTTCGTTAACGACAGAATTCCGTGTCTTTTAATTCATAGTATCACTACGAGTGTAGTGCACCAGAGTGGATTCGCATTCAATCCACCAACAATATTATCTACTCAAAAATTTACTCACAACTTTATGTAACAAGAAAATGGGCGAAGAAGGGAATTAATGGCGGATTAGTTGTTTCCATCTTTTTTTTATGGAAGTGAATAATAATAATAATAATAATAATAATAATAATAATAATAATAATAATAATAATAATAATAATAATAATAATAATGATAATAATAATAATAATAATAATAATAATAATAATAATAATAATAATAATAATAATCATAATAATAATAATAATAATAATGATAAGAGAAGAAGAAGAAGAAGAAGAAGAAGAAGAAGAAGAAGAAGAAGAAGAAGAAGAAGAAGAAGAAGAAGAAGAAGAAGAAGAAGAAGAAGAAAAAGAAGAAAAAATAATTACATAATGCTCAATGCGCTTTACAACAATATAGAAATCTAGTAAACAGTTGAAAAAAAGGAAAATTTTGGCAATGAACATTGACAGCTACTGACAGGAACAAAAAGAAAATTTATTTTAAACCATTACAACACTGGCCTATCAAACTACCAAAAAAAATTGAAATACAATGAATGAAAGCGACTTCACTTTGTGTGAACACTAAGCGTGACATTTATCAAGAAATAATTAATACGATTAAATGACTGTAAGCGTCAGTCATAAACAAAGCAGGGAGTGCGGAAAAGTCCTGGCTTCGACTGACCAGACTGGATCATTTTTCATATTAATGACAGTGACAAAACAAAATGGCGGCATGATTTGGTCGCCATATTGGACACCTTCAGACGTGATGACGGAGATGTAGGTAAATGAAATGTAATAGGGTTCCAGTGGTCGTGACGTCACTTCCCTAGTAATGACGCATAGCAACTGGTTCTAAACCTACGAAACAATGGCGGACGCCATTATCTCCATCACCGCCCTGATGAAATACTTCTCCGAAGAGCACGAATGTGTATCCAGAGGAATAAATCATTATAAATCGGATCATGTTTTGACTTGTACACACTCTGATCACATGACATGTTAAAAAGCTCTAGCCAGCATGAAGAATACAAAGTTGTTTTTTTTTCGTCTTTGTTGTTTTGCATTTTGTTTGTTTGTTTGTTTTTTTTTTTGGGGAGGGGGTGTGTTTTTTGTTGTTGTTTCATTTTTTTTGTGCACTTATATTCAACTTTAGGTTTAACAATTAATGTTCGCTACTTTCTAAAAGATATCGGCATCAAGAATTGTTATATAAAAACAATACACATGAACGCACGGTGTGAGAGCGATATTTCACTGCCAGCAGTCAGGTGGGTTTTATACACAACAAGCAGACAGATTGACAGCGATTTGGGTCAAACAAATAAATAATGAATGAATGAAGCGTAAACGACGACGACGATGACGACGACAACGACGACGACGAGACAACGACGACGATTAACGATCGTGAATAGGTTATTCACAGGTAAGACAAATGTTAAGATGCCGATGAAAACCAATGATAGACGAAAAACTATGTCTTGTTGTCTCTGGTTTTGCGGAGAGGCAAAGACAAAGACAAAGAAAAGAGAGAGAGAGAGAGAGAGAGAGAGAGAGAGAGAGAGAGAGAGAAAGAGAGAGAAAGAGATAGAGACAGAGAGAGAAAGAGAGAGAAAGAGATAGAGAGAGAGAGAGAGAGAGAGAGAAGAAAGAGAGAGAAAGAGATAGAGAGAGAGAGAAAAGAGAAAGAGAGAGAAAGAACGAAAGAACGAAAGAAAGAGAAAGAGAGAGAGAGAGAGAGAGAGAGAGAAAGAAAGAGAGAGAGATAGAGATAGATAGATAGATAGATAGATAGATAGATAGATAGATAGAGAGAGAGAGAGAGAGAGAGAGAGAGAGAGAGAGAGAGAGAATAGTGATGATTAGTCAAGAAGATAGAAAGACAATTGAGAGAGAGAGAGAGAGAGAGAGAGAGAGAGAGAGAGAGAGAGAGAGTGGTAAGAGGAAGGAGGTCTGGGAGGTTGGGATTGGAAAACAAATTAAAAAGAAAGACGGAAGTTGAGGTGACAGAGTGAGCGATAAAGAAATAAGAGGACAATGATGATAAGATGATGGAGAATTAATGAGGTCAACCCAATCCAAAGTAAACTCAAACAAACCACCCACTGGATTCATCATCAAAACCATTTAGTTCAACAAACTGGCCATTAGACGTCAGAGAGAGAGAGAGAGAGAGGGGGGGGGGGTGAGAGGTAGACACACACTTAGGCGGGGGGGGGGGGGAGGGTGGAGAGAGAGAGAGAGAGAGAGAGAGAGAGAGAGAGAGGGGGGGGGGGTTGAGAGAAGAGAAAGGGAGGGAGGGAAGAAGAAAGAGAGAGAGAGAAAAATGAATGGTGGAGAGAGAGAGAGAGAGAGAGAGAGAGAGAGAGAGAGAGAGAGAGAGAGAGAGAGTGTGTGTGTGTGAGAGAGAGAATAAATGTATAACTTACTGTAAGGCTTCCTGACTGAAAGGATTCTGTAAATTGCCCAAATAATCCCCAATCATTTGCTTGGAAAGTCCTTTTCTAGATATCAGGAACCGGGCTACGCTCCGTGGGGATCCCTCCAGGAACAAGTTATCCATGAGAAAGTTGAGGCCCTTCTCTGGTTTTCTGTGGGGGGAGAAAAGAAGAGAAAGTGGTAAAATAGTATTAGGATTAGAACGAATTAAGAAGTTTATTTATTTATTTATCTATTTATTTTTTTGTTTGTTTATTTATTTATTTAATTTCTCTCTCTCTCTCTCTCTCTCTTCTCTCCTCTCTCTCTCTCTCTCTCCCCTCTCTCTATCTATCATCTATCTATCTATCTATCTCTCTCCCGACAAGGGAGATTAATCTAAATCACGACAGCTAATTATTCTGTTTCTTTGTCGTTTATTTTTAATGGTTACCTTTTCAAAAAGGCGCGAAAGACTAATTAATTTTGGAGATGCCTTGAAAACGCCAACATGTCGCGTCGACAACTGGTGTGTAGATAAGGGGGAGGTAATAATAATATAAGTCTGATTTGGAATTACTATCACGTGTATCAACACGCAACAGCCGCAACAGCAAAAACAACTATATATAATGAGGTTGTTTTTTTTGCCAAGTCGAGGGTCATTTAAATCGATCGATATTTTGAAGGACGAGTTTTTATGGTCAAAATTTTAGATACGAGTTTTTCTAGAACATGGCAGGTTACGGGTTAAAGCGAAAGAAAACACGATATTTGCTTCGATTCAATTATTGAAAAAAGACGATGTGGACGTTTCTAGTTCCCCCTTCGTCACCAAAACATGAAGAATGAAACCACTGAAGACGATGGCGTTGCATGCAATAAGGGGGAATCATTCGCTTTAACAATGCCATTATCACATCTTCCATTCGTCTTTCGTGTTTTTATCATTCAACGTGTTTTCTTTCGCTTTAACCCCCTTAACCGCCGTGCTCTAGAAAAACTCGGTATTTAAACATTTGGCCAGAAAATCGTCCCTTTAAATTAATATCGATTTGCTTTAAAAGACCCAAACGTCTTGGCCAAAAAAAAAAAAAAAAAAAAAAAACTATCCCAATTTGAGGTTTTGTCCAAGATGAGAGCCAATTAAATCAATCGAAT
>NC_088365.1:44493691-44500656 GCF_034508935.2 Berghia stephanieae | reverse complement strand
GTCGCAAGAGTTTATTAAAAAAAAACCCCCAAAAAAACAGAGTTGAAGTACGCAGACCTGCCTGATACTACGAAAAGTACGATTTTTTGGCTCCAGCTACAGTACAACATTCGCCTCTTTGACTCGATAAATCTTATTGAAAAGGAAAGTTTAGTTCCTTAGAACATATTTTAGGATTTTGAAGATTTTTGGGATCATGCTGAGAGCAAATTATTTATTGTAAAGTTATTTCAAGTGACTTTTCTTTTTTTCCCTTGGAAATTACGAATTTTAGAAATTTCATGTAGGCAGCTGCTCTGGGAGTAGGTACACGTTTCGTACAAGTGAAAACAAGTTTGTGGGTGTGTTTTGTTTGTAATTCGACAGATTATATTATCATGTAGAGGTGATAAGGGTTTTAAACATTCGGTGGGTGAGGGGATGAGATTTTTAAGGAAAAGGTCTTTGATCAAAGGTTTGATTTCGTCTTCTTACAAGTCGACGAGGTCTGGATAGCTTAGTCGGTAGGGTGCGTGAGTCAAAGGCATAGGAACCGAATTCGAAGCAGTCTATAGGTTCGATTCATTTTTGTTTTCTTTTTGTTTTTTGTTTGTTTGTTGTTTTTTTTGTGGGTTTTTTTTTGTGTGTGTGTGGTTTTTTTGTTGTTTTTTTTTGTGTTTGTATGGGGTGGTTTAACCCATAATTCTTTTGTTCAATTGGCATTGATTTAGTAGCTAATTATATATATAGATAGAGAGGAAAGAAGGGGAAGAAAGAGAGAGAGAGAGAGAGAGAGAGAGAGAGAGAGAGAGAGAGAGAGAGAGAGAGAGACGAGAGGAAGATAGAGAAACACACACACACAGAGAGAGAGGAGAGAAGAGAGAGAGAGAGAGAGAGAGAGAGAGAGAGATGATATTTTTCTGCCCTTGAGTGCACGTACCTGTTGGGTATTAAATAATACATCATCTCCCGTACCTTAAAAATGTCAACATTTGATGATTTGTAGGAACTGGGATTAAAGTGGATATCGACATTTATACTGCGCACTTTCGCGAATTCATAAGGCTTAAGTGCACACTCTTCACAATGCTTTATCTCCGACCGGCTATTTGGTTTAGTGAAGACTCGCCTTCGGATCGGAAAGCCATTGGTTCGAGACCCGCTCTGAGTGGCGCATATTTGAGTCATTGGAAACGTATCTTTACTCAAATTCACTCGGGTGTGAAATGAGTACATCACCGTTAACAGCTCAAGGAAAAAAAATTGCTGTATCGCTTAACATGCGTCATGTCTCGTTGCTGTTGACTTGGGACTTTGAGTACGTTAAGTGGATATAACGCTATATAAATGCTCCCGTTTTCTACGTCGCACCCCCCCCCCCCCTCCCCCTTCTCGATATAATATAATATACAAGAATAGTTGCGAGTAGAAAGGTTATTGTTTCCCCAAAGATCGCATTACATGAAACAAGAAAGAAGAAAAAGGAACTGATTCCCCATCCGTCTGCCTCTGTTCCATTAGATTTGATGCTAGAAAAAGGTGAAATGGAATGCTTAGACACACAAAGCAACAGTACCGGTACTTGGTTTGATGTTGGAAAAAAAAGTACGGTATTCGTGCGACTATAATGTCATCGTGTGGTATGACAATCGCTTTCGGATTGACAGGTCCTGGGTTCGACCCTCGCTCGGCGTATAGTTGAGTACTTGGAAAAAGGGTCTTTACTCACATTCTGTCACTGTACTAAGGTGTAAAATGAGTACCTGGTCGTTAACAGCGTTGTCTCTGTTGGAAAAAAAATTGTAATATCGCTAACAGGCGTCATGTCCCGTTCTACTTGTTCCGTAGGGACCATTTCTAAAAGCGCTTTGAGCACGTTTAGTGGATATTGCTCTATATAAAGTTCATTTAGAATTACGTAATATGTGGGGCAAAAAACAAAACAAAACAAAACAACAACAAAGAAAAAAATTCCACTTTTCTTTTCTTTTTTTGTTTTACATTGACCTGAAAAGTGTGAGTTCCTATTAATCAAGATGACCCCTGCTGATAGGAAGACTCTGGTATATGGATTGTTGATGAGTGAGGGAGGTGGAGGGGGGAGAGGTCATTTTAATTAAATATTATATTCATCAAAGCGCTTTGAGCACGTTTAGTGGATACTGCGCTAATTTGCTTTTTTTGTTTTGTTTTGTTTTGTTTTTAAACTTTGTTTTGTTGTTTTGTTGGGGTTTTATGCATTGGCCAAATAATTTATTTTCTTGCCAAGTTTGAAAAAAAAAATGTTTTGTCAGTGTACAGTTAGAAGAAGAAAGCGTGTACAGCTGAAGAATAAAAAAACACATACACTTTCTCTCACACACATACACACACACACATATACACATACACACATAAAATAATAAATTATTTATGTACATATCGAATGATACAAGGATATATCGATGTAACAATAAATATAGCGGGCACGCGTATGGAACGCTATGTATGTGTCTGTGTGTATGTGTGTGTGTGTGTGTGTGTGTGTGTGTGAGTGCTTCTGTGCATGGTACCCATTGACCTCCCGTGTGTGTATACGCGTTAGAATTTCCGATAGGGATAATTAGTTTGAACGTTGAATGGTAATTAATTAAGGACCTGATGATGTGTGTGTGGCATATCCTAGGAGGCGGGTTGAAATAACACAAGTCTACTATCACTTGTACAAATCTTATCCGTTTACTCCATTCTTTTCTATTTATTTTTAAAAATTCTTTCTTTCTTTCTTTCTTTCTTTCTTTTTTCCCCGTTCTTTCTCTCTTTTTTTTTTCTTTCTTTCTTTCTTTCTTTTTTTTTATCTTTCTTTTATTTTTTAACTTCTTTTCTTTCTTTCATCTTTCTTTAAAAAATCTTTCTTTCCTTTTCTTTTTTTTTCATTCATTCTTTCTTTCTTTCTTAATAAATTAATGAATTAATTAAGGAACACGACGATTGATGATTAAACCACAAAACTGGTTTACAATCATTGACACATGCTGGGTTTTTGTTGTTGTTTGTTTTGTTTTGGTTTGGTTTTTTTTTTCGTTCTTTTTCTTTCTCTCTCTGTTTTCTCTTCATTTCGTTTATTTATTTATTTTTTTTTTTTTTGGTACCTCTCTTCGTCAGGAGGAATGAGAACTGGTTGATATGTTATGAATCTTTTTCTCTTAAAACTACGCGTAACGCGTTTTATAGTTCTATTATATTATATTATTTAGTACAGAATATTTTACACTGTGATATAAACTAGAACACATGACCATCTTGGTACTTGTCTATCGCCCCGAAGAGATCACCCTCCCCCCCCCCCCCCCCCCCCCCCCCCCCCTCTATGTTTGTGATTATTTATCACAATGTTTTGACACGCTGATGAACTTGCTCATTTTAAATTGACATGATTTCTCAAGAGATTGACTGTCCTCCATCTGGACTCAGAAGTTCCAGTGTTATTTCCAGAATGCCGGTACTTCCGTTTAGTAAAACATTTGGCACTCAGAAAGTTCCAGTGTTATTTCAGAATGCCGGTACGTACTTCTGTCTTTTAGTAAAATTTATGTATTTAAATTTGTTTCAATTCCCTTTGTGGTTTCATTTGTTGTTGTTTTTTTTTTTTTAATGGGCGTTTTTGTGAATTATTTTATTTTTTCTTCAAATTGGTTCGATGTTTGTTTTTGTTTTTGTGTTGTTGTTGTTGTTGTTGTCTGTTTGTTTGTTTTTGGTGTTTTTGTGGTTTTTCTTTTTTTTATGTTTTTCTTTTCTTTCGTTTTTTTTTTTTTTGTCTGTTTTGTTTTGTTTTGTTTTGTTTTTTGTTTTTTTGCTGTTTTATTTTTTGTATTTATTTTGTTGTTGTCTTTTAGGGGGTTAGCATTCTATTAGCAGGTTTGATAACCGAACGCAATCTTGGGCCTGATTTCACATTGTCGTACTGGATAATATTATGCTGTGGTTTGAGAGTATTTCCATTACAACAATGAGACTATAATATATAGCAAGTCGGGTCTGCGCTCTCTCTTTTTTTCTTTTCTTTTTTTTTTATATCTTGTTATCTGTTTGTTTTGTTTTATTTTTATTATTTTATTTTTACTTTATTTCAATTATTATTTTTAGTCGTCTATTTTTTTGTTTTGTTTTACGCTAGGCGCTGATGTGACCGAAATTGTTTCATGCTCTCTTTTCTTCAAAATTGCGAGCCAATCAAAACTCTTATATGTGTTTAATTTTTTTGTTTTGTCTTGTTCTTCAGGGCGAGGCCCAGAAGATTGAGCGCCTGATGGAGACGTTTGCCGACCGTTACTGTCTGTGTAACCCCGATCAGGTGAAAGGGTTCAAGACCTTGGACACGGTGTTCCTGTTGGCTTTTGCCATCATCATGTTGAACACCGATTTACACAACCCCAGCGTCAAGGCCGAGAGGAAGATGAAGTTGGAGGATTTTATTAAAAACATGAGAGGTCAGTTCTTTTATATTATGTCTCCTTCTTTCTCTCATGTATTTCCTCCCTCAACCCCTCCCCTCTCTCTCTCTCTCTCTCTCTCTCTCTCTCTCTCTCTCTCTCTCTCTCTCTCTCTCTCTCCATCATTATCTCTATCTCCATCTCTATCTATCTATTTATCTATCTGTCGTATCTGTCTATCTATCTATCTATCTATCATATATATATATTCTATTCAATATCTATAATATATATATATATATACTATCTATCTATCTATCATCTATCTATCATTATCTATCTATCTATCTATCTATCGTCTATCTATCTATCTATCTATCTATCTATCTATCTATCTATCTATCTATCTATCTATCTATCTATCTATCTATCTATCTATCTATCTCTCTCTCTCTCTCTCTCTCTCTCTCTCTCTCTCTCTCTCTTTCTCTCCAATCGTCTCCATATCCTGGTTCCTTTCATCTTCCCACAATGCAATCCCCACAACCTCCCGTTTACCGTTTACCTGGCTTCATTCAGTCCGTCTTTGAACATGGCGGCCTTATCGACTGTTAGAGAAACAAACATCTCCCTGATTGAACACACCTGCTGCTAGGACGAGTCATTTGGACTCAACACAATCGTTGCTTCTTGTTTTCCCTTCTATCTTCATACTGCCATCCTTACAACCCTTAGTAAACCCTCACAAAAATATACACATTGATTTAAAAATTGAGTTTTTATATAGAGCAATATCCACTAAACGAGCTCAAAGCGCTATACAAGGGTTCCCTGGCCAACGGCAACACTTAACATGTAGGACGAGACATGACGCCTGATATTGCAATTTGTTCGGACAAGACAGCGCTGTTAACGGCCAGGTACTCATTTTACACCCGAGTACGGTGAGAGAATGTGAGCAAAGAGCCTTTTCCAAGGACACAACTATGCATCAAGCGAGGCTCGAACCCAGGACCATCCGATCCGAAGGCGAGTGTCATACCACAAAACCACATAGCCACACAAAACTCGATGGTCGGCGGATCAAACCTCTGATATCCCGATTTTCACGATCTGTGGATCAAAACTGTGAAGTTTACATACGAGTTTTGTGCACCATGTTTTATTTAATTTTGGGCGGATAAGACTTCTGATGACATCAGACAGGAGACTGTTGTTCAAATGTGTAGCTTATTGTTTGTTTGTTTGTTTGTCCTGTGTAATGTGACTTTTTTTTCACTTTTAGAAATTAAGAAGCCCTTTAAAGCATTGTTTTCATTTGAGTTGGTTGCTATTGGTTTGGCACTCTTTTGTATAGCACTTTGATAACATATAATGGATATTGTGCTATATTAAAATGGTCTAGTATTTATTCATGTTAAGTTATATTCTATAAGTAAAATTAAAAATCAAATGCAATACTGTTTTGAAAGGATTGGTCACTTTATCAAATCTGACCAACAGAGGTCATGTGGATGATCAGTGGATTCCAAAAGTGACATGACGTCATTGGAAGATTGGCTTTGTATCAGTGACATCTATAGTACTATATGTATACGATGGTCTGTATACATTGTTATCCATCAATGCTCTCTGATTGCTATGGTGTATAGATAGCATTGTATTCACCCAATGCCTTAGCGTGACTACCCCTGGGTATAAAGACAACAGTAGGTGGCCACCTGCTGGTTCCATCCATCTACCTGGAGCATAACAATCTATAGGGCCTATTAAGAACTGGAGTGATACCAGACGGTGTCAAAACGATTCCATGCTGCTGGTGCCATGGTGCCAGTGTTAGTTGTTGGTAATTCTTTATAAATACTCTTCTCGCGTATTAAGGCTGGTAGGGGGTGGGAGGGGGGGGGGGAAGAGGGTCTCCAATAGATCAGTTGGTAGAGCATTTGCTTCACACCATAGCGATCTAGAGACACGAGGAATTGTGATGATTTATAATCTCATTCGTCTGTAGTGTTTCATTCATCGTGTTTTGTTGATAAAGGGGAAATCCGAAACGTCCACAGTACCTGTCTTCGTCTAATAAATTGAAGCTTGCAATCCAATACGTATCGTTATTTTTTTACTTTTGAGCTTCAAGCAGCAACATATTTCATATATAAGTAGGGCTGAGTAAATGAATCTCATCGTCTTTGGTGGTCGGTCGTTCCTTCTGCCTGTGCCAGCCAATCCATTAGAATACATGAGATGTGATGTAACATACGTCATGTGAGTGATGATTGCTTTGGCATATCGTAGTGTAGTACATACATACAACGTTCCGGTTATCTGTCTTGAAAATGAATGTTCATCACGCAGATGGCAGCTGTTTAATGTAATTTCTGTTTATTTATATTGGATTTGTTATTGTTGTTGTTGTTGTAATTGTTGTTGTAACTGATATTGTTGTTGTTGCGCTTGTTGTAATTGTTTTTTTATTTTTATTTTTTTTTTTTTTTTTTTGTTGTATTTGTAATTGCAGTTGTAATTGTTAGATTTTGCTGGGGATTTTTTAATTGTTGTTATCGCTGCTGCTGT
>NC_088365.1:44486191-44491191 GCF_034508935.2 Berghia stephanieae | reverse complement strand
ACTACTTTTACTACTACTACTACTACTACTACTACTACTACTACTACTACTACTACTACTACTACTACTCTCTCCACCCCCCCCCCCCCCCCCCATTTCCCATTCACCCATTCTCTACTCTACCAACCAACACTGTTGTTCCCTGCTGCTGACACCGCTACAGGTGAGATTTCTGAAAGAGCCAGGACATCTATCTCTCACCTTTCTCCTGTTCTACTCACCTGGAGATGCTCGATGGTGCTTGGCGATAACATGACTTCTCTTCTCATTCTCACACGTTATCACTTCCTATCGGTGACTCATGTACTCACCTACACGCACGCGCGCATGCACACATATACAATTTGGTTACACTTTTCACTTAACACTTGCATAAAACCTATTGAAGTGGTGGAAGTGGTGGTAGGGGGGGGGGGGATGCGGTTAAGTTAAGTCAAATTACTTTGCACTAAGCATGTCGGCACCTTTCGTTGTCTTGGTCATCAGATCATAATATCTCCTTTGTTGCGTCTATGCATGGCTAAGAGCCACAGTGGTCACGTCACGTGTTGTAAGAAGATGAAAGTCACAGGGATGCCAATTAAAGAGGCAATAATTTACTGAACTTTTACGATGACACATAAACAGACCCCATTCTGAATGCTGAACTCCAGAAAAAAGACATTGTTTAGGTAGTTACTTTTTGCCGTTCAGCAAGTGATAGGAAAATATACTGAGGGTTTATAACAATGAATTCCGTAAATATACGGAAAATTGGCAACCTTGAAGTCAAGTATTGTCGAATGAGTAACAATTATCGTATAAATGTGGCCAGGGTGTAGTTTTGCTATATCGGGTGATTTTACGTACTGACATTATAGAAATTGAAACCAAAAAAAAATATCGTTTTCTGAGATGATCGGAGGACGGGCTGGGTGGATTGTAGAATCAAGATTATGCCCATGCCTGTCTTTGATCCGGCACCTTTTGATGATGATGATGATGATGATGATGGGGGTGGTGTTGGTGATGATGATGATGGTGGTGGTGGTGGTGGTGGTGGTGGTGGTGATGATGATGACGATAGCAGTTGAGTCGGGTGTGAGTGAGTACCTAACTGTAGGCAGCAACGGAAATTATAAGGATA
This sequence comes from Berghia stephanieae, assembly GCF_034508935.2. Lineage (NCBI taxonomy): Eukaryota > Metazoa > Mollusca > Gastropoda > Nudibranchia > Aeolidiidae > Berghia > Berghia stephanieae. The sequence continues at coordinate 44,490,065 of NC_088365.1, read as the reverse complement.
CAAGCAAGCTATGAAAAAATAAAATTCAAACTAAACCAAAGCATAAAAAAAAACTAACAAAAAATTTTTAAAAGAGTAGAACAAGAATAATTTGCATAGACGATTTTTTTTTGGGAGTGTTGGTAGTTGTTATTGTCGTAGTTGATGTAGCTGCTGCTGTTATGATGAACGTGCATACAACGTGATTGAAATTTGAACGTTTTTACATTTGCCTCAGCATCAATCTCGCCATCTGTCGATGCTGCCGGAATAATAAATCAAAACATCATCATACTTGTTATAACCTGTCTTTGATGTGAGGGAGATGGTTGTGTTTACCTGTGTGTGTGTTGTATGTGTGTTGTATGTGTGTGCGTGTGTGTGTGTTGTATTTGTGTGTGGGGGAGGGGGGTGTCTATATCCAGGTGAGTTATTTGTGTGGGTGTATATTATGGTATATTATTGTGATATCTGCTATTTCTATCACAAAGGATGGGGAAAGTACCAGCCTGTGTTTTTAGTATAAAAGTAAAATAACAAGGAATACTGCGAAATGACGAAATGCTTTTATTTTTTATTTTTTATACTTTCAATGATTTTGCCCCCCCCCCCCCCCCCCCCCCCAAAAAAAAAAAAAAATTACTTAATATTTCGATAGCGAGCGATGTCATGATTCTTAACCCGTCTACAAGTCCATGGCTTATTATGACTAATTTGGAATCTTATATTCGGAAGTCTCAGGTTTAATCTTTAGACACGTTTCGGGTATGATTTTATATAGTCCAGTATGTGAAGTAAACGTTTCGGCCACAATAAGGAAAACATGTTTTAGTAGAGAATGGGAGACGGAATTTTGCCTTACTTGAGGGAAGAAAAAACAATAAAACACATACACGCTTTAATAATTTTGAGCAGAAAACTCGTCCCTCAAATATTGATCGATTTTCATGACCCTCATCTGCTTGTCAAAAACTATTCAAAAGAAGTTTCAGGTTTGAGGGAAGGAAACTCATTTTTATCCATCGATATTTGAAGGACGATTTATTTTTTGGGGGGCCAAACTTTAATTTTTATTTTTTATAATTTTTTTTCAGAGTACTCTCTCTCTCTCTCTCTCTCTCTCTCTCTCTCTCCCTCCCTCCCTCTCTCTCTCCCTCTCTCTCCCTCTCTCTCTCTCTCTCCCTCTCCCTCCCCTCCTCCTCCTCTCTCTCTCTCTCTCTCTCTCTCCCTCCCTCCCCTCCCCTCCCTCCCTCCCCCTCTCTCTCTCTCTCTCTCCTCCCTCCTCTCTCTCTCTCTCTCTCCCTCCCTCCTCTCTTTGTGTCTATCTATCTATACCTCCCTCTCACTCTCTCTCTCTTTATCTTTATACTCTCTTCTCCCTTACTTCTCTCCCTCTCATTCATATCTCGCCCTCCTCTCTCACCTCTCTCTCTCTCTCTCTCTCTCTCTCTCTCTCTCTCTCTCTCTCTCTCTACCCTTTCTCTTTCTATTTCTCTCCTTATTCTTCTCCCCCTCCCCTCTCCCCTCCCCCATCCTCCACTACACAAACAAGATCAAAGGAAACAGAACAACCCCGTGATTACTCTACCTTCTGACCATGAGATGGCGATCATTTTCCCATGGACTTTTCAACGTGTTTTTTGTTTAGCCATTCGCCAGGCACTGCCACTCACCACCTTTCTGCTGTTCTATTTTCTAACCTGTCCTTCTTACCTACCTGCCAATATCTGTTTGTCCGGTCAAGTCCCGACCTTTCATCTTATTAAAACAAAAACAAACATGCAATATTTGATTTCATTGGGAATTCAGTTCAGCCAAAATCAAGCAATTGGGATGTTGTAAATTACAAGGGCTGATAGATCTTGTGTCAAGTAATAATGGATATTTGTTTCTATCTATCTATCTATCTATCTATCTATCTATCTATCTATCTATCTATCTATCTATCTATCTATCTATCTATCTATCCATCCATCCATCCATCCATCCATCCATCCATCCATCCATCCATCCATCCATCCATCCATCCATCCATCCATCCATCCGTCCATCCATCCATCCATCCATCCATCCATCCATCCATCTATCTATCTATCTATCTATCTATCTATCTATCTATCTATCTATCTATCTATCTATCTATCTATCTGTCTGTCTGTCTGTCTGTCTGTCTGTCTGTCTGTCTGTCTATCCATCCATCCATCCATCCATCCATCCATCCATCCATCCATCCATCCATCCATCCATCCATCCATCCATCCATCCATCCATCTATCTATCTATCTATCTATCTATCTATCTATCTATCTATCTATCTATCTATCTATCTATCTATCTATCCGCCTGCCCGTCTGTTTATCTCCCACTCTCTCACCCCGTCTCTCTCTTTCCCTCCCTCTCTGTCTCTCCAAGACTTGTACAAAATGGCAAACAAGTCGTAATGTCCAATTCTTATCCTTGTCTCCCCCTTGTCAAAACATGCACCGTCAATATGATATGAATATCTATCAATGATTAGAGGGCTACAGACAGACAAACATAGCCGGTCACTGCCATGTTATCCCTTTGTATGGAAACCAACATTGTACCATAGGCCATAACACTGCCCGGAAAACACATTTAACAAAATTTTAGTCATAAAACTCGTCCTTCAAATACCAATGGGATAAAATGACCGCCATCTTGCCAAAACATTTCTCAAAACTAAGGCTGTCTAAGAATCAGTTTTGAGAGTTTCTCACAAGATGAAGGTCTATTTAATCGGTGGATATTTGAAGGCCGAGTTTTCTGGCCAAAATTTTAAAAACCTTTTTTTTTCCGTCTCTTTCCTTCAGAGTATGGCAGAATATTTCTTACTATTTACTATGATGGCATGTGATACCCGCATAGACTAGAACTATTGGCCATAATTGTATTTACTCAAATGGTATGGGATACAAATACTAAGTAATAAAAGCCTTTATAGTGCTTGCTTTGATGTCCTACTGGCCGTGAGATCAAAGAAGGAAATGTCCAACTAAAAGGTATAAACGTATGTCATTGCCGTCAGACAGTTGTCATCGCTTCAATGTTGCCAGAATAATTTTGAGAAAAAATGATGCTGATGATAATAATAATAATGATAATAATAATAATAATAATAATAATAATAATAATAATAATAATAATAATAATAATAATAACGATGATGATGATGATAAGTACAAATGGTAAGGAAAGATTGTGAATTGTTGTATATTAACACTGAAACTGAAAGTGAAAGGAATAAGGATGTATATTATTACATATTATAATGATGACTAAATCACATCTAGATAGCCTTATATGTCCTGTTGTATGCTGAACACACGGAATAAATGATTGATAAGGGGGAGATAAGTCGTGTCAACATGGCTGCCAAGGGGAGGTAAGCATCGTGACTATCGCATCACCACATTCGTGACATTGTGGGAATGCGTTATCAAGAAAAACTGTTTTGTGCGAGAGAGAGAGAGAGAGAGAGAGAGAGAGAGAGAGAGAGAGAGAGAGAGAGAGTGGATGAATGGTCTCGGCTTTGTGTCCTTGTGTAAGACACTTTACACACGTCATCCCACTGGACTCGGTTGTGGATGGGTACCCGACTACAGGCAGTGACGGAGATTGTTAAACGTGTTGGTACCAAAAATGACAGGCAACTGGTACTGTATGAAGTGGAAATACTGTTCCACCTGGTCGACTGGGAGAATAAATGAAACTTTATGAAACGCATTGATTGTGGTTAATAATTGAAAATATAGCCGTTCATATAATTTCTTTCCGTCTTTGTTATTATTTACAGTTCTGAATCGATTATGCCCCTTGAATCGTCCCCTTTCAACGGTAGTATGGGAATCCAGTTAAACATGTGTCGGTGGTC
>NC_088365.1:44398691-44481191 GCF_034508935.2 Berghia stephanieae | reverse complement strand
GTGAAAGCGGCATGAGACACTTCACCGAAAGCGAGGACGAGAGAGACGCATGCGCAAAACCATTTTGGCGTTCTCTCTTTAAGGTGACGTCCAATCAAGGGACGCTACTCTTCCGCTAATCTCATTCCCTACAGCGTGAAATGACAATAGTAATTGCTTGCAAACCTTTGGATGGACGCTAGTCTATTGCAAAGTACTCAGCTATCCATTCACTGCTGGGTGGACAGGGGAGTCAGAAAAAAACCCCAGAAAAACTCGACTGCACCCGGGATCGATCATATGTTAAGCGAGTACTCTACCAACTGAGCTATCGGGAATCCTACATTTTGATATTGGTAACACTTCAATTATAATTAGTTAATTATTGTTTGTACTGTTTGTATCCACAGGTATTGATGACGGCGAGGATATCGATCGTGACCTTTTGACGGGCATCTACGACCGGGTCAAGTCTCAAGAGTTCAAGGCCGGCGTGGACCAGGTCACACAAGTCATGAAAGTGGAACAGACCATTATAGGAAAGAAGCCTGTGAGTATCGACTTAATACATGAATAAATACATAAATAAATAAATAAATAAATAAATATTTTATAGATAATAAATAAAGACGTGAAACTTTTTTAAAGCGCAAGATCTACTCAATGTGCTCAATGGGCTTTACAAGGCGTTCCAAGTAAACAGTAACCCTTAGAGCACATTTAGTGGATATTGCGCTATATAAAGCTCAATTTTATTTATTTATTTTTTATAATGAAGGACGAGACATGACACCTGCAAGGCCCTATTACAATTTCTTTTTCGACAGAGACAGATTAGGTACTTATTTTATACTTGAGTACGGTGAGAATGCGACTAAAGAACCTTTGGAAAAGACTCAACTATAACGGCCCAGAGTTGGATTCGACCCAGGGACCTACAGGTCTAAGGCGAGAGTGTTTACATACACCACAAGAGCACAAAACAGTTGTTTTATTCAGAACCAATGGCTGGTTTCAATTTCTTACAGAACAGTCCATCCTTTTTGTTTGTCTATTCATGTCTCATACATTCGTCAGTTTGCCTGTCTTTCTGTCCGTCTGACCGTCCGTTCGTCTGTCTGCCTGTCTGTCTGTCAGTCTGTCTGTCCGTCCGTCTGTCCGTCCGTCCGTCCTTCTGTCTGTCTGTCTGTCTGTCTGGTGTCCATTACCATAATACACACTGTTCTTATTGTCCATCATAAATCTGACCACACACACACACCAGTCACTTGATCCACCTACGTCACGAGATTACCCCGGGGTCCGTATCATAGAGAATACAGGACTCCCTAGTCTGTAGTCTGTGGTCCGTATCGATGGGTAATGAATTGTCTGGAATGACCGACACCCGGCCCACCCGTCTTCGGGTCCTGGTTCACCTGTCAGACGTGTAGCACGTGGGGTGTCAGTTGACTTATCTAGCACGACATCTTAGTATACCAAGTTTGTTGTTCCACGTAATGAAATCTGACTTTACAATGACCCCTGACCTTGCCTTCCTTCCGACCTCCAAAGAACATCTTCCCAATTAAACTGAAGAACCTAAATTTCTCTTTAAGTCAAGATAGTGGTGGTGCTAGAGTTATTTTGTCAGTGGGATAAATTGCTTCTTTCTTTTCTGATAATGACCTCTAACGCTCTAACGTGCACGATGTATTATTGCACCAATGGGCAGCGAATGTTCAATTGAAAATAGAATGCTTAATATCGATGTACACTTATTTGCATTTATAAACACATCGCTTAATGTGCATCTTGCATTTTATATCTATCGGTCTATTGAAGGAAGATTGCTGAGAGTTGAAAGAAAAGCTTCATTTAGTTCTTCCTTTGTTATTCTATTTTTCAGGACCTCATGACTCTTAGATTTATGTCATTTCAAAGCTCTTTCTTTCTCTTTCGCATCCCTTGCTGTGTACTTGTCATTGCCTACATTCTGAAAGTGTTTCATGCGGATTTTATGCTGTTTGTTTAGCAGTCGTATTGGGGGTGGGGGGAGGGGGGAGCTCTTGCTTAGTGTCTTTTTCTATCCTCCAATGTGGATTTTTCCTTTCCACGTGACAGCGATTCTGTCCTTTTGAAAACTGTCTGGTCAACCGGAATCACCCATGTTGTCCAAGTGAGCAAATTGAGGGTTAATAATCTTGCCCAAGGAAAACAAACGAAAGTGCCTGAAGCGGGGCTCGAACCCGGGACCTTCCGGATCACAGTGCAATGCCTCAACCACTCGGCCACTCCCCCCCCCCCCCTTCCCGACCCCCTCCTCATAAATCACATGCACACGCGCGCACATACATACTCACAACACACACGTCCACACACCCATCACCCGATGTCGATAAGAATGCGAGCCCTAATCGCCTTAACTGCTCACGGTGACAGACAAGAGGAGATAACTGTCAATGGCCATGAGTTGTTATGTTGTGTCTGTCCAGAGATTTTTCATCCTTCCTATTTTCGATGCGTCTGTCTGACTGAATGACCTCCCCTTGGCCTTATGTCTGTGGTTTCTGATGGGGATTGAACCCTCCGTGGAATGTTTTCGTATTGTTTGTGCAGGCACCGCACATTTCCGTCAATGAGAAAACAATATGATCTTCTTCTTGTTGTTGTTGTCTTGGATGCCAGGAGGAGCCAAATATACATTAAAGAAGTTTTAAGTGTGGGAGGGACAGCGGCCATAGCAATCTAGAGTATAGAGATAGCATTGGCAGCGGCCCAACCTGTCAGTGTTGAGGCTATGTGGTCTAGTAGTATGACACTCGCCTTCGGATCGGAAGGGCCTGGGTTCGAGTCCCGAGCGGCGCATTGTTGAGTCCTTGGAAAAGGCTTTTTACTCGTATTCTCTCACCGTATTCAGCTGTAAATTTAGTACCTGACCGTTAACAGTGTTGTTTCTGTCTGGAAAAACAAATTTTAATATTATACGCTTAATTTGACTTTTGGCTAGGAACCCCTTGTAAAGCGCTTTGAGTATGTTTAGTGGATATTGCGCTATATAAAAGCTCAAGGTTTTTTGTGGGTTTTTTAGTTCATGTTGGGATAACCATTATAGGCTAAGGTATTTGGAAAAACTAAGGAAGATAATATTCGTTTTCATCCTTTTCTCTGGGTGAGATAATGAAAACTAAATCACTAACTGATATTCTGGCGTCAAAGTAGTGTGTCTTTCACTCTGTCTCTCTCTCTCTCTCTCACTCTCTCTCTCTCTCTCTCTCTCTCTCTCTCTCTCTCTCTCTCTCTCTCTCTCTCACCATGAAACATAATAACCCGCTCCAACAATAAAAACACAAGTTCATCATCATCATCATCATCACTCACCAACGAAAGCACGCGACAAGGGTATCCTATTCCACCCGATGCACACACGCCGCATGTATAATACTGTACTCACCGTATGTAATGTACAGTGTACTCACCCACACGTGAAAGAAAGCTTTGGCACCACAATGTTCCAATTACCTGAATATTCCTCACAACAAAGGCCACCCCGATGCCTGAAATGCCAGGCACAATCTCCCAGGAGGGACGATGTTGTCGATGACGTCATCCATCGGCCTTCCAGTCTCGTCCTTGTCAATTACCTTGGCGAATGTATGCATGCCCGAAGGGAGTCCGGTCTCCTCTTCAAACTGAGCGTAAATGCGTTGAACACTCTTGTTATTCATGTTATTTATTATGTATCATATCAGCATCATCACCATTCTGCCGTTAACTGGACAAAAAACATATTTAACCGTTTGAGAGTTTTTTTCCACGATGAGGATCATTTAAATCGATCGATATTTGACGGACGAGTTTTCTCGCCAAATTCTAAAATATGTGTTTTTCCAGAGTTTGGCAGCATTATGATTGACTAACCGACTTAGCGCCTTTAGCCTCCTAGTCTTACGACTGGGATGCCTCGGCCGCCTCTTCTATCCTATCCTCTGTCTGAGATCCCCCGCCTTTCAGTCTTCTGCCATACCGTTTAATATTAGTAATGATTACTTTGTTATATCCACCTCCTGGAATGTCTGACGTTTGTTTTGATTTGTTTTGTTTGTTATTTTTGTTTGCTTTTTGTTTTGTTCTTGGGTTATTTTTATTTTTTTGGGGGGATGGGGGGGGGGTAGGTTTTTGTTGTCGTTGTTGTTTTGTGTTTGTTGTTTTGTTTTTGTTTTTATTGTTGTTTATTTTGCTTTATTTTTTTTTTGGCGGGTTTGTTTTTTAAATTTATTTGGGGGGGGGGGGGGGGGGGAGTCGTCATAATATGCTTAGGTAGCTCCGATTCCACCGAATCCAAGAGATGATATATAAATAATGGGAAAGTTAATATCGAGGGAACACGAGGCAGGGAATTTAAAAATAAATAAACAAACAAAACGAAACGTTTACCAGGCACGTTTTGAGTTTTGACGTGTAAACCAATTCGCTTTGAGTGTCTTGTTGTTTTGTGTGCATTCCAAAGAACTTCGGGATTTTCTCTAATGTTTGGTCTTGCTTTGCTCTTTTTTACTTCCCCCCCCCCCCCTCCTCTTCTCTTCTCTCTCTCTCTCTCTCTCTCTCTCTTTCTCTCTCTCTCTCTCACACTCCTCTCTCTCTCTCTCTCTCTCTCTCTCTCACTCACTCTCTCTCTCTTTCTTCTCTCTCTCTCTCTCTCTCTCTCTCTCTCTCTCTCTCTCTCTCTCTCAGTGGGGACTGTGAGGACCAATTTCCATGCAAATCTTGCAAATGCGGGTAAAAGCATGTAATTTTGCACAGTAAAACTTCTTATAATAAGAAATAATTATTTGTGATGCTAGAACCGCTCTGAGAAAGTTTCGAATTCAACACAAGGGCTCTTTGGGAAAAAAAAAACGGGGGGAAAAATTGCAGTCTTGTTTAAACCCGTAAAACGTGTTAAAATTTTGAGCCGAATCAACTCCAGCTGGTAATGGGGTACGTAGCGCTTTACCTAAAAACGCGTGAATGAATCCATGCGTTTTGCCTAAGATGTTTTTTCAAACCATTTAGCCTGACATGTGAGATAAACATGGAAATGGTGTGGAACTGACAACTCCAATCGTTGGCATTTATGGGTTGGTGATGCATCGACGATGAGAAGAAATGAAAATAATGGAGAAGGGAGGAGAGGGGGAAGGGGGGGGGGCATGTGTTGATGTATTTATGCTGGCTTACATTGAAAAAAAAATTTAAAAAACAAAACAACAACAACAAAACAATACTTATTTAAAATTTGGACAAGAAAACTCGTCCTTCAAATGATATCAATCGATTTAAGTGACCCTCATCTCTTTGAAAGCTCTCAAACGTGGAACTTCATATTGTCTTGTCAAAAGCTCTCAAACCTGGGATTTTTATGAGCGTTTAGAAATTAAACGCTAGTTTCGTATTTTGGACAATCTACAAAATCCAATGTTGTGCGGCTATATGTGGTCTTGTGGTATGACACTCGCTTTCGGGTTGGAAGGTCCTGGGTCCGAGCCTCGCTCGGCGCATAGTTGTGTCCTTGGAAAAGGCTCTTTACTCACATTCTCTCACCGTACTCAGGTACTTAATGAGTACATGGCCGTTAACAGCGTTGTCCCTGTTCGAAAAAAAATATGTAATATCGCCTAACAGGCGTCATGTCCCGTCCTAAATGTTAAATATTGCTGTTGGCCAGGGACCCCCTGTAAACCGCTTTGAGCACGTTTAGTAAATATTGTTCTCTATAAAAGCTCAATTTTATTATCATTATTATTATTATTATTATTATTATTATTATTATCATTATTATTTTATTATTATTATTATTATTATTATTATTATTATTATTATTATTATTATTATTATTATTATTATTATTATTATTATTATTTGTTTTGTTTTTTTGTTGTTTTTTTTTTTTTTGTTTTTTGTTTGTTTGTTTTTTTTTTGTGTGTCTAGCTGACCCCGATATAACACCGTATCGAGTGGATGAGGCACATTTAATCTTACGCCATTCCATTAAACTTTAACAAAGAACGACAACTCTCGTGGAATGGGGTTACCGCGATTTGATAGTATGTTCTCCATCACAACAAAAACCATAACAAAGAAAAAAAAGAGATTTTCTTCACGGAGATGGAAAGAATAATAAACGTTATCTCCCATGTTTGGAATTTTTCTTGTTCTTTTTTTTTCTTTCTTTTTTTAAATCTTTTCTTTCTTTCTTTCTTTTTTTTCTTTATTTCTTTTTTTTCTCTCTTTCTATCTCTCTCTCTTTCTATCTCTCTTTCTTTCTTTCTTTCTTTATGTCTTTTCTTTTCTTCGTTCTGTGTTTCTTTTTACATTCTCTCTCTTTTCTTTTTGTAAATTATTTCCAGGAACAAAATATTTCTTTTCATTTATTTTTAAATTTTCATTAAGACGGGAAAACATGGCGAGGGATCGGTGACGGGTTGCGAGTGTTTGAGCGTTTTTATAAATAAACAATCCACGCACGTGCCTTCTGGGATGGGAGCGATAAATGAGCTTTAGTTTAAACAGTTGGGTGGAAAGTGCTCTAGTGAGTTTTAACTTTTATGAATGAAAATCTTTGGAGTTTAAAATACTGAATCTATGACATAAGAAATATGTCTGGGTGGGGTTCCTGACCTCCCATAGTAGTGGGCAGGGAGGCACTTACTTTGTCTTCTATACCCCTATATTATCTGTTTTCCAACTTGCTTTCTGTCTTTTGTCTGTGGAATGAGATTTCTTGGTTTTGTCCTGGTCCTGGCCAGATGCCCTGGCTGAGCGGGAAACAGTCAAATGTATAGTTAGTTTTGGGAGATGATATTTTTTTCCTTGTCTTGTAAATCATCTCTCTGTTACGCACTTTATTATATGTTTTCTTTATGTTATAACGATTTGTAAACATTTGAGTGTATTCCTCTGAGTGGGGGCCTGTGCTTGTGTCTGATGAGACTTTTAGTGATCTAAAACTAAGTACTTTGATAGTGTGCTCTTGGAATCTACACCTTTTTCTTTTTTTCTTTTTTTTTTTTTTTTTTTTTTGAACCAATTCCCCTTTGTCTTACCTTTTCTTGGGTGATTTAATTGTAATTCTAGAACTTTTTACTATCCCATTTTCGTCCTTTTTACTGGCGCTGATATGACCTTAATGAGTTGCAAGTGTCGTAAAACCATTAAAAACAAAAACATAAGAAATATGTATGTGTGTATGTATGTGTGTGTTTGTATTTATTTATGTCTGTATGTATTGTGTTTGTGTGTGTATGTGTTTGTGTGTGTGTGTGTATTTATATAAACATGCCGTTAAGTTCTAAATAACATGGAGTAAATGATGAGTACGGGATACAGTATCAATGTCAGATTTGAAAATATATCATGCCTATTTATTTATTCATTTATTTGTTTATTTATTTATTTATTTATTTATTTATTTATTTATTTATTTAGTCATATATTTATTTATTTAAGTAGTTATTTTTTGTGTTTGTTATTTATTCGTGTTGTTGTTTTTTAATATTTATAATGTTTGTGTTTATCAATGATGTATTTAATTACTTTTATTGCCATTTAACTGACGTGTACTTATTTACAGGTCTTATAACCCTAAATGTTATGGGCTCATTTTGGTTTTGAAGATTTTACTCTCAAACCGACTCAAAACATTGTCCATTAGAATACAAAAATGTTAATTCAAGCCTGTGGTTGCGTTCGGTTAACAGACCTGAAAATAAGTCTTTAGCATCTAGTCTTCAGCCCACCCAATGTTTAATTAACCCTTTCGTCCATATGTCCATTTCAGCCCCTAGCCCTCCCCCACAGACGCCTGGTATGTTACTGTCGACTCTACGAGGTCCACGACCCAAACAAGAAGGAAAAGATCGGACTGCATCAGAGGGAAGTCTTCCTATTCAACGACCTTCTGCTGGTGAGTTGCGTTGTCATTACTGCTATGCTACTTATTAGGGACGCTGCGATCCACAACGGTAGATTAGATCTGACGATTACGTAAACAGTTCACAAGCCCCGCCCACTGCTAAAAGAAAAGCTATCTATCAGAATTATCTCCCCCTGTCCAAAGCTTTTCCAGTTATAAAAAGTCTGATGAGGCCAGTACAAGGTCTACAGTCTGTTTTTCTTAAAGACCATTTTCTATTAAATATCAATTACAAATATTGATACAGTGGAATCCTGATAAAGCTAACACCGCCGGACCAGATATTATAGTGGTTGACTTGATTTTATCCATTATCAATAGAACACACTCAGATAAAAAAAAAAGAAGAATATTTTGAACCAAAATATGTGTGGACTTTAAGCATAAGTTGACTTGAAGAGTGTTGACTATTTGCGGATTCCAATGTACTTAGAGGTCACTTCCAAGTTTTGTTTCAATTTTTGAAGGATTTCTGATCGCATTTTATTCTTTGGGTTTTTTTTTTTTTTTTTCCCAAACACTGACATCTGGCTCTGTACGTAAAAAAAAAGTGTTTCGGATTTTGTTGCGGGTTTATTATTTCTGTTGAGTTTAAAACAAAATGCAACATGAATTTTCTTGGAATTAGTAAAATTCATTGAGCTCCTTATTTCTCCAATTGATGTTTTCAGATTACCAAAATCTTCAGCAAGAAAAAGACTGGCATCACCTACTCGTTCAGGAACTCCCTGTCTCTGTGTGGCATGCAAGTCTACCTGTTTGAGACACCCCGTAAGTTATGTGTGTGGGTGTGCGTGTTTGTGTATGTGTATGTGTGTGACATGCAAGTTTGTGTGTTTGAAACAGCCTTTACATTACTTTTTGTATGTGTGCTTAATTTTTATTTTTTTTTGGGTGGGGGGAGGGGGGGGGGGAGTGAAATGATTAACATTTCAATAGTCTCTGCATTTTCACCGTTTTTTATTCTGCTGCTGATGCGACCTTAAGCTCCAAAAGCATTGTCAAATCACCAAAAATTAAAATAATCATTATAAAATTCTGAAACACACTAGAAAGAAACTGACTCAGTCAGTAACATCATCATCATCATTATCATCTCCATCCTCTTTCCTTATTATTACTCCCACCCATCCCCACCTCCATCCATCCTTTCAGATTACCAGTTCGGCATCGTGCTAACCAACAACATAGACGGGAAACCCCTCATCACCTTCAACGCCAGGAATGACCACGACAGGCAGAAGTTTGTGGATGACCTCAAGGAGTCCATTCTAGAGGTCAGTTTAGACAATAGGGGCATGGTCAGCGGTACGGTCTTTGAATCGTACCCGAAAGGTACCGAGTTCGATCACCCGCCGCTACGCTGTGTGGCCTTGAGCAAGTCACCTCGCCCTAGCTCGAGTTGCGGCGCTGCACTGGGGCTGACGCCTGGTTTATTCCAGTCTTCCCTTGGAATAGATTCTAGAAACAGATTTGCCCTATGGGATGAATAAAGGGAATTTTATTTTATTTATTTTTAGGATTGTGCAAAATACCAGTCGGAATTTGACTTTAGGGTTTCTGGGTGCCAGATTTTATTAATGATTCTTACGATTAAAAACGGTAACACATCATGCATGTTCTTTTTAAGGGAAATTTCTGTCCAGTGGGCAGCATGGCACGGTCTTTGCATCGTACCTGAAAGGTATAAAGTTTGACTACCCACTAACTGTCCCATGTGGCCTTGAGTAAGTCACCTCGCACTAGCTCACTTTGCTGTGGCGCTGCACTGTGGCTGACGCTTGAGTTATTCCAGACTTCCTTCGGAATAGACCCTATAGTGAAAATTCAACTAAGGGTTGAACAGAGGTATATTTTTAAAAATACATTTGTCCTTTATGTGTGTCACTGTGAGGTCTCAAGGTGGGTTCATACTTGTTGCCTCGGATCTTATTTCTGATATCTGTCCAATAAGTGTCCCCTTTGTTTTACTTTTTTTCATAATCTTGTGGTTACAAGCACTACCATACCATAAAAAAAACAAACCTACATTTTTAAAACGATTTTTGACTTGAGAGGGTTAATCTCAACAACCATTTTCCATCTTGTCCCTACAGACAAACGGTATGGAACAGCTTCGCATCGAAGACGAGATGGCGAGACACCGAACCACCCACAACACGATAGACAAGCATTACGCCTGCGACGATTCACGCATGCTGTCCTATGACTTGGCCAAGCCGTCGGAAAACACTCACAACCGTCTCTCTGCCCCAGAGTGTAACCTCAAGAAATTGCCGCTGTCCAACTCTCTCACAGATCTCAGTTCAGGTGAGTGGGGAGGATCACAAAATTTATTGTTGTTGGTTTTTATTTCTTCTCCAAGGCAAGCATTACACAGAGCATTTCTAGCCTCAGAGTGGTCTCATCCTGATTTCTGCATCTAGAAACAGACATCCATACATTACAAAGTGATAACAGCACTATAATTATAATCAACATGATCATCATCAGCAGCATCAACATCATCATCATCGTCGTCGTCGTCATCATCATCACCATCATCATCATCATCACGATCATCATCAGTAGCAGTAGCAGCATTAGTGGCATTTCAATAAATCAGTCAGCCACAATTGGGGATTGAATCTCCTAACATAGATTCTTTAAAAAAAAGCATAGGATAGACAATGGATGGAGTGAGACACCATTTGATTTGTCGTTGTGTCTGTAGCCTGGTGCCACACACACCTCTACAGACTAATCTGTTTGGGCCCTTGATAGAGTTGAGGAAGACAACGGTTGGGCCCTTGATAGTGTTGAGGAAGACAACACTTGGGCCTTTGATAGAGTTGAGGAAGACAACGGTTGGGCCCTCGATAGAGTTGAGGAAGACAACACTTGGGCCTTTGATAGAGTTGAGGAAGACAACGGTTGGGCCCTTGATAGAGTTGAGGAAGACAACACTTGGGCCCTTGATAGAGTTGAGGAAGACAACGGTTGGGCCCTTGATAGAGTTGAGGAAGACAACACTTGGGCCTTTGATAGAGTTGAGGAAGACAACGGTTGGGCCCTTGATAGAGTTGAGGAAGACAACACTTGGGCCTTTGATAGAGTTGAGGAAGACAACGGTTGGGCCCTTGATAGAGTTGAGGAAGACAACGGTTGGGCCCTTGATAGAGTTGAGGAAGACAACGGTTGGGCCTTTGATAGAGTTGAGGAAGACAACGGTTGGGCCCTATGTAGAGTTGAGGAAGACAACGGTTGGGCCCTATGTAGAGTTGAGGAAGACAACGGTTGGGCCCTATGTAGAGTTGAGGAAGACAACGGTTCGCCAACTAGACATCCAAACATGAAGACAATATGAGGGGGATGGAGAAGAAGTTTTGATTTATGTTATTGTTTTAATTGTTAGGTTTGCAATTTGTGGTCATCTTTTTTATCTTCTTTTTTTTTTTTTCATTATTTTAACCAGTAATCTGGGGGGGGGGGGGGGGGGGGGGGGGGACATGTATATACAAAATTGATCAGAAAACTCGTCCTTCAAACGTCGGTCGATTTAAATGACCCTCCTCTTGTCAAAAGCTCTCAAACCTGGGACTTCCTTGAAGACTTCCTGAAGTCTCAGGTTGGAGATTGTTTACCGTGGTGAGGGTCATTTTAATTGATCGATCTTTAAAGTACGAGTTTTTTGGCCTAAGGTCTAAAAATGAGTTTTTCCAGAGTACGGCTCTGATTGAGTGGAAGTAGTGTGCGCTTTATAAGTGCTTCATTATTATAATTATTATTAATTTTTTAAATTATTATTATTATTACTATTATTATTTTATTATTATTATTATTATTATTATTATTATTATTTTATTATTTTTTATTATTTTTTATTATTATTATTATATATTATTATTATTATTATTATTATTATTATTATTATTATTATTATCTGGTTAAAGACCAGTTATAAATCGTTTCTGAAGACTTTCTGCTTTAGCTCTGCTCTAATTCCTTGTTTCTATAAATAGAATGGCCTAAATGAACTGTTTGTATTGATTCCATCCACACAGACCAATTCATGAAGAGGGGCAGCAGTGGGGCATCCCTGGACAGTGGCGTGGTGAGTGGACATTTATCATCACTCTGTTATTGTTTTATTCATGTTATGGGAGGGGGTCTCAATAGCCCAGTTGGTAGGGTACTTGATCCACACGCAAAGGGACGGAGATTGATCCTGAGTGACGTCTAGATTTTTTCCTGACCCGCTGTCCATCCAGTAGTGATTGGGTAGCTGGGTCTGTTAGATTTGGCAGAAAGTACTTTGCGATAGACTAGTGTCCTATTCAAAGGGTAGCAAGCAATTGCTATTGTCCGCTTCACACTACAGACATCAGAATAAACTCTGGCTCCATGGGCCTAATGTTTGAAGGAAGACTTTTTTTTAAAATGTATTTGTTGACCTTCCACATCCAGTGAGTATTAAACCAAGGCGCGGGGGGGGGGGGGGGGGGCGGAGAGGAGATACACATAACGGAATTGAGCTTTTATTTAGCACAATATCCACTAATTGTGCTTAAAGCGCTTTACAAAGGTCCCTGACTAACAACAACACTAAATATGTAGAACAGAGTATGATGCCTGTTAGGCGATATTACAATTTTTTTCACACAAAAACAACACTGTTAACAGCCAGGCACTCATTTTACATATGAGTACGGTGAGGGTATTTAAGTAAAGAGCCTTTTCTAAGGACTCAACTACATGCCGAGCTATGGACCTTCCAATCGGAAAGCGAATGTCATACCACAAGATCACATTATAGCCGCATGACATTTAAGATTCTATATCTCTCTATGTTTTTTCTCCTCTCAGGCATCAGGCAGTGTGGGAAGTTCCAGCAGTGACTCCCAACCAGGGGCTATGATGACCCCCAGCCCGACCAACCCACATCCCCCTAAAGGGGCGGGGCACCCCGGCGGAAAGAGGAACCCTCCACCCCGCACTCCCATCATCCTCAGGCCAGACTTACCGGACGGCACTCAAGTCTGAGAATGCAATGAGATGAGATGGATGTCTGTATGGAGGGAACAGATAGAAGGAGCTGAGATGAGATTGTTTGAGAAGAAATTAATCTAAGAATGTGTGTGTTTGATTGAATGAGAGAGAGAGAGACAGAAAGAGAGAGGAGAGAGAGAGAGAGAGAGAGAGAGAGAGAGAGAGAGAGAGAAAGAGAGAGAGAGAGAGAGACAATACAGTTTGTGTATAACAAATAAGAAAGAGGATGCCATAGAAAATAAATGTTAATTTTTGTTTAAATTATGAAATGTTACTACTATTTATCAATTGATAGTTACCTCCCCTTGTATAATACAAACAACAATTACATAATAATAATAATAACACATTGACGTACATACCTTAAATAATGATGATTATAATAATATTATTATTATAAATAATTACCCGACTGTGATTGACCAATGATAATTTAACCTTGACCTTCATCCATTATTGCATCACCAAAATGGAGGTTGGCATAAATGCCCGTATGCATGCCCTACCCCCCCCCCCCCCCTACTTCCGGCGCTCATCAACCCACTAGACATGGCCCCTGTTGCCATTGTTTGTTTTTTTGTTATGGTGGTTTTAAAACCAACCCCCAAAACGAGGCTGGCATTTAAAAAAAAATAAAAAAACTCGCCCACCCACTACTAGATAATGCCTATGTTGTCATTGTTTTATAATTCATTAGCAACAATACATGAAGACACTGTTTAGCAAATATCTGTCATTTTATATTTTCTCTATTTATTTATACTGACATGAAACGTAAAGACGTAAAGCCTCGAAACATATTTGTGACCTCTCATATCAAAATAGTGTTGTGTCGGGGCGGACCAGATACCCAAAAGTGGTTTTATGTAGTCAGTTTTCACCACCAGGCTTTTGGTACTGTAGGCATTGTAATCCATATGAACTCAACACTCTTAAAATTAAAGTCAATATTGCCAATTTTCCATATATTTCGGGATCTCAGTTTGTTATAAACCCTAAGTATATTTTCCATTAACCTGCTAAACAGAGAAAAAAGTAAATTTATCATGTCTTTTCACTGGAGTTCAGCACTCAGAAAGGGGTCGGTCAATGTGTTTGTGTAAAAGTTCAGTAAATTTTTGCCTTCTGAATTGGCATCCCTGTAAAATCAAGTCAACTTCCGCTCATATGCCAATACATCTTGTTGGTCCCAAATTATCTGTTCTTTATCTAAGTGTGTTCCATTGATGATGGATAAAGTCAAACCTTGCTTAAAGTCAATCAATCTGTGTCTGGTCCTGCAGGGTGTTGGCTTTATCGGGATTCCACTGTAGTTTTTGTTGTTTTTTTTTTGTTTTTACTTGATTTCACAATCAGATTTGATAAATAAGCAGAGAAGAAGGAAGCAAGAATTTTCATGGCATTAATTAACCAGTATTATAGAGACATAGAAACGTTCTATAGATTTTGGATAGAAAGTAGTCCTCTATAATATGGGGAGTCTAGTTTCACCTCACAGGCTGCTACGTCATTTTTTCATTATCCCGAGACGTCTGTTATTTTTTAATGTTATTTATTTAGTGACCTAAAGAGGAAAATATTCATTTACATCTCTGGGTATATTTGTTGACCTTTATGACTTAGGGGGAGGGGTGAGATCTTATACAATATATGAAAATACAGTCATATTCAAACAAAGAGTACGAAAGGCTGGGGTGGTGAGTGGTTAACAGGGGGAGGATTGGAACCTTAGACCTGTCGGTGGTCTTCTGTGTTCAAAATGGAGACTGGCTATCATTGCATTGTGATAAATAATGAGTAAAGAATTCAGTAATCCAATGATTAATTAATGATTTTGTCCATGAATTTCTACAATATTTTACATAAATTTGATTATAATGATGTGGCACACTACACTAATTTATTTATTTTCCCATCCAGTCTTCCCTTGTATCAGTGACAAGGGGTAGTGATGACGTCATATTGCACGCATGACTAGACTGATTTCATTCATGTCCATCAAATGTATAGATTGATTTGTTTGTTGTCCCAACTACGTCATTTCCGCCGTCATTATTTCATCCAATCAAATTCCCAAGTCGACAGTACCTAACAGATAATTCCAATGTCAGATAAGGAACGTTTAAACTGTGGACAGGAGACAGCTTTACATTGTCAACCCACTGTGTGTCAATCTATTTAAACAATTGAATTTCTGGGTGGAGTTCCTGACCTCCAATAATGGGCAGGGAGGTTCTTATTGTGTCTTCTATCCCCCCCTATATCTGTTTTCCAACCTGCTTTCTGTCTTTGTCTTGGAATGAGATTACTTGGTTTTGTCCTGGCCCTGGCTGGATATCCTGGCTGAGAGGGAAACAGTCAAATGTACCTATAGATATTGTTTTGGGAGATACTTTTTTCCTTGTAAGTCATCTCTCTGTTATATATTATTATATTTGTTTTGAGTTTATAATGTAAGTGTGTTCCTCTTTGTAGGGACTTGTGCTTGTGTCTGGATGAGACTTTTAGGTGATCTCAAACTTAGTACATTGATGGTAGGCTCTTGGAATCCACACCAATTCCTTATTTGAACCAATTCCCCTTTGTCTTACCTTTTCTTGGATGCTTTAATTGTAATTCTAGAACTTTTAACTATCCCATTTTCTTACTTTTTACTGGCACTGATATGACCAAAATGTGTTGCAAGCGCCGTAAAACCCTCAAAAACAACAAACAATTGAATTTCATAAGAGAATTCCTGACTCATGGGCGGAAAAACAGAATTACATCTTAGTGTTGTTTTTTGTTGTTGTTTTTTTTTTTTAAATTTCACTGATTTGTGTACAGAATAATAAATATTAAAAGTAATAATTTTTTTAAATTTTAGAATAAAGGAAATAAATAATAAAAATGTTGTTTTACGTGTTTGCAATAGTTGTTGTCCTTCACCTTGATGTGTTTGTTTGTCATGTTAGGAATGGACACGTGGTAGGGACTCGAGTGTGTCAGAGGTGCTTTTTTTCTTTCATAAGTTAAATTATCAAGATAAAAGTTGATAAGCATTTCTAAACCGTTGATTGTCTAGTACTGTTGTTTTAGTTTTAGCGCTACCAGTTTTATAACGACTGTAGAGGAATAATTATGCAGCCTTTCTGTTGTTTTGTTGTTAGGTTTTGTTTTGTTTTGTTTTTGTTTTTTTTTGTGGGTTTTAAAAGATTGAAAACGTTTGCTTCAGTTTTTTTTGTTTTTTTTTTTTTTTTTTTTTCAGCCAGAACTCATGTTATTGTTAGTTCGTCATTTTAACTCTCTCGAGTTCACCCTCATTGAAAATCGTCGGAACAAATTTCCTCAATTTTCCATGCATAGGAACTCGAGAAAATTAATGTCTGTCAGATGTTTTTCTCTCTCGTTTATTTTTTTTCTTCACTCCAATAATCCTTTTGTTGTTATTGTTGTTGTTGTTGTTGTTGTCCATGGCATGTTTTGTTTGACATAATTAATTTAATTTATTGGGTTGCTTGTGTTTTTTTTTTTTTTTTGTTTTGGTTTGTAAAAAAAACCCCCAAAGTCTTTCAACAGATTTGATTTGTCTGTCGTGTGTGTGTTGATGTGTTGACGTCATTTAGACTGGAGTGATGTGTGTTGACGTGTGTGTTGATGTGTTGACGTCATTTAGACTGGAGTGATGTGTGTTGATGTGTTGACGTCATTTAGACTGGAGTGATGTGTGTTAACTTGAAATCAACGGGACTGGAGTGTGTTGTACCTTTGTTGTTTTAATTATATTGTTTTGATTAGAGTGACTGTCCTTGTTGTAAAGAATACATAGAATCTTCTTGTCAGATGCTTGGTTTTTGAAAAATGTTCTGAATTAGTTAGCCATCTGGTTACTTGCGTTTATTAATTTTTTTAAATGCATTTTTGCGATTATTATTTTTTTTTAATATATATTGTGAGTTTGCCACATCAAGTGAGTGACATGATTTTAGGATTTGTGGATGGAATGTAATTTTCTTTATTGACCAAAGACACTTTCTAGATGGAGTGAAATATTTGCAGAAAAACAAGTTAAAGACGA
Source organism: Berghia stephanieae (assembly GCF_034508935.2). Taxonomy (NCBI): domain Eukaryota; kingdom Metazoa; phylum Mollusca; class Gastropoda; order Nudibranchia; family Aeolidiidae; genus Berghia; species Berghia stephanieae. The sequence continues at coordinate 44,464,194 of NC_088365.1, read as the reverse complement.
ACAAAGCAAAATATCCAGCAGTCTGTGACCCACTGTCTGGACACGTGACATGACGTGACCCACTGTCTGGACACGTGACGTGACCCACTGTCTGGACACGTGACGTGACCCACTGTCTGAACACGTGGTGACGTGACTGTCTGAACACGTGGTGATGTGACGTGACCCACTGTCTGGACACGTGACGTGACGTGACCCACTGTCTGGACACGGTATTATGTCGGGGGATAGTAAGCAGATCTGGAACGGTCAATTTAAAACTAGAATAATAAGAAAGAAATAAAACTTTTTGGTCTTTAGCAATGGAAGAAATTGCAATTTTTCTCCATCATAAAGAACAGACATGAAGCCTAAGTGTTATATTTGTGCCTATAAATTCAATTTCCTCAACAGGCTTCATCCCGATATAATATCGTTTTGAGGAGATGGTTTACAAATTTGAATAGAATATTTATTCCAGTGAGATAATGTTGTAAAGATTGTTGTTGTTTGTAAAGACTGTTGTCGTTTTGTTTTAAAACTAATTTGATGTTACAATACTATTCTGGTGTGTAAATGGATAAGGACACACAGGGTGATCGAATGTGTAGGTATCATGAAGTGTGCAACGTCTTAGGTTTACGTGTAAGGAGTGATTGAAGTGTGTACGTTTAAGGTTTGACGTGTATTGTAGCCCTATTTTGGATAATGGCGACGCATAATAATAATAGGGTAGATTTAGCGAGGGATTGAACAGACCTAAGTAAAATGACACTCATGTTAGGAAAGAAAGGGAATAACGTTTTCCCAAGATGTGCATTGGTTGTGTGGATGTGTGAGTCGTGAAATGTTTCGTTGCTTTAAAACCAAGACAGTTGTCTTGTAATTGTCGAGAGAGAAATACATTGGTGGACTGTTGCTACTTGTTTCGTTGGAGCGGGGCAAGTATCGCTAATGTTATAGTTGTTCTATCACCAATTCATTATTGTCGATATGAGATCGATATTCTAAGGTAATGATATATATATATAATTATATATATATATATATATATATATATATATATATATATATATATATATATATATATATTTATATTATATATATATATATATACACACACACAAAATATCGATTTAATATTTATTTGTAACACGATTGTTATATGTATTTGTGTAGTAATATGTACAGTGTGTAATCTATCATTACTATTACTATAGTGTATTATTTAGTATAAGGTTGTCTTAGAGCTTGTTACGGAATGGTTAGATTTTATTAGAGAGAATTGCTAATGAGTGTGCGATAGCGATTATATAATATAATATAATATGTACGAGAAATTGTTGATGTCTCTCATATTACATACGTTCTGTAGACAGGACCAACAACCTAACCTGATCGTGTAGATTGCGATGCCCTACTTTCGATTTTAGTCAATCAAAATTTAATTACATTACTAAAACATTCTCCCGATTAAGTTAAACTAAAAATATATAAGTAATTACATACATACATAAACATTTTTTTTTAATAAAAAAAAAAAACAAAGAAAAATATTAAACGGAAAGTATGTCAAGATCCTACGGTCAGCCTGCCTTGCACGCGGAACGCCGTCCCTTTGTGACGTCATCATGTCATCTTCATCATCAATCGTTTAAAATTGTTTTGGTTTTATCACCTCCAACAACAAAGAGTGATGTGTGGTTTGAGTCGTGGGTTTTGGGGTTTTTTTCCCCGTTTCTTCTCCCTTCTACTACCACTACTACCATTGTGTTGGTATCATCATTCCCTACTACGGGCACTCTGTAGAAGAAGTTTGTGGTTGGTGTCTTTCATTCATACTCATTACCCCACCCCAACCCCTCTCAAATCCAACTCACCTTTGTGTACAACTTGATTATTATATAATCCAAGACCAGACCAGTGTTATCATGATTATAGACGTAGAGAATTACTGGAGAAGGTTTATCAACACACCGTACCTACCGTCAAATGGGGCGACAGATGCTTGAGGGAAAGTTAGGATCTTGGGTTTTATATGGCCCTGACGTGTCGTGTATAACTCTTTAAATTATAAAATAATTATAGTACAGTTGTCGGCCCCTGAGTTGTGGATCCTTCACAGGTCCATAGCATTGATTTCTCATTTCCCCTAACGAAACAAATTTGTTTTACTCTGGAAAAAAAAAACCCAAAGAAAAACACGTATTTAAAATTTTGGTCAGAAAACCCCGCCCTCCAAATATATCGATCGATGAAAATGACCCTCATCTTGGCAAGAACTCGTGGGACCTCAATGAAGCTACAGTTTGACCAGGGAGTTCTATTAACACTTGGACGTCTGTGCAAAGTGCCAATATGCGGTTTAAAAAAAAAAAACAAGAAAAAGAAGATAAAAAATTTGCTTATATTATTCAAGCCCAACCTCTCCCATACCTTTGTGATAAACAGAGACCAACCAGATTCCGTTATTTTGGCGGGAATAGTCACGTGAGCTAAACATGCTTGGCAAGTGTTACTATAATAATAATAAATGGCATTTATATAGAGCTTTACCCCGTTGTCACAGGCTCAAGCGCTTAAATATAGATAGTATGCGCTTGGCTAAGAAGCTCAAAACATTGCCATCCGGAAGTGCAACAGACCAACACACAAAACAATGTGTAACCATGCAATTTAGTGAGAAGTACTCATAAACGTGGATGGCAAAAAAAAAAAACAATAACAAAGACCAGAGTGACGTCATCTTCGTTCTATCTATACGAGTCCTCCCCCGACAAGCAAAGTTACCCCAATTTGACGTTATCGTATATTTATCTTTCGAATTTTTGGATGGGAATGGTTGCAGTTGATATGATATGTATTGCATGTGTTTGTGTGGAATACGCATGCGTACATGTGTGTGTGTGTGTGTGTGAGAGAGAGAGAGAGAGAGAGAGAGAGAGTCCAAATCACCATGTTCATAATAAGACTATTATTACCTATACACCTATTATTACTACATCCCAGGCCTAGATGAATCTTGTTGCCCAAATTGGACATGAACACGTCGTTATCATTGGATGAGATATGAATTCTATGTTGAATTGAGTTTCACTTTATCATTTCATTATTTTTTTATTTTATTGAGAAAAAAAATAAATAAAAATTTGAAAATAAAATGTTTTGTTTCGTTTCAATTTATTATTATTATTATTATTATTATTATTATTATTATTATTATTATTATTATTATTATTATTATTATTATTATTATTATTATTATTATTATTATTATTTCGTGAAAGCCATTATTTGGTCCCGAGGTGCACATATTTGCAGGTCTGATAGCCGAAGGCAATTATGGGCCTGTTTTAATGAAGAAAAGTTTGCGTTGATTTGAGAGTATTTCCGTTACTGCAATGAGCCCATAACAATCTGGGTTATCGGACCTGAAAAAAGCACACGACGTCACTCGATCCCTTGCCCATTGCCATGTTTAACCGGCGCAATGGGCTTTATAGCTCTTGAGACAAATCTTTACTATTACTATATATAGCGCATTACTGGATTGCTTGATGAAAATGAGTTCCATTTGTGTTATTTTGTTGTCTTTTTTTTATTATTTATTTCATTTTTTTGGTAATTGTTCGTTTTTAGGCGTTTTACGACGCGAGTGACACTTGTAGGTAATTTCACGCCAGCAGAAATGAAGATGATTGATGAAAAGTTGTAGGCCTGATGTTAAAGCAGCAAAGAAAATGTCAAGAGAAAGGGGACAAGTATAAATCGGGAACGGAGAATTCCCCGACAAATCTATTTTATAACATAAAAAGTCCTTTACAAGTAAAATACTTATAATAAATTCAAAACTAGCTATACTATTACTATCACATAACATAGAGTTACAAGGGGGCAGCGTGGCTCAGCGGTACGGTCTTTGCTTCGTACCCGAAAGATAGGAGTTCGATCACCCGCCGCTGCGCTGTGGTGTGGCCTTGAGTAAGTCACCTCGCCCTAGCTCAATTTGCGGCTGACGCCTGGGTTATTCCAGTCTTACCTTAGAATAGACCCTAGACACAAATTTCCCCTCTGGAATGAATAAAGGGACTTATTTTATTTTTATTAAGGGGAAAAAATATCTCTAAAAAAAAAGAAAATACATTTAACCGCTTCCCTCCCAGCTGAGGATCCCCACCAGGACCAGGGGAAAACATGAATAAATAAATAAATTCCCTTTATTCATCCCCAAGGGCAAATTTGTCTCTATGGTCTATTCCAATGGAAGACTGGAATGACTCAGGCGTTAGCCGCAGTGCAGCGCCGCATAGTGAGCTAGGGCGAGGTGACTTGCTCAAGTCCACACGAGGCAGGTAGTCGAACTCGGTACCTGTTGGGTACGAAGCAAAGACCGTACCGCTGAGCCACCTTGCCCCCCATTCCAGAACAAAGACAGCAACTTGCAAAGAGAAAAAAAAAAAAGATAAAGAGGGATAGAAACCTGTTTCTGTGATACGTCGAATTTTCAAATCTTATAAAATAAAAGTCACCTGCTCAAGGCGTAGCCATCGTTAAATTATAGCCTGACACTGACCGTTGCCATCGTTAAATTATAGCCCGACACTGACCAAAAAATGACGTCATATTGCCAGTCTTTGGCCACAAAAGAAAACAAATCGTGAGTTGTATTCAATAGTTCAACCAATGGGACCACTAGTTTCCACGAGCTCTACTAACAACTCACTAGGCGGTGGTGCAAAAACCAAATAATGACGTCAAAATGCCAGTCTTTTTGGGTTTCAGTGTCAGGCTATATCTTAACGATGGCTACGCTCAATGTGGTCCGATGTGTGTAATGTGTTCAATGCTGAAAGGCTGCGATTCAGAGCTCTCAAAATTATTGAATTTTACGGCTGTTTTAAGTGTTATTTCTATATAGGATTTGTTCGATGCTCTCATTCCTATTGGAGTTGAGTCATATTATTAATAATACATAATATGAGTGAAGTGTCTTACCCAAGGATAGAACACTTAGTAGAACTGGTTCAAATATGGAACAAAAGTAGATTCCAAGAGCATACTATAATATAAGTGTGTGTACTTAAGGATCACCCCCAAAGTCCATCCAGACAGTCCAGGCACAGGATCCAACCCCAAGAGAAACACAACAGGATTTATTTACACAGACAACCCCGGTCGCTGATCATGCCCGCCGTTGTTTGAACCAAAATACCCCCCCCCCCCCCCCCCCTTTTTTTTTTTTTTGTTTTTGATTTTAAAAAATATATTATTTTGCTTTATATATAAGGGCGCTTTTTTGCTGCCACACTTGAAGGTCATGCTCAGTTGTTTGTTTTTAAGGGTTATACGGCGCTTGTAACATTTTAGGTCATATCAGCGCCAGTAAAAAAGAGCACACTATCACTATCAGTGTACTTAGTTTGAGATCACCTAAATGTCTCACCCAGACATCAGCGGATCCCACAAAGAGGACACACTCAAATGCCTACATTATACATTCAAAATAACACATAACGATACAGAACAGAGAGATGATTTACAAGGAAAAAAATATAATCTCCCAAAACCATAACTATGCATTTGACTGTTTCCCTCCCAGCCAAGCTCCATGGCCAGGCCCAGGGTAAAACCAAGCAATCTCATTCCAGGACAAAGACAGGCAAATTGGAGAACAGATATAAGGGGAAAGAAGACACAGTAAGTGCCACCCTGCCAGCTATGGGAGGCCAGGAACCCCACCAGAATCTGTTGTTTTTGTTTTTAAGGGTTTTACGGGGCTTGCAACACATTAAGGTCATTTCAACGCCAGTAAAAAGGAAGAAAATGGGATAGTAAAAAGTTCTAGAATTACAATAAAGCATCCAAGAAAAGGGAAGACAAAGGGGAATTGGTTCAAATAAGAAACAGGTGTAGATTCCAAAAGCACTCTTTCAAAGTACTTAGTTTGAGATTACTAAAAGTGTCATCCAGACACAAGCACAGGTCCCCGCTAGGAGGAACACACTCAAATGTTTTACAAATCATATATAATATAAAGAAAGCATAATACAGTGCATAACAACAGAGAGATGATTAACAACAACAAAAATATCATCTCCCAAAACTAACTATACATTCGACTGTTTCCCTCTCAGCCAAGACCAGGACAAAACCAAGTAATCTCATTCCAAGACAAAGACAGAAAGCATGTTGGAAAACAGATATAAGGGGATAGAAGCCACAGTTAGTACCTCCCTGCCCACTATGGGAGGTCAGGAACCCCATCCAGCCACCAGAATCTCAATCAAAGACAATAGACAAAAGCAAGGTGGAAAACAAATACATACGCACAGCTACGTATAGATACGTATACTCCACTCGGTAAACAGAATTTAAAAAAAAAATATTTTCTCATTTTTTTCTGAAAAAAAAATATGGAGATTATTTTATTGAAATCAATTAAACAATTAGAAATTGAAATAAATTACAATGCAAAAAAAAAAAAAAAATTATAATAAAATAAAAAAAAAAGGTGAAAAAAAAAATATATATAAATGAATCATCCAAATTTCAAACCAAGTGATGGCGGTGAAGGTGGTGGTTGTGATGGTGATGGTTGATATCCATTCCGATGTGGATGAGAAGGTGACGGTGGGACGGTAATGGTAATTATTGGACCATTGATGTATGGTAGGGCGGATGGGGATTGGGGGGGGGGGGGGAGGGAGGGAATTGAAAACAAATAATCATATTATATTCTATCTATGAACGTTACTTTGTTTTTAGTTGGCATTTGATAATAATAATAAAAATAATAAAAATAAAAATAATAATAATAATAATAATACTAATAATAATAATAATAATAATAATAATAATAATAATAATAATAATAACAACAACAACAATAATAAGACTAACAACAATAACTTGACCATGCCATTCTATCGTCCACTTTAATCACGTCCAAATAAAAACCCAATTCGTGACCAACAGGTCATGTCTGACCCATTGACTAAAAAAAAAAAAGAAAGACAAAATGTAAAATAAACAACACAGAGAAACAAAAAGACAATGACGTCACGACATCTATAGGACATTTTACAGACAACTGCAATTTAAATTAAACGAAGTGAACAAAATCACACAAAAAAAAAAAAAAACATCGAAAAAAAGTAAAAAAGAACTCCTGTAAAAGCTACAACACAAAGTAAACGACGTTTCGGTCGTAAGACTTCTTCAAGTAAAAATACTATAGAAACGCAAAATATCATTCAAACGCCAAAACAAAAACAAACAAAAAATAATTCTTTTGAAATGATTTGTTTGTTTGTTTGTTGCTTTAGGTCTCTTCCAACACAATTGAGGTTATATGAGAGACCGCTGAAACAAAAAAACAAGCAATCTAACAAAAATAGTACAAATGTAAATCAAAATCATAACCTAAAGATATCATAAGCTAAATTATAAATAACCAAGAACAAACAGGCAGAAGATTTACAGAAAAAAAAATATCCCTGTCAAAAATACAATCACAAACCAAAGAAGCAGGATAGGCTAGTAAAGAGAAGAAGAAACGACATCACTATCGGATCATACACCCATGCGAACATCATAGGTATATGATTCAAGGGTGATGCTCCCATCCAACCACCCGCCTTTTGAAATGACAAAACAACCCAAGTTATAGTTGTATGTATGAATGGACGAACAACGAAGTATATCATAATCATAATATATATTATATCAATAACATTCTTGAATATGGAAATGAAATGAACACCCAACTCTCCTCTGTCTATGCAACGACAACTGCCGTCAATTGTTTTGTTGTTTTTTTTAAAAATAATATATCAATCCAACTCTAATATAACATAACTATATATATATATATATACAAATACATGTGAAACTGTCACAAAAAGGCCGTTGTTGTATGTCATATGCTTAAAGAAGGCAAACAATATATGAGGCTGGCTGAGAAAACCCGAGAAGATGAGGCAAGCTTTGATTCGAGATATGAGCCAAAATCGAAGATAAAGTGTTTCCCATAAGCAACAAATTTTATTCAGAAAAAATAATAATTCATAACTTGGGTTCTTATAGACATAGAAAGAAAATTTAAAGTGGTAAATGACCAGAAAGATATGGTCTACACCACTGCATACATAACTCAATTTTATGAAATTTACGCATCTTTCCTGGGTTTTCTCAGCCAGCCACACATAATTCTTTATTTCCAATTGACAACAGTAGAAACAATACATAACCTCAGCTGAGCCATATCATGACACTTTGGGTGGACTCGCAATACAACCCTTGTCGCAAGAATCGATAAATGGCTTAATGCAAAGCATTTGTTACCAAATAAAAAAAAAAAAGAAAAGAAAAGAAAAAAAAAGTTAAAAAGCAATAACCATCATAATATTGCTGAGTATCCAAAAGAACTGTTTTATATTTATTTATTTATCCATCACATAGGACACAACAAAAGCCTTTATAGTCCACAGCCCCTCATACAATTGAACAGCGCGTTGTTCAGTTGTTGGAGTCTTTGTAGCGATGAAAATAAACACAAATCGTCTTAGTCCTTAGGCTAGGTGGCCCAATTTTTATGAACAACTTCAAATATGATGAACAATGGTGATGATGAAGGTGATATGATGACGGTACGTCTATACGGCTATAAAAATGTATTTGCATTAAATATGTGACAGTGACAACAACATTGTGGATTGATCACATTGACTTGTACCAAGACTATCAGGCTTGATGTTTACATTGATATTTATTGTCTCAAAATCAACAGTCCAAGGGTCATTAAAATTACAATTTTAAAACACTCAATCTGCAATTCGTTATTATCTACTTAAGAGGCAAAGCCAAGTGTATCCATCATGATAATGATGATGATGATGATGACAATCCAATGTTCATCAAAATTACTATCAAAAAACCCAAACAATCCCACGTCTTCAATTCGTTATTTTGTTTGTTTTTGTTTTTTAAGCTTTTTACGAGCGCTTGCAACACATTTAGGTTATATCAGCCCCAGCAAAAAGGGAGGAAAATGGGATAGTAAAAAATTCTAGAATTACAATTAAAGCACCTAAGAAAAAGTAAATCAAAGGGGAATTGGTTCAAATAGGAAACAGGTGTATAATCCAGAAGCATAATTCATTATTTTCTGCAATCGTTTTTATCATGAGGCCAAGCCAAGTTTACCCACTATGATGATGATGAAGATGATAGCAACAATGATGATGATGAAGAAGAAGATAACGATGACAATGATGATGATAATGATATATATATATACATATTTATATATATATATATATATATATATATATATATATATATATATATATATATATATATATATATATATAGATATATATATATACAAGATGATATCCAAGACTAACACAAAAACAACAAAACCAAACACATCATCAGGAATGACAAGATTTGAATTTCTTTAACACACTTTCGTGAAAGGTTTGACCGCAAAATGCAATAAACAGCCACAGTAGTAGATATGTAAAAAAATAATATCAGATGACTTCAATAGAAGGTAAGTAGTGAAGAGTTTTGATGAAACAAATCAAAACTTATCATTCTATTATGAATACCCTTACTCGTTAGAGACAAAAATTGTAACTTGGAGCTTGCTTATATCATAGCAGACCTGCCCACTTCTAGGAAAATTTGGTCAACAATTCGAATTTTATGTTCTAAACAAAGAACTAAATAAAGATCTTTAATTCAATAAAGTAACTGAAAATTTCGTCAACATTATGAATTTCTGGTTCTAAACAAAGAACTGAACAAAATCTTTAATTCAATAAAGTTGTTTGTTTGTTGTTTTGTTTTTAAGGGTTTTTACGGCGCTTGCAACACAGTTAGGTTATATCAGCGCCAGTAAAAAGGAAGAAAATGGGATAGTAAAAAGTTCTAGAATTACAATTAAAGCACCCAAGAAAAAGTAATACAAAGGGGAATTGAGAACAAATAGGGATCAGATGTAGATTCCAAGAGCATACCACCAATGTACTTAGTTTGAAATCACCTACAAGTCTCATCCAGACACAAGCACAAAATCCAACAAAGAGGAACACACTCAAATGCTTACATTATACATTCAAAATAAAAATAATAAAACATAACAGAGAGATGATTTACAAGGAAAAAAATATCATCTCCCAAAACAATAACTATGCATTTGACTGTTTCCATCCCAGCTAGGATTCCGGCCAGTGCCAGGACAAAACCAAGTAATCTCATTCCGAGACAAAGACAGAAAGCATGTTGGATAACAGATATAAGGGGATAGAAGACACAGTATGTACCTCCCTGCCCGTTATAGGAGGTCAGGATCCCCACCCAGTCAATAAAGTTACTACGAAAATTTGGTAACATTACGAATAAGAGTATCTTAAAAACGGAGTTCTTGTCCCAGAGCTAATGGATAATGGAGAGTACAATGAAGTTTAAAGCTTTGTTTTAATGTATTAACGACAAATTGGTCATTTTCTAAAGCAGTTAAAATGTTTACTTTTTTTTTTACCCATGAAAACTACAAATTTTTCCAGTTTCAAGTAGGTAGGTCAGTCATAATTGTAGGTCAAACTTATCATGGAAAAGGGATAAAAAAAAAATGTAAATAGAATTCGAGTAATATCAACATATATATATATATATATTTTTAATGAATTACAAAACTTTCCAAAACAAATACAAAGTGACATCGCATTGGTTTAAAATCAGAATACAAGATTGATATCATAGAACATTTGAATGAGATGAATGAATGGAAATATTATGGATGAACAGTGATGTTTGTTTAGAAAATATTTTACAAAGTAAGGAAATAGATGGTTGGTGGAGCCAAAAAGTTGATTTACACACATTATTGGAAATTTAAAAAAATTAAAAAATGTTTAAAATAAAGATTTCAAAATGACTATGAAAATAAAAATGATTATTTTACAACGTAAGCAGCAGACAAGTTCAAACAAGTTAATTCATGAGATTAATGTCAATAATTTAACTGTTGAATTTTCGAGATTCGAAAAAAAAAAAAATAATAATATTAATATATATTTTTTTAAAACAAAACAAACAAACAAAAACAAAGACTTGTTAATTCATTCATTTTCATTTACGCCGTTGTTCACAATTTTATTTCAAATCCAGTCAGTCTATTTTATCTTTTTTCTGACTATATATAAAACCTTTTAATCATTGACCTTTGGTTGTGTTGATTGGTCCTTCGACAAACAAACAAACACCCACACGATATTCGCCATAAATTTCCATACATTCCATAAAAACTATTCTAGAATTAGAACCAAAACAATGACGTGGGTAGTAAAAAAAAAAAAAAGATGGATTGCACTAGTATCTACCTACATCATCAATGGACGCTGACAGTTAATAAGCAATTCACAAATTATCTTTTTTTTTGTTTGTTTGTTGCTTTAGGTCTCTTCCAACACAATTGAGGTTATATGAGAGACCGCTGAAACAAAAAAACAAGCAATCTAATAAAAATAGTACAAATGTCAATCAAAAGCATAACCTAAAGATATCATAAGCTAAATTATAAATAACCAAGAACAAACAGGCAGAGGATTTACAGGAAAAAAAATATCCCCTGTCAAAAAATACAATCACAAACCAAAGAAGCAGGATAGGCTAGTAAAGAGAAGAAGAAACGACATCACTATCGGATCGTACACCCATGCGAACATCATAGGTATATGATTCAAGGGTGATGCTCCCATCCAACCACCCGCAATTATCTTTAATACAATTTGATAAAAACGATTTATTTATTTATTTATCAATTATACAAAGGCCAAAGCAAAATAATACAAAAACTTAAAGATTTGAGGAACAAAGGGGAAGGGGAAGGGAGAGACGAAAACGTACACGAATCAAAAATAAAGTTAGGAATCCCTCAAGTCCTTTTCATATCACAGATAAAAATAAAAGTACAAACAAACTAAATGGATGACAATTTTACAAGTTAAATAAGTAAAAAAATGTAACTAAGAGCTTGTTTGTCAGTGGGTAGGTGGGGGGAAGGGGACTATTTGGAATCGATTTTTGTGTCTCCATTACAACAACCAGACCAAACAATTCGAGTAAATGAGTACACGCACCCAGACGCCAACACATCACAATGGAACTAAATACACCAAACTGTAATAGCAATGGAACTAAGAACAACACAACTATAACTAACTTAAATCTTGACAAAAATGATAAGATCTGTCTATGGAACTTGTCTTGTTTGTTTGTTTGTTTTTAAGGGTTTTACGGCGCTTGCAACACATTTAGGTTATATCAGCGCCAGTAAAAAGGAAGAAAATGGGATAGTAAAAAGTTCTAGAATTACAATTGAAGCATCCAAGAGAAAGTAAGACATAGGGGAACTGGGAACAAATAGGGATCAGATGTAGATTCCAAGAGCATACCATCAATGTACTTAGTTTGAGATCACCTATAAGTCTCATCCGGACACAAGCACAAAATCCAACAGAGAGGAATACACTCAAATGCTTACATTATACACTAAAAATAACAAATATAATAATACATAACAGAGAGATGATTTACAAGGAAAAAAATATCATTTCCCAAAACAATAACTATGCATTTGACTGTTTCCCTCTCAGCCAAGACTCCAACCAGGGCCAGGACAAAATCAAGTAACCTCATTTCAAGACAAAGACAGAATGCATGTTGGAAAACAGATATAAGGGGATAGAAGACACAGTATGGACCTCCCTGCCCGCTATGGGAGGTCAGGATCTATGGAACTTGTCTTGGGCATCCGTGTAAGGGCCTAGATGATAGGACAGTTTAATTTGTAACGTACGGTTGGTGGAATAGCCTACATATTGTGCTGTTCTAGACAAACAAAACGCCATTAGCTGGATTGGTCAACCCACTTGTAAATATCTCCTTTCCTTCATGGTCAACACGAGAATTCAGTTATTGAATTGTATCACCCCCCCCCCCCCCCCCCCCCCCCCCCCCCCCCCTTTTTTAAAAAAAAAAAAAAGAAAGAAAAAGGGAATATAATTTTTTAAAAATGATTTATCACATAAAAAACAAAAACTTGTCATCATCACTAATATATTCGAATAGCAAATGAAAAGCATAAGAAAAAACAAACAAACATAACAATGTTAATAATAATAATAATAATAGTAATAATAATAATAATATAATAATAATAATAATAATAATAATAATAATAATAATAATAATAATAATAATAATAATAATAATAATAATAATTTAAAGAATAAATAAAAATAAGTAAATAAATAAATAAAAAAATAAAATAGCATTAAATTGCCCAACCCAACACATACAAGCTCTGATTGACGAAATATATTCTGTTTTGAGAAAATGCCTGGATAAATCTTAGCTCCACTCTCACCCTCACAATGGAAATTGACAAACAATTTGACAAATTTAACAATGGAAATGTAGAAACGATCCAGCTTTTTGTTCAAACATAGAATTTCTATTTGTAATTTCCAAGGGCAGCAAATAGAAGCAACTGTATTATTAATCGTCTAACAAAACATGTCAATGCCATAGAAAAACACTTGAAAAAATGTTTTCCATAATATTCTAATTCAAAGACTACAACAGGTAAGAACAATATTTCAATTCATATAGACATAGAAAAAAAGTCATCAATTATCGAACAAAAAAACCAAACAAAACGAAACAAAAAAATCACAATTCAGTTCAGATTTCATAGAATGATGACCATTTATATCCAATCTCTAAAATTAACTATCAGTATCATCGATTACACCTCTCGTATACAACTACAAAAACAATTCATCACCCATCAGACATCATCAGCTGTTTAAGTCCTTGCTCAATGAGGATAGGGATGGCATTGATGATGGCAATGTTGATGATGACGATGCAGTTATATTGACCGATGACGAAGACGACGACAATGGTGATAATGACGATGACGATAGTAAAGACGAGTCTGATGGCGGGATGGAGGGATTGCCAGTCGGGAGAGGGAGTGGTAATGTTGACATGGATGGTGGTTGGTTTAAGTTACTGTTCCGATGACTAACGGTGCTCACAGACGGTGTCGATGATGGTGGAGGCAGCAGGACACTAGTGTTACTACTCTTGGGCTGGGCGATGTAATGACCACCTCCAGACTTGAGAGATTCCAAAAGGTGAGCACACTCCAGGTCATCGCGTCCAGGGTTAACAAGAGGAGTAGGAGTAGTCGCCGTTGGTTTGATACCAGCACCGTTCCTATCCACGACAACATCATCTTTGTCAGGCGACATCAAAGCCTCTCCATTCTCCCCTACCTCCTCCTCACCCTCATCTGTTTCCTCATCATCTTCCACTTCTTCCTCCATAAGATCCTCTTCCTCTTCCTCATCTTCTTCCTCTTCTACACCGTCCTGAGATTTTTCTTTCGACCCAGATTCCTCTTCATCTTCCTCTCCTTCATCCTCCTCCTCTTCCTCTTCTTCTTCCTCCTCTTCGATCTCCATCACTTCCTCTTCATCCTTATTAAGCAAGCCGTCTCCTTCCTTCTTCCTACCCATGTCCTTATCCTCTTCCAGGTTTGACAGTCCTTTAGGAATGCCCTGATCCAAAGCAATCATCGTCTCCGCTGCCTCATTTCGTTTTTCAATCTCCCGTTTTCTTTCCTTCGAAGACGCAGCCACAGCAGCCACCACATCCGAAATGGCCTTCTCAGCCGCCTCCCTCACACTGGGAGAGCAAGGCGGACTCGTGAACTCATCGACGGGTTCATCCTTAATCTCTTCCTTCACCTCCTTCAGGGACTCGCCGTTGTTGCCCATTTTCTTGGGAGATCCTGCCGGGGCAGCTCCACTTCCTCCTTCCCGACAACTGAAGCAGACGTAATCCTCATCCTCCCTCAACTCGTTTTTGCCCAGCCCAACACACAAGTAGTGGAACCACAACTCACAACGGTCACATTGCACCCAGTTGACCTCCTCACCTGTGGAATAAACCAAAAGGTTTTCGTTACATCACATTGACTAAACTGATCAAATCATGCTTCAAATTTTTATTTTGCATTTTAAAAAAATGTTTTTCAGGGTTTTACAGCTCTTGCAACACTTTTAGGTCATATCAGCACCTGTAAAAAGGAGGTTGGAATAGTAAAAAAAAAAAAGAAAATTGAATTTACAATTATTGAAGGGCAATCAGACAATTGCATTATGCAGAAAAAAAAAAAATTAAAAAAGAAAGGCTCATGATTTCTTAGTTTAGATTCCTTGGTTGTCAAAAAAATTTGGTCAAGAGAAACCTTGCAATAAAAAATGTTGTCCAATCTGAAATCCTTATTGGACTCAGGCTTTTATTATTAAATATAACTTTCAGATAATTTACTAAAAAGAAAAACCCCAAAAAGCAATGAGACCCAGTCATTCCTGTGCTAGAAAGATCACCATCATTCTTTTAACTCGCTCAATCCTAGAGATTTTTGCTACTTTTCAAAATTGGAAAAAATGTATTAAAAATGATGAGCATTTACATCGATAGTTTTATTCAACTACCATTAACATGTAAAAACTAAAAACATTAGCTTTGATACTACGCCTATAATTTGTCTCAGAAAAATGTAATAAATAGGCATGGGGTAAAAGTAACCCGGGTATACTACGTTTATAGTCGGTGTTAGGGTTGAGTGAGTTAACTAAAGGACAAGAAAGGCATGGACTGTAATGCTCACATTGCTAGAATTAGACAACTGGATACCATTATTAGTTCTCCTTTCTAATCATGAAGACGGTACAGGCTATACAACAAAACTAACAGACTTGCTGTATCTTCCATGTCAAATAAATCACTGACCCACCACATCCTATTTCTCCTTTCCCTTTCTATATGCCGCAGGCACATTAAAGATAAATGTGAAAGCAACCGCTGTTTGCGTGCAGTTGAGAGTAGACATAAGCATTGCTTATTACAAGGCGATTCAATAAAATGCAGACACCTCAAAGATACTTTATTGATGGACTTGCATTAGCTTAAAAAAAAGTCTCACAAAATGCTCTCATTTTACTTAACCAGAAAACCGCCATACCATGGAAGGACAACGTATTTAAAAATTTGGCCAGAAAACGCGTCCTTCAAATATCGATCAATTTAAATGACTTTGCTAGGCCTCAGGTTTGAGAGTTTTTGCCAAGGTGAAGGACATTTAAATCGATCAATATTTAAAGGATGAGTTTTCTGGCCAAATTTTTAAATACGTTGTCTTTCCAGAGTACAGCAGTTAACTGATAAATCACCCGGTATAACGATCACATCGTCCTCCACTGTCCAGCAACTAATCTTGAAGGTGGATTTGAAACTGTCCTTAGGGCAGAGGAAGACTTTCGAAGCTGGATTGACAAAATTAATTTGGAGGTGTAGCCATACGCTACTACTACTACTACTACTACTACTACTACTACTACTACTACTATCTGGTATAATGGGGAATACTGATAACACAAAGCGACAAAGTCCACTTACCCGTGGGTTTCAAACACTTGAAAGCAGAACAGTCTTCCTCATTATCATCACTGTCATCCATCATCACCAACTCTTCCTTCACCTTCTTCTCCTTCTTCACCTTTGGCTTCCTCATCCTCACCATCTTCTTCCCTCCACTAGCTGCTGCTCCTACTCCTCCTCCTCCTCCCACTGCGTCTCCTTCCCCTGCCTTCCCACCAGCACCTCCGTCTTTCCCCTGGCCTCCAAGAACATTGGACAGTTTCCTCTTTTTCTTCAGTTTGGGTTTCGTCTCTGCTGAGGCATTTCCGGCAAGGTTTTGTCCCGTGTCCTTTAATTTGACTGAAAGAAGAAAAAAAATTGAGACAATTTTTATTCTATTATTCATTTTATTTCTAATTCTCTTTACATTTATAGATAAAGAAGTAAGAAAGAAAAAAAAAAGAAAAAAAAAACAAAAACATTTTTTTCTTTTTAATTAATGAGTATATTTCCATGTTTTAAACACTTCAATGATTTTGAAAGTAAGAATTGTATTTTCTTCATTGAATCAAATTCAATGTGATTTATATACACATATTTTTTAAAAATAAAATTTACAAATATTAAAAATTTGTCTTATTGTTTAACTTCTGCAGACAGATATCAACTGAGCATTATCGGACCAAAATCAATGTTGGGACAGTATTTTAAAAACTTGTCAAGTCCTTTTTTTTTTTTTTTCTTCCTATATATTTGGGCTTCTCCTCTTGCTTACAAAAAAAAATTGTGAAGAGTTTCTCGGATGCATAATTACATTAGACCTCTTCTCTTTTTAATATATAAAAGTTGAACATGAAGCACTGATAATTGCATGCTGAGATGAACCTTAGTCTGACATTGTTTGCTTGTTTTTAAGGGTTTTACGGCGCTTGCACCACATTTAGGTCATATAAGCACCAGTAAAAAGGAAGAAAATCCGATAGTAAAAACACTTTAGATGTACAATTAAAAGGACTTGAGGAAAAGGTAAGACAAAGGGGAAATGGTTCAAATAGGGAACAGATGTAGATTCCAAGAACAACTATCAGTGTTTGAGATTACCTAGGTGCTTCACCCAGACACCAGTACAAGATCCCCGCTAAGAGGAATACGCTCAAATGTTTACAAATCATATGTTAAAAATAAAAATATAACAGCACGTAACAGAGAGATGATTTACAAGGAAAAAATATCACCTCCCAAAACTATAACTATACATTCAACTGTTTCCCTCCCAGTTAAGGAATCCGGCCAGGGTCAGGACAAAACTTAGTAATCTCATTCCAAGACAAAGACAGAGAGCAATCAGAAAGCAGATACAGGGGGATAGAAGACACTGCAAGTACCTCCTTGCCCACCCTGTAGACTGCCATTCTTGTAAAAGTGAAAGAAAATGGACATTTGAATTAGTCCAAGTACCTTTGAGGAAATCTTTCGAATCGACAACAGCTCCTTCTTTCTTCCTCAATTGTTTCTTCTTCTTCTTCATCATGTTGGAGGCTCCAGAGGCAGACGTCGTTTCCACCCCGTTCTCCACCTTCACCTTCTTGACGAGTGCATCACCTCCCATACTACCCATGGCTGCCGCA
Source organism: Berghia stephanieae (assembly GCF_034508935.2). Lineage (NCBI taxonomy): Eukaryota > Metazoa > Mollusca > Gastropoda > Nudibranchia > Aeolidiidae > Berghia > Berghia stephanieae. The sequence goes on along the minus strand of NC_088365.1, from coordinate 44,446,081 downwards.
GACTTCTTGCGTTTCATCTTCTCCTTAGTTTTCATCACATTGCCATCTTTGTCCTTCTTCTTCTTCTCCTTCATTTTCTCCCCGCCTCCTTGACCATTCATTTGATGCTGAAAAAGAAAAAAGTTATAATTGAAATGAAACTGTTCAAATCTCAAATCATAGGATTTTTAATGACAGTAAGATACTTAGTTCCATGTTGATGATGATGCAATGAAGAAGACGATGATATGATGATAATGACAAGGTTTCTTTATCTTTTACTGTGCTCCTCCTGCGCATTTTATTGACAAAGGGGAAACCTTTACTTATAGATGAAATGAAATTGACGTCACTCAGCTCTTTGTTATTGTTTTTAGACAGTTCTCACTAAATTCTATCAATCAAGACTATAAACTTTAAAGGTTACACATAGTTTTGTGTGTTGTTAGGATATAACTTGGCTGGTGGTTATCGTGACTAGTTTAACTTAAACACATAGCATCAGTATGCATCTAATTTGTCTCAGTATGTAAATAATGATGGGGTTAAAGTAGCAACAGGCAAATACCCAGATAGTCGGTGTTAGGGTTGAATGAGTTAACTTGTTACCTCTAGATCAGAGTATCTGTTCGACTCAGTCCGACTGTAACAAGCCTGTAGAATACGCCAGATGTGTTGTGTCTCATCCAGCGACACCTCCAGCAAGTCTCCCTCCATCATCAGTTCCTCTAGCTGGGCTCGCTTCGTCTCGGCCACGTCAACAAGCGGCACGTCCATCATGGTACGTGGAATCAGCGGTGACTTGCGGGGGTTTTTACGGGGCGAGCCGTCTAAGAAGGGGTAGTAGAGGTAAATATAATCGTCACTTAGTTGGGCTATATAGAATGTAGTTAAGACTACCGTTCTCAGATAATGTGTGGAATATAAAAATAATGAAAACTTGAGAATTGTCAGACACCTTGAAGAGAAGTCTTGTTTTTATCTTTATTTTTTAAGAAGCGTAGAATTCAAAATATAATCTTTCCTATGTCTACCTCTTTGTTTTCATTATTTCCACATCACAAAACAAAATAACGCGAGAAGGGATTAAAATTAAAATATTTTTATCCACTCATTCAAATTATCAAAAAACTAAATAAAACTTGTCAAAATACTTATTAAACTTATCAAAAAATCTAACTATATAATTTCTTTCTTCTTATAAAAAATCAAAAGTTAAAAATTGAATCTCCTGACATAAATATTATTCTCAATAACAGAAATAGTTGCGAAAACTTTGAACCAAATATAAAGAGCGCATATCTGAAAAATTGATGAGAAGTCAAATTTTGCAATACTATTTCCTATCAACTATCATATGTCAAAACAAATAAAAAACAATAATAGAGACAAAACAAACGAAAACACTCACTGTTATTGCCTCCCTTGGAGACAGACGAGTAGGCGTGTTCCGAGGACATCCCCAGGGAGCTGTTGGGGTTGGTGGGGATGTCAATCTCCGCCCCGATGTCCTGCGACATGGGGTTGGGGACGGGCACCAGGGGTTGGGGGATGGGGGACATGGGGGACTCATCCCCGGGGATGGGGGACATGGGATCATCCATGTTGACCCCCACACCAGCTTCCTTGGACGCGTCCCACTCTCCCCCTCCTTCCTTCTTGAAAACGTCGCCCGATTTGGACTGCATGGCCGATGCCGAGACGTGACCTCCAAATGCACTCTGGGTAACGGATGCCAGGTGAGGCTGGAGTTCTGGGTTGTTTGCGGCCTTCTGGAGTTCTGCGTTGATGATTTTCTCTGTCTTCTCCCGAGCTGCCTGCTCCACCATCCTCTGACTCATCACACTCAGCTGTGCCATGGCAGACGCCATTTCATTGGAGGTCAGGATAGAACGGGCCCGGTCCTGAAGAGAAAATCAATCACTTATTTTCTTAATAGCTCCCCTTAATGTTTCATATCCAGTAAAGCAAAATGAATTAAAATTTTTAAATTAAGATACCAAATGTGACCATTTTTACTTTAAAATTTAGTTTTTGGCTTTAGACTCACCTCTGTCAGACATTGCAATATCCTCCACCCAACACCTCTACCCTTCCCATACCTGCCAAGCCATTGCCCATTCACCCCACCCCACCATTCTACCCTTCTCATACCTGCCAAGCCATTGCCCTTTCAGTTGAGACATTGCAACGTCCCCCCAACCCCACCCCACACTATCCATACCTGCCAAGCCATTGCCCTTTCAGTCACTGCAATGCCCCTCCCTCCACCCCCACCCCATTGATACATGCCAAGCTGTTGCCCTTTCACCCCATCATTCTACATCTCCCATACCTGCCAAGCCATTGCCCTCTCAGTCAGACACTGCAATGCTTCTCCCTCCGACATCCTGACAGGTAATTTCTGTAGTGACACCAGGAGAGATAAGATGGTTTCCAATCTGGGACGTCTGGATCTCAGACACAACGGACACAGGAACTTCATTTCTTTGGTAGCCTGAAATAGACAACAAAAATCTTAATGAACAAATAAATAGGAAAATGACCCAACTCCGCGACAAGATGAATGGCTGCTTTAGGTTTCAAGTTAAAAATCTGTTAGCTTAATATCAATACCATTATCCTGCCTTTATCCAGACCTGCCTAGTACTATGAAAAATGTGTAGAATTACCAATTTTTAATTTCAGCTACAGAGCTGCATTCGCCTCTTTGACTCAATAAATCTTTTTGAAAAGTAAAATTTATTTTTTATTAGATCCTTTATTCAGAACTTTGGTGCATTTGTGGATCATGGTGATGGCAAATTATTGATTTGTAAAGCTATTTATAGTGAATTATCATTTTTTTCCTTTCGAACTACAAATTAACAAAATTTCAAGTAGGCAGCTCTGCTTTATCAACAACAAAACTAACTTCTGATTTCTCTGATTATTCATTTGGCTACAACTATAACTACAGACCTATATTCACAGTGAGAAAACTCATGATAAAAATGAAAAAGATACAATATCAGGATTAAATATTTCATCTTGAAGCTATATATATATCATACAATATCTGATGACCACAAAATGGATTCTAAGGGAATTTCACAAGGGCTTTGAAACAACTTTATTTTTCTTTTTTTTTTTCACTGAACTGACAGCAATGAAAACTTGAATTCTCAACAAAGATTTGGTGTAACGTCACTTACAATATAAAAGGTAAGTTTCTTCTAAATTTACTTCTCAAACATGAGAGCCCCCGAAAACTCGGTGCTAGAGCACTCACTTTACCTGCGAAGGGACCCAGATCGATTCAGGATGAAGTTGGGATTTTTTTTTACCCCCCTGTCCACCAGCTGTGATTGAGTAACTGGGTCTGTTAGATCTGGCAGAAAGTACTTTATACTTTATTCTATAGACTAGAGCTGTTTCCAAAGCGTAGTAAATAATTGCTATTGTCCGTTTCATGCTATGGAAACCGGGGTAAACTCCGGCTCCATGGGCCTAATGGCTCTGAAGGACTGCTGCTCTCACACAGGGACTCATCAAAGAATGAGAAAGTGGAACCACGACAACAGTGAAGATTGTCCATCAGATTTTAGCCCAACCTACCTGCATGATAGCAGCTTGGGAAGTCTTATTCTTCATATTGGAGGACTTTGGGAAAGACACACAGGTACCTGGAAATGGCAACAAGCAATAGAGACATCATGTCCAAATATCAACCTACACATGAACTTGACACAAAAAAAACCCCCACATTATCCTAACACATGTTTAATCTGTCAGAAGCGTTTAAAATTAATTTTCAACCAAACATCAATTTTTTAAATATGAATTTTTAAAGGGTTCATTAAAGTGAGAAGTTGTCTAAAATAGTGGAAGACAGCAATTCCAAGAGACAAAGCAGCAAGCATAGACAATTCCCCCCCCCCCCCCCATACATACCATGGAACCAATCCTTGCAGAGTTCACATTGCAGCATAAACCCTGACGCCGGCTTGCGACACACACAAAATTTAGCATCACTGTCATGTCTCTTCTCCATGTTGCGCGTCCTCAAATCTTTCATCAATTCCACCTCCTTCACCTCTCCCATTTTGAATGCTGCCACTTGGGTCAGGATGGACTGGTGGACAATAGGAAAGAAAAAAAAAACAAAAACACGTACATTAGAATAAATAACAGTTTTGAAATTACTATCTCAATAATTTCTTTAAAATTTCCATCACATACTGCATGGAACTAGTTCTCAATGGTTTAGTTGGTAGAGCACTCACTTCACTTGCAACGGGTTCAAGATCAAACACGGCTTTACACTGAGGGGGCTGGGACCTTTAAATTTAATGATAAATATGATAAATGTGTACAAGAGACCTGTCTTAGGGGCATCGAGAAAACTTTTCACTTGTGATCTGAGCCAAAGACTTTATCTCGACAGCACAGTGATGCAAATGCCATCTTCTCACCCTTTACCCTTCTTTTATTATGTCTGTTTTATTTTTTAACATTTAAGTCATCATATCTATTGCTTTTGTTCCCTTTTTGAATCAACAACTCAATAGCACCAAACTTACCACGCCAGAGGCCTTTCCATCATCACTAGTATAATCTGTGTTGCCGTCGTTGGTCTCTGTCTTATCGGCTTCTTTCTGTCGTCTCTTCTTGCATCGGCCACTACTGTACATTCCAATGTCCGTCCTTGGAGACAGAATCTAAAAATAAAGGAAATAATTACATTGTGTTGATTGAAATCACCTCAAGTCCAATTAGTAGCCTATATCATCCTATTTGTGCTTTTAAAATTTTATAAAACCAAAATACAAATTTTAAAAAAATAAAATAAATTTTTAAAAACATGATTACAATACACTGAACCCTTTTTGGGCGGGATTGGATTTTACTCAACATGTAAACATGCAGATGTGACAAAGTTGTTTTTGTAACCCTCAACACAAAATAAGGAGTCCCAATAGCTCAGAAGGGACTAAGATTGATCCCAACATAAGTCAATATTTTTTTCTGACCACCCGTCCACCCAGCAGTGATTGGTTAGCTGGTCCTGTTAACCTTGACAAAAATTACTTTGTGATAGACAAGTGTCCAATCCAAAAGATATCAAGCAATTGTCAATTTCACACTATAAAAACCAGGATATAACTCTCGCTCCATGGGCCCAATGACTCATTAAAAAATACAAAATACAAAAATATAAAGCAAGGATTAAAGGATTATGGACAGGATCTAGCCGGTTACATCGGTTTGCCAGACTTGACCAGCCAGGGCAGACAAAACCAAGTAATTTCATCCCAAGACAAAGACAAAAAGCCTGTTGGAAAACAGATATAGGGGGATGGAAGACACAGAAAGTACCTCCCTGCCCACTATGGGAGGCCAGGAACCCCACCCAGAGTCTAATCTCTGCCCAACAGTCACTCTTTACTTACCTCTAAGAGAGTGAAGGAAGAGTTTTTCTTGAGGAATGTCCTAGCCGTCCTTTCCTTCCACGACTTAGCAGCTGCCACCTGTGACTCCAGCTGTGGCAACTGGTCCAGACGTACTGGGATGGGACGTCCCTTGGAGACCAATGACTCCAGGACTTCCAGATAGGCGTACTGCTCCACACTCTGAATACCTTCCACCTGTACAGACAGTTAAAATGCAAATGTTGCTGCTTGAACTCAAATCAAAGGGAGATATAACAATAGTCAGGTGGAATGGAAGCTTAAATTTATTTAACGAAGACAAATGATGTGGACATTTCCCCCCTTTGTCAACAAAACAAGATGAATGAAACTCCACTCCAGTGTTACATTCATCTCCTTTTGTTGACAAAGTGAAAAAGCACAATGTCCACATCATTTGTCTTCGTGAATCAAATTGAAGTTCCCACTCCACTTGACTATTGTTATGTATAGTCTGGTACATCATTTCACTTAACAAGTTTAGAAATTTGACATTGACACAATTTAACGTCATATGTGACCGACCATCTGGTTTTATGTTTGAGAAAAACAAATACTTAAAAATGACTTTACAAAATTTCTAAATCTGGATTACGGCAAATTGACTATATCAGAAGTAAAATGAACGTAGTCTGTAAACTAAAAAATAAAATTTTGTTTTTTTTTAATAAGTGTAAAAATGTGATCATTCTCCTCCAAAAATCAGAGTTTATGATCAAATTCTTTAAGTAAAATTGGTGAAAAGAGTTGTTTTTTTCATTTCCGTCATCATTGGACATGTTTATAAATTGATTTACACTTTATCTATTCCAAAACATTTCTAGGTCAAAATTTTGTTTTAAAATGCCTTACAGGTTTTCTTTTAAAAATTCGGATTAAAAAAAAAATAAATAAATAACAGAAATAAAATAAATATATAAATGTTTCTTTAGCACGTTTCCATGAAGTCACAATGCACTATACGCTTCCCAGTGCTTCAGGTGTTCTCCAAGGATATCATATGGAATTAACTTTCTGAATACAAGACTCCTGTTAAGGCATCTTTTTGTTATATCACTATTCCATTATTTGTCACTACTTATGGTCATGAAGTCATTCACATCCCAGTCAAGTTTCAAAATGTAAATTTAAATTTTATAAGGCAAGTATTGCAACAGTCGATAAATTCAAGCAGATTTTACTGGCAGGCCTGTTCTTATGTTCTTATATAACCCAATTACCTTTTGTACCCATTCCTTAGCCTTTTTGACAGTCTCCCTCAAAGAGGCAATATTAGGTAGGTAGGCTGGGATGTTTCGGGCTTCAGCAATGATGGCTTCTAAGGTGGTCAGGAGGTGACGAGGTCTGGTTAGTATACAAAAAAACAGGTGTCACAACACATTGAAAATATCTCAATACTTTATACTTAACCTAATCATTTATTCTTCAATAAAACCAAAATTCATTAATTTTATGAAAATTATTCAATTACAAAAAACCAAAAGAAAAGAAGGAAAAAAAATCTGCAACATGCCAAACTTGAAAATGAATCTTGAAATCCTGCTGCAACTTGTGCCAATGCTGCTACTACTACTAGCACTAACTACTGCTAGTATGATTATCAATTATCAATGTTAATTTCTTACCCAACATCAGAAATGTCTACATTAAAACAGAGGTGCCAACCGCAAGAATCAGAAATATGTCATTAGGAAGGAAAAACCTAATGAAAACGACATGCTTTCCTAATATTTTTCAATATAACTTAGCATTGGAGTATTATTGTGCTACAAAAACGACCTTTCGACACAGACTCATGCCTAAAGTGGCATTCTACTGCAAACTTTTAAAATAACACTCCTCCAACATATAGAGAAGACAATCCCAATCTTACCTGGCCTGTATACATATCCTGGCCTTCTCCTCCCACCTCTCACTGACCGTCAGCAGTTCCTGTAGTTCTGCCATGGCTTTCTCCACGGCTGGGTGGGGGGCAAGACTCACTCCGGACTCCATCAACTTTCGCATCGTCTCCAGCGTGACCGAGTTTGGTTCTCGCATGGAGAGCCTCACCTCATCCAACCAACGAGCTTGTTGCAGCACCTGAAAGAATTCAAAAGATATGTTTACGTTAACGCCATATTAAATTACTATTAAATTATGCCCTTCTGCCACTGCATCATAAGATATCGTCGTCAGGGATACCTAACATATTCACCACAGGGCATTTTCAAGTGAAGTTAATCTTACATTCTACTTTGCCATTGTTAAAATATTTTGTTTATGAAATGAAATAATTCTTACTCAGGACAGTGAACATTCCAAATGCCTTAAAACTGATGCCTTTCAAAGATGAGAATAAAATTTCCAAGACAAAAACCAAACCAAAATGATTACCAGTTTAAGTTTGGGTATTTCTGGCCAAAGACAAAAAGCAAACCACATTGATTACCAGTTTAAGTTTGGGTATTTCTGGCAAGTCGACATCCAGACTGATGCCAATCTCTATCAACGTCTCCACCTGCTCTGAGTCGGGTGTCTCAGCATCCAGGGTTGGGTATTTATTATCAGTTTAAGTTTGGATATTTCTGGCCAAAGACAAAGAGCAAACCAAATTGATTACCTGTTTAAGTTTGGGTATTTCTGGCAAGTCGACATCCAGACTGATGCCAATCTCTATCAACGTCTCCACCTGCTCCGAGTCGGGTGTCTCAGCATCCAGGGCCTCTTGGGCTTCTTCCCGGAATTCCACTACCTTGTCTAACAGTTCCTGGAAAACAAAATAATAAATTGTTAAAACAAAGGCCAATTGAAATATATGCAAATTATTAAAAACAAAATGAATAAAAATTACCAGTTTGTAACTGCTACCGATAGAGTTGATGATATGAATAATATGGCAAAGGACATATTTCTTTGAGAAATAATATAATAACAATGATAAGAATAATGACTAATACTGTTGAATAAATCATGATTATTTTGATGAAGAAGAAGAAGAAGAAGAAGAAGAAGAAGAAGAAGAAGAAGAAGAAAAAAAAGAAGTAGTAGAAGAAGAAGAAGAAGAAGAAGAAGAAGAAGAAGAAGAAGAAGAAGAAGAAGAAGAAGAAGAAGAAGAAGAAGAAGAAGAAGAAGAAGAAGAAGAAGAAGAAGATAGAGAGTGTGTCTACCTTGATAAGTTTGGTTTCCTTGATGATACAAGGCAAGCCGATGACTTGTTCGTAGAAAGAGTTGAGTTCATCCAGTGTCAGCTTGGCTACGTATTTCCCTTCTATCGACTGTCTGTGTCTGAGGAGTAGGCAAGGAATAAAACATACAAACACATTTTATTGTCTGTCATGTCTTATATAGAGGAAATGCAATTGCTACCTCATTCAGTCCCTTAATCTCTGAATAAATAAAAACCATGATTACACATATTATAAGAGACCTTTATCTCAATGGCTCAGCTTTTTCTTTTTAATTCCGTAGGATTCAACATGAAGTTGTTGTTTGTTTGTTTGTTGTTGCTTTAGGTCTCTTCCAACAGAATTGAGGTTATATGAGAGACCGCTGAAACAAAAAAACAAGCAATCTAACAAAAATAGTACAAATGTAAATCAAAATCATAACCTAAAGATATCATAAGCTAAATTATAAATAACCAAGAACAAACAGGCAGAAGATTTACAGAAAAAAAAAAAATATCCCCTGTCAAAAATACAATCACAAACCAAAGAAGCAGGATAGGCTAGTGAAAAGAAGAAGAAACTACATCACTATCGGATCGTACACCCATGCGAACATCATAGGTATATGATTCAAGGGTGATGCTCCCATCCAACCACCCGCGATTCAACATGAAGGAAAATCAAAGGAATGTGTTCATTTGGACACAAAACTGTGCTTAACTATGTGCACAATTATAATCGTTCAATATTATTTTAGATGTGAAGAAATTAATTACTGAAAAGTAGACGAGAAAATTCGGAAACCGTAACAATTCGGAAAGATCTACATCCCTGATATATAAAAAAATCTATTCTGACCTGGTTCTGACTTTCTTGCTGACCAATTGACTGGCCACATTGGAACATTTCTCTGCCTCCGTGACCGCATTCAGCAGTGTCTGGAACAAGTCAGAGTCTGGAAATTTCTTCTCTTCTGCCTGATTTATCAAATCCTTTAATTCGCTCAGATCTGAGAGAAATGGGGGAAAAAGTAGCATTAATTGTCAAATTGAGATACAAAATAGAAATATAATTCTCTTTATCAATAGTTTGAGATATGTGTCTATATATTCATATTTCATATGAGAAGAAAATAATCCTGATACCAACAAAAGTTGTAATGTGATGCTAAGACAATAATATTACAAATTTATCCCATTTTACAAAACTTGTTAAACTTAGAAAAATGCATCTGACACACGCTGATTGGAATTCTCGAATATTACAAACATGATATGGATTATTTACATTTCTGCATTTCAAATTATTCTTGATCTGTCTCAGGCAACCAATTATAACATTTAATATCAATTTGTTTGTTTTTTGGGGTTTTTTTGGGTGGGGGGGGGGGGGGGGGGGGAAATATCCGAATTTGCTGAAAAAAAATCTGTATACATCCAAAATACACAATTTTGACCCTAATTTATGTGATTTACATGATACTTTATAAATGCTTTAAAATTGGCATAGTGTACTTCAATTCGGATAAATTTTTAATTGTGAGTAATAAAAATTATATTCAACCCACATATTTTCTCTGATATTACTCTAAAAAAATGTTTAAATCTATATCTGGACCAAAAAAGAAAAAAGAAAATCTGGCCAAAATTGACTTCCTCCCCCCCACTGATGAAGTCCAGATTTTTTTCAGCGCCCCCCCCCCCCTTTTTTTTAAAAATCCAGCAGTGATTGGATAGCTGGTTCCGTTAGATCTGGCAGAAAGTACTTCATGATAAGACATGCAAGCAATTGTTATTGTCTTTTTCATGCTATAGAAACCCACATTAACTCCATCTCCACGGGACCTTATATATAGCTCTCAAGAACTACCACCGTATCTGCCCCATACCAACCAACAGCCAATGTTTGATCACACAATCTCTACAACCTACCCAATTTGTTATCTCCTGTTGCTTCCAAGGCATTTTGTACGGCCATGTTCCAATTGTCAAATGACTCAGCTCGTATTTTGAGTCGATGAAGCATGCTGGGTAGCTCGTCCAGGGTGTAACGATATCGAAGGACATGGCGCGACGAGGAGCACTCGCATAAATCTTCGACGTGGTACAAGCAAACAAGCCGTTCTGTTTTCAATGAATCAAACCATTAAAAAAAAAATTACAATAATAAAATAAACATTTCAATCAATTCAATAAAAAGATGTGCAACTATTGAGAGTGCACAATGTGAAACAAGATGAATGGGATAAAAGATGCAGAAAAAGTACTCAATACGTCACTTTTTCACTTTTCTTTATACAGTGGAATCAGCATAAATTCAACATTCTTAAAGTCAACTTCTGCTTAAAGTCAACACCTCTTGTTGGTTCCATATTTTCTGTTCTTTGTCTAAGTGTGTTCCATTGATAATGGATAAAGTCAATCTTGCTTAAAATCAACCAATCTTTCTGGTGTGGCGGTGTGTTGGCTTTATCACAAGAAGATGCCCACTTGAAATGTTAAGAATGCGTATTTCCAAGAACAAAAAGAGAAAAAGTAACTATAAATAGCTTTACAAACAATAATTTGTCCTCACCATGATCCAAAAATGCTCCAAAGTCCTGAATACAGGATCTAAGGAACTAAACGTTCATTTTCAACAAGATTTATTGAGTCAAAGAAGCGAATGCCGCTCTGTGGCTGGAGCCAAAAATTCCTAATTTTAAGAATTTTTCGTAGGACTAGGCAGGTCTGCTCTATTGGGATCCCATTGTATTTTTTTTTTTTTTAATTTTCCCCTATATTTAATAAGCATTACCACATTAATCAGAATTTTTTTAACATCAGACATTTATGACTAAACCTTTCCTTAAAAAATTGAATAGAGACAAGATCTGTAATCCAGTGACTGCATTTCTTTCAATAACATTCCTCCCATTATCACTAACTAAAGACAGGTTTCCACAAAGACAGCAGTAAATGAGAACTAAAGCTATAACCACATTGCATTACTCCACACTTGAGGAAAGCCGACATTACCTGGATTGCATGGACAAGTGACGGAGGACAGAAAACAGGTGGTTTTACAGACGTAGCATTGCCTCTCATCATCCGACAATAACTCAAACGCTTCTCTCTCTGCCTGGAAAGTTCCCTGGAGAGTCAAGATGTTTTAAAAATTTATAGATAAATAAATGAATATATGAATAAGTCAATAAAATTATGAAATCAAACATACATAGCAGCACAGATCCAACAAATAGTGGCCAACTTTTCAAAGAGATAAAACGGACACCCTAACAACAATACCGTTATGACTTAAAAAAGCAGTACATTTGGACTATCATATAATATAATTTAGAATCAGAGCTTTTCCTATTCTTAATTTGCTAGCCAAAAAAACCAACATAATCCTGAGACATGCAAAGGGGCCATTTCCACACACATAAAGAGTCTAATTATTTTTTCTATAAATTTTTCTCAGATGGCAACATGCCACTGTGTCCTTGTTCCTTTCTTTATTTCACAATTACATTTAGAATTTCTAATGCCAATTCTCTTTCATTAGATTTCAGATATTAGGAAACTTGCCCAATTTTACATGAGAGCAGCAAACTACAAATGAGGTAAAAATGGATTTGGCACCACTTTCGTTGAATGAGAGGGAAAAGTTAATAACCACATCAAAATTAAATTGATAACTGTCATTCAAAGTTCAGACAATTAAAATTGTTCACAGGTTTTGTTTGGGAGTCCTGCTAGCTGAGATGGTAGAGCACCGATAGCTGAGATGGTAAAGCACTCGCAGACCTGCCACTTCACGAAAAAGGAAATCAGTATGACATTGTAAAAAAATCAGTATCTGGGGAAAAAAATCAGTATGAGACGTAAAATTATCCAATTATCCCCCCCCCCCCCTTATTTTTCCCCAACTTCCAAAATGGCACGCACAACGCCAATCTGGCAATCAGACTACTAACTTATTTAAAGATGGTGGCACTTGGAAGCCAGGGACCGCGGTGGTTTACCAGTACAGCTCGCTGTCGCTTCACAAAGGAAATGAAAACTAAATAACGCGCCGTGTGTGTTTTCTATCTGTGTGAGGGCATCACAAAGAGGCTCGCTACGTCATGTGATCTATCGAGGTATCGCGGGACGGGTCAAAGTTCACGAGACTTGAAAATTTTAACGTGCAACGTAAAGCACAAAGTAAACGTAAAAGAGAGGAGTGGAGGGCTGCGGGCCCTTGGTCACTTGGTGAAATCGGTACGATCGGCAAATAAATCGGGAAATCGGTAAATACGAAAAAAAGGTCTTGCAAATCGGTATGATACCGATTAATCGGTATGAACGGCAGGTCTGCACTCCCTTCACACGCAAAGGGATTGAGATTTGATTCCCAGGTTATGTCAAGATTTTTTTTCTGACTCCCCTTCCTGTCAACCCAGCAGTGATTGGCTAGCTCAGTCTGTTAGATCTGGTGGAAAGTACTTTGTGATAGACTATAGTCCTATCCAAAGGGTAGCAAGCAACCGGGATAAAAAAAAACTCCAGCTACATGGGCACAATGATTCCAAAGGAATTCATTTTTTGTTTTTGTATGTTTAACAACTAACACTAACACCAATCATTCTCCCCCTCACCCTTTCTAGAAGGTTCTTCCTCAAGTCTCTCTCCTCCTCCACCATGTGCAGCATGTCCTGGTGGGTGGCAGCAGCAAGGTGAAGGTCAAGGCTATCGGGGTCAGCAGCCATCTTACAGATCAGCTCCTCGTGGGAGAACACACATTGGTGGTGGAGGGATCGGTAGTGTTGGATACAGGAACGGCCAATGGGAAGCTGAAACCACCAATAAAAAAAAATTTTTTTTTTTTAATTTGTACAATGTGTCATCAACTGAACAAAAGTGACAATTAAAAAAAAAACACTAGGATTCAGAAAATTTCCATTTACTATAACATGATTCTGTTATCATCATCATCACATACAGTTAAGACTTTAAAAGTCAAAGCAAGTGCTCAAGCAAAAATACTGCCCGTTTTTGTTTTTTTTTTTTGCTTTTCAGGATTTTACGGCACTTGCAAAACATTAAGGTCATATCAGCGCCAGCAAAAAGGAAGAAAATGGGATAGTAAAAAGTTCTAGAATTACAATTAAAGCACAAAAGAAAAGGTAAGACAAAGGGGAATTGGTTCAAATAGGGAACAGATGTAGATTCCAAGAGCACACCGTCAAAGTACTTAGTTTGAGATCACCTAAAAGTCTCATCCAGACACAAGCACAGGTCCCAACTAAGAGGAATACACTCAAATGTTTACCAATCATATAATATAATATGTAAACTAAACATAATACAATGCATAATGGAGAGATGATTTACAAGGAAAATAATATCATCTCCCAAAACTATAACTATACATTCGACTGTTTCCCTCCCAGCCAAAGAACTCCGGCAAGGATCCGGACAAAACTAAGTAATCTCATTCCAAGACAATGACAGGAAACAATTGGAAAACGGGTATGGGGGGATAGAAGACACAGCATGTACCTCCCTGCCCACTATGGAAGGTCAGGATCCCCACCCAGAAATACTGCCAGTAAATTTGATTGGGGGAAATGTAATTTTTTAAAAAGGAGGAAATTCTTCCCCTGACACCAAAATTGCGGATTCCTGCAGACCCGAGGAAGACCATCAGCATTGACATTATAATACCAAATCAACCAACATCAAAACGTACAGCTAGACATCGATAGCAATTCAACAACTGATAACTAAACAAAATAGGAAGATGATAAAAAAATGCAACAACTCACCCAATCAGCAGGACAGAAGTTGACAGCCTCAGCAAAGTTGTAGCCCTGGTTGAACCCAGCGTGATAGGCTCTAGGGAAGGTCACCACAAACTCTCCAGCACACTGGTTGGTTCGAACAATCTGGAGATAGAATTTTTAATGAATATCGTTGGCTTTACAATTCTTTTCTCAGTTTTCTAGTTTTAACCTCCCGTAAAAATTATCACCAGATTTGGCTGGCAACAACTATAACAAATGTGCAGGAAAATCAATCGCACATCGCAGATCACCATTTTCCAGAAATGGCATTTTTGTAAACTAACTGCATTTTCTACTTGTGGAGATATACCGACTTTATTAGCCATATGTCAGCTTCTTGCCATATGATAACTGCTTCAAATAAAGTACAAAATACACAAGAAAATTTGTAGATGCAGATGAAAATGTATAAACCTCCAAAAAGATTTTAATATGCATGGCATTCATCTCGTGATGAAAACAAGCTCTAATAATTTTACATAATCTGAATCATCTGAAAGGAAAAAAAAACAAACATAAAAACTATGCCAAATCCACATACGGGCACTCCCTTGGCCATGAGCAGGTTGGGGTTCATGATGGTGGTCAGCTGGTGGAGCAGATCGGGAGAGTTTTCAAACAGTTCAGGAGCTTGTTCCTTCATCACACTTTCCAACTTGGAGGCGTACATCCCTGGCACTCCATACCACGATTTGGGCTCTCCCCTTATGGAGATAAAAAAATAATGATAGGATATAATTATCGTTCCTACTACCACTCTTACCTGCCTTGTTCATTTCATTTTGTCAGCTCTTATTTGTGTATGATACATGATGTGTTGATGTAAAGAGACAGTGAGCAATTCATAATTGGAAATAGGCGCTATATAAATTCATTATATTATTATTATTATTTTTAATATTTACAATTTCCGCTTGCGAAATTTTGATTTCGACATAATATCAACATTATAAACATACTTCTAACCAGAGATGCCACCAGGCAAATTTAAAAAAGCCTGAAAACTTGGGCGGACGAGATACAAATCAACGTCAAGGGCTTTGTAGGGATTTGAAAAATATCAAATTTGGAATATTGTTTCAGTACTTATTACTGCAATTGAGAGCAAATAACACACAAAAGAAAGGAGAGTTGACAGTTTTCAAATTGATAAAATAAGGTGCTGAAAACAAAATATAGACAAATTAATATCAATAGCTATCAGGGGTGAGAATGACTGGTCACATAAAAGGAGAAAATTTTTCATTGTGAAGATCATGACCCACCCATGCAACCATAACCTATAAATTTAAACTTCACTCAAATTCACTGAGATTCGATCCAAAATTTGTCTCGCAGCAATTTCTGACACGACTCGGAGAATTTCAAAAGTTGAAAGTGTAATTACATTTGGTGGTTGAAGTAGGGATGATGATGTGGTGGTGGTTGTAGTAGTAGTGGTGGTAAGGATGATGTGGTGGTGATTATAGTAGTACTGGTCGTATGGATGATTGTGTGGTGGTGGTTGTAGTAGCTGTGGTAGGAATGATGATGTAGTGGTAGTTGTAGTAGTAGTGGTGGTAGGGATGATGGTGTGGTGGTGGTTGTAGTAGTGGTAGTAGGGTTGATGATGTGGTTGTAGTTGTAGTAGTAGTGGTGGTAGGGATGATGGTGTGGTGGTGGTTGTAGTAGGAGTGGTGGTAGGGATGATGTGGTAGTGGTGGTAGGGATGATGATGTGGTGGTGATTGTAGTAGTAGTAGTAGTAGTAGTAGTAGTAGTAGTAGTAGTAGTAGTAGTAGTAGTAGTAGTAGTAGTAGTAGTAGTAGTAGTAGTAGTGGTCTTAGAGATGATGATGTGATGGTGGTTGTAGTAATAGTGGTGGGAGGGATGATGATGTGGTGGTGGTTGTAGTAGTGGTGGTCTTTTAGAGATAATTGTGTGGTGGTGGTTGTAATAGTTGTTGTAGGAATGACGATGTGGTGGTAGTTGTAGTAGTACTGGTGGTAGGGATGATTTGGTGTTATTTGTAGTAGTAGTGTTGGTAGGGATGATGATGTGGTGGTGGTAGGGATGATGATGTGGTGGTGATTGTAATAGTAATGATGGTAGCGATGATGTAGTGGTTTTGGTGAGTGTTTTTTTTTTCAGTGATAATAATAGCAATTTGTCAAAAAGGAGGAAAATGTCTCCGTCCATCGGTCAAACGCAAGCAAAGTGTAAAAATAACAGGAACATAGTTTTGTATTGGTATTATGTAATATATTACTATTACTAGTATAAATCCATTCTTATCATTAAACATAAATTTAGTTTTTGTTAAGATTTAATGGATGGTTGCGAGAGAGAGAGAGATAGAGAGAGAGAGAGGGGGGGGGAGAGAGAGAGAGAGAGAGAGAAAGAGAGAGAGAGAGAGAGAGAGAGAGAGAGAGAGAGAGAGAGAGAGAGAGAGAGAGAGAGAGAGAGATTTGTCCCTCCCCTTCCCCTTCAACCATCAACTTGCTAATCAAAGAACACCACTGGTCGTCTGTGTCAATTGTGACATCTGGTGCCATTCAGTCTGGCCCGACGTCATAAAAACGGACCGTCACTAAATTTCACGAGACTATTGCACAGGTGTCAAAATATGACATAAGACATAATGGTGATTTTGTGGTTTTGAGGGAAATGTTTGACACGGCAAATTTAGCGGAAAATTTCTGAGAAATTCTCAAAATCGCTGTTTATTTATCAAAATTTTTTTAAAAAAGGAGGAATTGTGATGGGGATGGGCGTAGATAAACTACCATTTAGGTGCCCAAATATTCGACCGGCGGTGACAGCCCAAATTATTCACTCGGCGAAAAAGTTCCGGCTCAAATCGCGATCGCGATTTTTTCTTCTTCTTTAAAAAATTTTTTTTTTTTTTTTTTGAATAGTGACGACGGACAAAAACCGGAGGTTCCGGATTAAAACCTGCTGGTGGTAAAAAAAACGGATTTCCGGCTAAAACCGGAAAAGTGGCATCCCTGCTTCTAACTGCAGACTTGATTTCATCGAGAGAGCAAAACCACAATTTTTTTTTTAAAGGCAGGATGATAATAAGATGTAACTTACAATAAAAATCAAAACTCATCTACAAAAGAATCCCTGGGACGTCCATATTTATTTTTTAAACAACTGCAGTAACAATAATAACAGAGCTGCCTACTTGAAATTTCAAAAATTCGTAGTTTTTGAGGATAAAAAAGATGAAAAGGACACAATAAATAGCATTACTATTACAAATCAATTATCTGCCCTCAGATTGGTCACAAATGTTCCAAAGTCCTGAATACAGTTTTCAAGCAACTAAATTTTCCTTTTCCACAAGATTTATTGAATCAAAAACGTCTATGCAGTTCTGTAGATGGGGCCAAAAATTCGTAATTCTACTACTTTTTCGTAGCTTTAGGCAGGTCTGCAGTTTTATCTTGCAGTTATTGGTTTGTTTGGCTAAAAGTGAAGCGAATACAAGTTGTATAATCGTGGGGAAAGGGTTAATTCAATCAAGGTTGTTATTGCAAACATTAAAAAGAAAAAACAGCAGAAGAATCGATTACTTCACAATCTCAAAATCTAGAATTTTAGTCTTAAGGGTTTGCAAATGAGCATTAGTGAAATAGCCATGAGTTCTTACCAGTGTAGGTAGTTGATGGAATAACTCCAATGATCTTCTATGTGCCAACAGAAACTAGAGAAACACATTCCAACATAACACCAAGGCACCTGCAATAGAAAGCATTTCATCATGATCAGATATCGTACAGATATGTTGGATACCAAAAAAAAAAAAACCTTTTTCAACAACAACAAAAAATTTTCTCCCCCAATCTAAGATGAGGACTGGTACAGAAAAATCCTGTAAGAGTTATTCACCATTAATTAAAGAGATTCCACATTTGTTACAATGAGTAACATAATCAGTCGGATGGTAAAAAGCTTTACTGAGATATTGCTAAGTTTAGTTAGAAGGTCATTTTTTTAAAAAAATCAAAAATGAGTTCTTGCCATAAATGATTAAATCAACCCTTTTTGTACATCTTCATGAAATATCAAAGCTTAATTTCACTTCTAAATAATTTTTACAGCTAGTCAAGTTGAAAAAGTATGAAATTGAGAAAAGTTGCTGGATACCTTTCCCATACATCTGACCATAACTTCATGAAAAAACACCTTATTTACTTCAAATAAAGTATAAAATGCTCTGGGGAGCATATTCTTTTAGAAAATTTTTTTTTTTTTAAATGCGAATCCAAAATTTTAACCTCTGACTGGTTATGTCATGCACTGACACATTTGTCATTCAGATGTCTATTGTCTAAGCAATGTTAGAAGGGAAGAGGTACATACAATTTCACCATAAAACAAAAAAGTAATTACAAAAATAATAATGATACGAAAAATATGAGCTAAAACTTCCATTTGTTCTATATGAGCTAAAATTTCCATTTGTTCTACATACCTTCATTCCAGAAATGTCAGCATTGATGTGACCCAAGACTGACTGTTCCAGAACTGGCAAGTTATTCAGATTCCATCCTGATGTGACATATTCCTGTAATACCAGAATACATATAGGTGGTCATCATATTTGTCCTATGAGATGAGATTATTGACTAATATACCTTCAAATTAAGTCAGGTGTTAAAATGTTGGACTGGAACCCTCAGGGCAGAAGATTAAGGGGAAGGCCACGGGGAACATGGAGAAGAATTAAAGAAGCTGATGTACAGAGAAGTGATAAGACATGGAACGAGATAAAAAAGTTAGCACAGATAGAGAAGGACGGAAACTGTTAGTCTGTGGCCTATACCCTGACCCAGGATGAAAAAGGCAATGATGATGATGATGATTAAAATGTGAAACAAAACAAAACAAAATTTATTTTCTAACCCGGCATGAATTTATTGCCATGACCATATGTGACCAGCCACCATTTCAAAGCAATCTGATATTAAGTCAGGTTAGACCATGTTAAAAATAGAATCTATAGTTATAATTACCAAGAGCTACCAGATGTGAGCTGTTTTCAGTTCAACTCTCCCGAGTGCAACGTCATTTTTTAAAAAGAAGGAAATTTCTCCTTTGACCCCAACATCATGGATTTCCGCTAGAGCTGTAACAATTATCCCCTCATTATCTGTTATCCACAGACCTGTTCAACGGATACTCATTTCATGATACTATCGCATTTCCATAGGTGTGTATTATTTGGAAAAATTTTACGTTGGCATTCCCCCAACTTTCACTCGTATTATTATTATCACTGAGCAGTCTATGCTTCCAACCGTTACTATATATACGAGTAAATTACTTGATGATGATCCGTTTATCTGTAGATAATTTTGATGTTTATTCGTGGGTTAGTAAATGAACGGATAAGATCCAAGTCTAATTTCCGCAGATCCGAGGAAAACCATTGGCACTGTCATATATATTTTAAAAACTGACCTCATCTTCTGGAATGAGATCCTCTGTGTCCTTGGTAGGAAAACCACTACCCATCTCATTGGCGTGGATGTCAGCACCGTATTGCACCATCACATTCTCTTCCAGGCTGTGGACCAGCCGCCAAAACTCTTTCTCCACTTGTTCTGTTGTCACACGCTACAAAACATTGGGGGAAGAAAAAAAAATAATATTATGGATCAAGGACATTTCAAGATGGAACCTTATAATTACTGATTTAGGAGAGATAAAGAAATAAAGGCAGGAAAACTTTGGACACTTGGATTTCTGGGTAAATTATAATATTCTATAAAAGTGCCCAGATCTACCTGTTTGAAAATTTAAAAATTCACAGTTCTTCGGAGATAAAACTTGTAGTTGCTATAGTTAACTTTACAGATCAACAATTTACCATCAGAAGGATTAGATAACACTTCAAAATCCTTTAAAAGTATGCACTCTAGTGTCAATTTTCATTTTCAATCAGTTTTAACGACTTAGAAATGCTCGTGAAGTTTTGAAATTGGAACAAAAATTAATTTTTCATAGTACTAGGCAGGTCTGCGTTTTATTCAAAAGTCAATACATAAAGTAGTCAGCTTTTCTACAGTTCATCTCGTTATCAAGCTTTTTTTTTTTTAATCCAACCCTTAACACAAGCACAAGCTACGTTGTATGAAACTAAAAGATCAGACAAAAAACATTGTTTCTGATTTTTAAAAATCATAATTTTCTCCAATAGTCATAGCATGAGACATGAGGGACCGACCATCTTAACATTAAACAAATACATTTCTACTTGTACCCTCAAAAATAATGCCTGCAATAAATCATATTGGCATTCAAAAAATCAATTTAAAAATCTTAAATTTTTTTTTTTATTCATATTTCCAAGCCTAAATGTCCGCATCATTTTGTTACAGGAGCAAATCAGAATTTAAATCAAGAAGCCTAATGCCTACACTTACAGACCTGCCAAGTGCTACGAAAAATTCGTAGAATTACGGATTTTTGACCAGCTAGAGACCTGCATAGACATTTTTGACTCTATAAATCTTGTTGAAAAGGAGAGTTTGGTTGCTTAGCAACTGTATTTAAGACTTTGATTATGCTGAGGGCAAATTATTGATTTGTAATGCTATTTACTGTGCACTTTTAATTCACCCCCTTGGAAACTACGGAATATTGACATTTCAAGAAGGCAGCTCTGCACTTACATGAACTGGCATTTTGAAGTAGGAAGCTTTGAAAAGATCTGCCATTTCCCCAAAGGACTGGAGTGAATACTCTCTCTTGCTCTGGTCAAAACCATACGGCTCCAAGGGCTTGCTGATGGCCTGGAGAAAAAGACAAAAGTATAACATAAGACAAGAGAGAGGAGGAGAGGGAGGGGTAAAGACAAAACGTAGGCTTGTAATGAAAACCCAATTTCATCTTAGGATTAAATAACTGGAATGTGGTTTGCAAATTACTGATGAAACTATTTTCCTTATTTAACGATACAGAGTCAATTCAGAACTACTGTGTAAGATCAATTAATTGTTAATCTTTCTTAATTTACAGGCGAATTTGCTGGCAAAATACAGAGAAAATTTTTTTTAAAAATAAAAACAAAACAAAACACAAAAATAAAAATTAATAATAATTTAATTTTTAAAAATAGATAAACACACACACACACACACACACAAAACAACAACAAAAAAATAATCTAAATTATATCCATTTTCAGATAAATTTAAAATGTTTTCACCACTCTAGCTCCAACATATTTGGCCATATAATTCTTCCTCTCCCCTCCTTCCCGAAATCAGTAATAATATAGTGTACATGATCAAAACCCCCAAGAGCTGACGTTACCTGTTTGACACAAGAAGGACACCTCCAATCTCCTTTGGGCACCTCTAGTAGCGGTGGTACAAGGCAGTAGGTGTGGAACGCATCGTCACACCCGTCACACAGCAACATGTGTTCGTCTCCATCCCCTCGACCACACATGTGGCAATAATACTTGTCAGCCTGGTTGACAACACACAAACAACAAATAACAAAATGTTCACTTTATTTACATAATCAGTAATGCTGCAACTTAATACACAGCGACCAACTGTTCAAAGAGCTAAAACAGGACATCCTAACAGACACTACCGCCATGACCTAAAACAGCAGTATGCGCCGACTATTATATAAAATATTCTGATTTTTTAACTTTTTCTGTTCCTTACTTTAATTTGCTTGTCAAAAAAAAAAAAAACAAACAAACATGCAAGGGTTATTTTTATACACATAAACAGACCAATTTACAATTTTTGTTTTTATACTCTAAAATTATTTTTCCCAGATTGCCAAATCAGTACAATTGACCACTCTGGGAATATACCCAAATGCTTACAAAAAGTATATAAAAATAAAAACTATGACAGCACACAACAAAGGACTTACAAGGAAAAGGAAATATAGGGGGATAGAAGACACAGCAACAGTGGCCTCACCCATCATGGGAGGTCAAAAGACCACAACCAAATGTCCAGAATTTCTGGAGACTGACTTGTACTGTCCAATGTTACTTTGACGTCAAAAAAAAGTCATGAATGAAATCAGAAACATACACAAAAGTCCATGTCTTACCCCTGAGTAGGCTCCAGGAATAGACATCTTCTGCCGACTCTTCCTGTTGTCAACAGCTTCTTCCTTATAGTTTGGGTCATCTGAGAGGTAAAAATTTGAAAGAGAGTAAGTAAGGGTGATGATCGAAAAAAAATGGTAATATCGTGTAACAGACGCCAATGTCTCGTTCTCCATTTTACGAGTTGCTGTTGGTCAGGGACCCTTTGAAAAGAATTTTGAGCATGTTAAGTGGATATTGCGCTATATAAAAGCTCAAAGCTTTAAGATACTGAGAGTGGCATTTGCAAGCTACCCTATGGATTAAGTCACTCAACCCTAGGGCCTTGCCTCCATGCTGTCTGTTCTTCCTCAAAAAGAAAAAAATTAATCTAAAAATACTTATTTAAACACTAGCAGAAAACTGACATGCACAGAATTCAATTCAACTACCATAAACATGTAAAAATTTAAAACAGTAGCTTTACTAATTAGCCTATAATTTGTCTCTGAAAAATGTACATAATGATGGGGTAAAAGTAACCAGGGCAAAATATCGAGCTAGTCCTAATTAGGTTAGGGTTGACCCAAAACCAAAAATGTTGGATTTGTATTCATGCGCACCAAAAGATTGTTTTTAATTACCCGTCAGCTGTCTTTTGTACCTTATTTCACACCAATAAAATGTGTGAAAATATTCTGCAATCGTTGAATCAAATTTTTATTCAATTTGATCAAAGCATTATTCAATGAATACATATTTACTAAGAAATGACAGGGTTTTCCTATGAGAGGGGTGGAACAAGAGTGAAACACTGGTCCATCAAAATGTATTGTATACTAGACTCAATTGGACCTGGCAAATTATTTACCAGACAAAAATTAAAAGAAAATAATATGACTAAATAAAAAATCAAAACCCAATAATAATAATAATAATAATAATAATAATACTTTATTGCATCCCAAAAAGGAAATTTTTTGTACAGACGTGTTATAATTTACACAATAAGATAAAAATACAATGGAAATAGGGTGTATATATAAAAAAAAAAAAAAAAAAAAGGAGCAGCTCTATAACCAGAGCTGCGCTTTATAATATGAATAATATCAACACTGTAAAATAGTTAAAACTGTCACTATAAATTGAAAATTGGCGATTTTAACCAATGTAACGATTTTACTCTCCCGGGACTTCATCAATACGTGGACTGCGAGACAAGGGACAAAAAAACATTAGATTTATTCCTGTGTAATATTAAAAATAGTTATAAATGTTTACCCGTGCCCCATTAGGTTTATCTGACCACTGCATGCTCTTGCTACTCCCCACCTACCGCCCTGTTTTTAAACGTGTAAAACCAGTCAAGAAAAGTGTACAGCTCTGGAACGGAAGTGTGTGTGAAGATTTGCGTGGTTGTTTTGAATGCACTGACTGGAATGTTTTTATCGAATCGTGTGATAGTGTGGATGAGCTAAATGACTGTGTGAGTGAGTATTTAAAATTCTGTGAACAGCTAGTGTCTTGTAAAAAAGAAATAAATGTGACCATCAATACGGCATCGGGTGACTTAATTTGAATGTCCTGTATTTCTTTCCTCAAAATATTTTTCGCTGTGGTGTTGTCTGATGATGGTGGAATGTAGACGTTGATGATGACATGAGTATATTCCCGGGGTAGATAATATGGTCGTGACGAAACAGTAATAAATTCAATATAGTCGTCACAATACATTTTCTTTATATGACAGTTATTGGGGTGGCACCATTTGTTGTTAATATATGTGCACACCCCACCCCCAGTTCGTTTATTTACATTAGTCCGATCTCCTCGAAATAGTGAATATTGTTCCATATTAAAACACGACGATGGTATGTGAGGAGATAGCCAAGTCTCTGTTAACGCTATTATGGAGGCTTGACGATAGTCACTATTAAAACGACACAGTGAAAACAGTTCATCAATTTTATTTTTCAGTGATCTTACATTACCTGTCACTACACAGGGTAAAAATGGACGAAAAGGCCGTCTGTTAAATTTTGTTTTTATTCCTCCTTTTCTCCCCTCTTTCTTACTTTAATAAACGATGTGTCAATAGTGGGTGGGGGGTGACACGGGTTGGAGGGATCGGAGAGTCTCTGGAGTATAAGTTATCGATAGGCTTTTGGCAGCAAAATTACAGGCTAAAACACCTTTTATGCTTATAAATATACTAATAAATATAAAAATCAGGAACAATATATACTTCACATCCATTTTGAATAAAAATTAGGCGTAAATTCCGGCGATTGAATGATAAATGAATAAAAATATGTGTAGAAAATAGGTAAACATTCACAACACGTCTGTTGTCGCCGGAAGCCAGCGCCAGGAAATTACTACATTTTTCCCTTAAAACATATTAAAATCCACGTCTGTACATGCAATATTGAATAGACTCAATTAATGAGCCTGCAAAATCAACATACAACATGCTTCAGACTTTTAAGATTCCAGTTTACCTTTGGATCCAGGCACGGCAGCTTTAGGACCGGCACCAAAAAACTGCAACTTCTTCAACTCACTGTTGGCGCTATAGTCCACATCAGGGTCCTGGTTTGCGGATTGAAAAATTGAAAACCGTTAGTGCCTGAGGTAAAATATTAGCCAGTGGAGTTTTGGTTAAAGAAATCCAAGAAAATAGAGATAAATTTATAAATGATTCTTACATGGCTGAGATTGTAAAACACAAAACTCATAGACAGTCACTGGAAGCAATGGTTTCCCAACTAAGGACTGAAAATGAAATGATATTACCAATGTATTCACAGCTACCAAACAATACGAAGACAAATAATGAACAAAGCTTAATAACAGATGATCGTTTCAAAATGTAACTCACAAAATAATAAATGCAAATAGTTTGATGAAAAATGATTAAGTAATATAAGATTGAGGGTAATATTGGCCTTTCGTAATCCTTCATTCATGGCATACTTTTCAAATTGACTGGACAATTCACTTTTTAATTGTATCACTAAAGTATTTTCAATACACACACCAAACTTAAAGTTTATAAAGATGAATGATAATTAAAAAGGGGATTAGACAGTACCACAGGGAAAGCGAAAAGCAGAAAGCAGGCTCATATATATGGCTCTCCTTTGGTCAAAATAATGATAATAATAATAATAATAATAATAATAATAATAATAATAATAATAATAATAATAATAATAATAATAATAATATAATAATAACAATAATAATAATAATAATAATAATAATAACAATAATAATGATAATATTAATAATAATAATAATAATAATAATAATAATAATAATAATAATAATAATAATAATAATAATAATAAAAGTTCAAAACTGTAATATAAAAATAAGAAAGAAACGAATAATAGCATTATTCACAATTTCCATTAGGCATAGAAGGATGGATGAGACATTTTAGAATTAAAATCTCTAGTTATGAAAATATAAAGAATGAAAAGACAGAGAAAAAAAAAAAAAAAAAAAATAACAAAAAAAAAACAAACGTAACAAAACTTTCACGCACATGGTTTTTATTAGGACATATAGAAAAAAATATTAGCAAAGGGAAAACTTTAATCTTAATGACCCCAAGACAAAATTAATGAGGGCAATAATGGAACAAATTTACTTTTTAAATGTGTTTTTGAAATTTTGTATAACAATTGTTAAATATCAATAAGTCTTGGGAAAAGTCTTAAGACGAAATGCTTAGAAACAGTAAAATAAATCAGCAGCATGTGATAACTTAGCGTGTACTTAAAATATAAACAAACACAGAACACACAACACAGCACATGACACAAGGTGAAATTACTAAGTCAGTGATTGGTGGAGGTTACGAATGAAAGATGGAGTGATAAATTATAGAAAGGCAAACCTTGGGGGTTAAAGCGGTGTCTGTTAGGAGATCTTTTGAAGGAGATGGGCTCTGAAATAGCCCAATAAGGTTTGTGTGTGACTTTGTACAGGGTTAATAACGCTATACATTTATTATATGGTGCTAATACCGATAATATAGATGATGTATGAAGGGATTTTTTAAACGTATGGGTCATTCCACCACAATCATGTATGCCCCTGTCATACTGTTTACAAAATGTGTAACTCACTCAACCCAAACACCGACTATATCCGTTGTTTACCAGGGTTACTTTTACCCCATTCCCATTTTTTACATTTTGCTGAGACGAATTATAGGCGTAGTATCAAATCTAATGTTTTTAGTTTTTACATGTTAATGATAATTGAATAAAACTATCTATGCTCATGCTCATTTTAATATAATTTTTTCCAATTTTGAAAAGTAGCAAAAGTCTCTAGGTTTGAGTAAGTTAATGCCTTGAAAACCAGACAGTTGCCATTCAAATTCATGACTAATTTTTAACACAATCTGGTGTTGCTTAGAATCTTAAATAATTCCAACAGGTTCAAATTCCAATAACTTCACTTGTCTTTTCACGAGAAGTATAATTCTACCAAGTATACCATGCAGTTAAAACAGTCTATGTTTCAAGTTGCCAATTCAGGAGGGAAAAATTTAATGAAGCCCCTTTCTGAGTGCTGAACTCCAGTAAAAAAGACATGATATATTTACTTTTTTTTTCTCCAGTTTAGCAGGTGATTAGAAACTATACTGAGGGTTTTTTAACTTACTCAATTCCGTAAATATACAGAAAATTGTCAACCTTGATATTTGCTAAAAATTGAACTATTGGGCATAGGAAATACAGTTACAATTGGTTCACGTCTCGTCCATTATGCAAATCAAACTCTCTCACAGTTTTATCAATGACAAGACACAAGTGTAAAAAAGTAAATATAAAAAAATATAAATAAGTGTTATTCATTCCATAGCACTTCCTGCCTCCTGGAAGTCTTTGGAGAATCAAATAAGGTGTACACTGAGCCATCTTTAAAGTGCTTCTGAACATCGTCCAAATGTGACGATTACAACAAGGCCATATTATATTATATATATATATATATATATATATATAATTTTAGTATATATATAAAATCTATAATATATATAATATATATTATATATATATATATATCAGGTCCATTACCCGCCAGCTCCATTATCACAAGAATTACTTATGGTACATGTCTCAATGTTTGCTTTTTTTATATAGAAATTCATCTATAACACACTACCTATGACCTAATTAAAAACCTGTGGGTATTTGTCTAATTTTGATGAAAAATAAAACAACATGATTGGGGAGGACTGACACATATATAATGATCAGTGCCTATATAAAACAGTAGAGTGAATAAGGTATTAATAACCAGCACATCGATGACCTTCTAGCCTCTGTTTGGCATTAAATCAGTGATCATGGCTTGACAACCACACCAAACAATCAAAACAATGTCATTGTATTGTTAAAAAAAAAGAAGAAAAAAAGGCTGATTTTCTCATATATTAGTAGCTCACCAAAATAAAAAATCAAAATTTATTTTTTAATTAAAAAATGTCTAAAATTTATGAGAATTATAAAATTTACACTTAACATTCCCTAAATTTATAGACTTATCAACTAAGCAGAGATTAAGAAACTGAATAATCTGTGACAGCCATCTATCTTGCTACACTATCCTTATGACACAACAATACCAGACGGAGATATTGGGCATATTTTGTAACACCAATCACACCCAATTATATAAAACATTAATATATTTTTTACTCTCAGTACAAATTTAACAAAGAACTTAAAATGTGAGCAGCTAGCATGTTAAAATTTATAGCACTGCACGCCTCTCAGAAGCATAGGTTAATTTCGAAGGCAATGACTAAATACCAAGCAAGATCATCTGATATCTGATGAAATAATTCTTAAATTTAAAACTCCAATAAAAGAGAGTGTAAACAAATTTGTATTCACAGAGAATATAACAATTAACTCGAACTAGCATAACCATTGTACTTTAAACAAAACAGAAAAATAATTTGATGTGCCAAATATTGTAAATGAACAATTTGCAAATCGCCAACAAGTGACTCACTCAGCAACCAATCATATTGCAAATGGAGTAGCCACAGTACAAAAAAAAAAAAAAAAAACGCTTCACAAGTCAGGGTCAAACCTACCTCTTTCAATGCCCGTTTAGATTTGCGTTGTTTATCAGATCCCATTTTGGAAGGTTTGTAGTCCTTGTCTGCATCGTCAGGTATCACTGGCTTGTGCTGAACAATAAACATGATTATTATAATAACAATGATAAAAAAACAATGATTTTATAAAGGATAATAATAAATCTCCCTGTCTACTCGACATTGATAGTGCAGCTGTGTTTGATACTGGATCCTGAGCTTGTTTACAGAGCACAATGTGTATCCATCCACTACTACACGGGCCAAAGCATTTTGCTTATACAATTTTGTTTTATGTTTTTAAGCATTTTAATGCACTTGCGACACATTTATGTCATTTCAGCACCAGTGAAAAGAAGAAAATGAAATAGTCAAAATATTGTAGATTTACAATCAAAGCACCCCAGAAAAAGTAAGACAAAGAGGAATTGGTTCAAATTGGGAACAGATGTAAATTCAAAGAGTATACTATCAATGTGCTTAGTTTGAAATCACCTTAAACTTAAAGTCTCATCCAGACACCAGCACATGATCCCACTAAGACTAAGAGGATCATTAACCCCCAATCGCTAAACTTTACATGTCGACAGTTGTCTTTGAAGGGGGTGTTGATTGGAGCTGAGGTAACACTACCCAGAAGGTCTCGAGATCGAGCCCTACTTCGAACACTTTATCATTATCTCTTGAGCGAGATTATTAACCCCAAATTGCTCACTTTGGACAACATAGGTGATTCCTGTTGGCATCAGACATTTATATATATTATTTAATTGATAAAAAAATATTCCTCCATGGAGTACCAAGGCGACAGTAGTTTACGATGTCGCGTGGAAAGGTGTTGTTTTTGTTTTTTTTAAATTTAAAAATAAAAGCCTTTTAAAGAATTATCGATACATATATAGTTATTGATTCACCAACCTCTGGTATGTGGTTGACAGTTTCTCCTTTTTTAAACAGGTGGAAGGGATACAGGATTCGTTCATAGTGGTGTTTCAGGGTCCCCCCAATCCCCCTGCCATGGGGGAAGCCCATCTTGGTGGCGATCTGTGACCATC
The DNA here is from genome assembly GCF_034508935.2 of Berghia stephanieae. Classification (NCBI taxonomy): domain Eukaryota; kingdom Metazoa; phylum Mollusca; class Gastropoda; order Nudibranchia; family Aeolidiidae; genus Berghia; species Berghia stephanieae. Next base: position 44,416,457 of record NC_088365.1, on the reverse strand, counting down.
TCCTCTCCTTGGACAGAATGTCCATCCCGCCAGCATCCTCCACATTCTGTGGTGATGAATCAGAAAAGACAACAAATATAGAGCATTTCATGAAAACAAAATAAGTATGCACAGATACCAAACCCCTTTATTTTTATCTCATGTCTTTTCTGTAATCTGTTGGCTTTCAATTTTCTTTTAAAAACTGATCACACATCGTCTTTCATAATAAAAAAATATATCTGCCAGAAATTTGTTTCAATTTATTCTAACTTTTCTTGTTATACACAATATATCACATTTTTACATATTAACATTATATCATAAATGGATTTGTAATTTATACTTTTAATTTATTCACTACATATGCATCATGAAATAATGTAGATATATTTTATAACTTATTCATTGTTGTAATTTATGTAAACCCAAATTCCTTATGCGCGAAAAAAGTTTATTTTTAAAATTACTTATCAATTTCAATAAAACTCACAACATTATCCTCAGAGACATTTTTTAATGAATATTTTTGTCATCACTGAAGTCTAATCAAACAATTACATAATGTGGTATGACCAAACGTTCTGTCAAAATTATCTTAAGTTAAGACAATTATTCAGCCTTCTCATTTTGACTTCAACAAAACTACCCCCTATTTAGAAGTTTGACTATTTTTCACATGTTTTGTGGTAACATGTTATAACATGTTTTTGCAGTACTTCAAAATTATTTTCCAGGTCAACAAAAAGGGAAGAAAACAATAATAATAAAAGTATGGTTTTGTGCAGTTAGTCAAATAGCATCTTTCGTACCAGACTAAAGAGCAGATAACCGACCATTTAAATTTATACTAATTTATCAGCATCATTACAATATCTACAATGGTCTTTGGCCAGAAAATCATCAATCGCATCTGATTCAGCAAAAGCCACTACAAAACAACAGAATGGCAACTCATCACAACCGGGCTTTCACACGAGTAGAGAGACAGCACCTTCTAAAGGATCTTCAGCCACCATTAGTAAAAAAAAAAAAAAAGAAAAAAAAAGGAAGTTACAAGTAGTGGTTCCAAACAATCATCTTGCTAAAAGTGAAGCATTAACAGCTGTATTGATTGGGTGTTAGGATTTATTAGAACTGTTAGAAAGTACTTGGCAATAGATTAGCGACTAATTCAAACTCAAAGGTTGTGGTAGCAATATCTCTGACTGTTTAATTTACATCTACAAAAAAAAAAAAACAAACAAAACAAAACAAAAAACGACCACATGGCTCTGAAAAACATTTTCTTTATTTTAGTTGCATAAGTTGACATTGATGCCGTGGTTTTACTTGTATATTCATTGGAATATCCGTTTGCTCATTCTTACAAAGTTCTACATGACTAACAACACAAGCCAGGATAATCGAAAGATTTAAGAAAGACAAGAAGAAAGTGAGAACAACAGTGAATCAATCAACAACAATCCAACAGTGTGCCTCGTACTAGTAATAATAATGCTGTTTTTCATTAACACGGATCCCTATAGCTCTGACTCGGAAGAGCCCTCGCTTCACATACAGGAGGACCGATTTCCATGAGATTTTTAACGACCCCCCTCCCCTGCCCACCATGAAGTGATTGGGTTACTGGACTATTAGATCTGGCAGAGAGTACTTTGCAATAAATTAGCGTCCTATCCAAAGAGTAGCAAGGAATTGCTATTAGTATTGTCCATTTCCACAATGGAAACTGGGATGAACTCCAGAATAATGTCCCTGAAGGACTACTTTATTTTCTTTTCATAAGCACTGATCTAACACAAACTTGTAAACCCAAACAACAAGCAAGACTGGTGGAAGCAACACTGAAGACTTAAGAACAAAACAAAGAAGCAAGCACCCATTGTTTTTTTGTCTTTGTTGTTTAGCAAGAGCAGCTTCTATAGAAACAACCAACTCAAAAAGCCATTCAACATTTTGCTCTTGATCTCCTCCTTACCATGGTAATTATAGTGGTAATAGTAATAGACATTGGGAAGCATCGTGATAGAAGAAGAAGACATAGGTTCAAATAGATCAACTCAAGACGATAAAGATAATAATATACAGACACTAATCAATGATGTTAACAAATGAACTGCAATGCAATCAAAATACCAAGAGAGGAGTCTAGACTTGCAAACACCCAAGGAAAAGACTACCCCCCCCCCCCCCCCCCCCCCCCCCCCCCCCCCCTCTCTCTCTCTCTCTCTCTCTCAAAACCCAAAACAAGCTCCATCAGACTTGATGATGTAAAATTCTTTTAATATTTTTTTACAAAAGAAGGGGGTGGGGGTAGATCTTAATGGTCTGATAAGGACAACGACCCCGTGCACTGGCTTTACAAAGACTTGAAGAGCACTGTCTTGGAAAGATGGCGACGACCCAAGATGGAGACCCATTGCAACATCGATCCAGTAATGTCTCAAAGATTAAGAACAAAAAAAAAAAAAAATGATGAAAACAATCCTCAAAAGACAATTAATTCTACTAGGGTATATAGAGAAAAGTGGGAGTTCCGGACTAATATAGCCGTTCATGGTTAAGGTCAAGGTCGTTGTTATCTAACCAGCCCTAAAAAGGTAAGGACAAAGAGCTACAGTTCAGAACGGGAGACCGAGACCAATTACAACTGACAAAAGAGACACAACCGCCTATGATTTAGAACACGTCATCGTAGACCAAGAATTAGAACTTTCATAAAGACTTCGGAGTTTGTTTTCACCACCCATCCCCCCCCCCCCCCTCTCATCCAATTAAAATATATAATATTTGATATAATATATTAATTGCCATGGGAAACGGATGGGAACTGACAGGTTGCCAGCCAATACGGTCATTTATCCCTATTGTTAAAGCATAATGAGGCATCAGTTAATTGTTTTGGTTTATTTAAACTATCTAAATGAATAAACACGATCCAATGTTTTTAACAAATGACAGCTGACAACTTTAATACCAGTTAACTGCCGTACTATGGAAAGACGCAAATTTAAAATTTTGGCCAGAAAACTCGTCCTTCTAATACCGATCGATTTTAATGACCCTCCATCTTGCCAAAAAAAAACAAACACTCTCAAACCTGAGACTTCGCAGGGTCTCAGGTTTCACAGTTTTTGCCATGACGAGGGTAATTTAAAGCAGTATTAGAAGGACGAGTTTTCTGGCCAAATTTCTAAATTTGCGTTTTTCCAGAGTACGGTAGTTAACTGGTTAAATATTCTACGTCCCTGCCATTTTGACCAAACTGGTGCAACCACCTGCCATCATCCATCACGATATTCCCTTAATTTGAATCCAATGTTAACCCGATGTTGCCCCCCAGTGTAGATGTGTAATCAAGTCATGAAACAAAGGGAGGAACTGAAGCAAGAGGCAGTGCTGGAAAATTTATTTTATAAAGTGTGGCATTGTTGGTTGGAGACTACTTTTTTTTCCTGATACTGCAATCCACGTCAAATTGTCCATTTCATCACTTGAAAAGCGAGAATAATCGTTTCTATGGTCTAGTTAATGAAAGAAAACACTGCAAAACTGAATCAGTCATAAACAAAAAGCGATTTTAATTGAATTTGTCTGCAAGAGGAGTCATGAGAAGACCAATTACTTAAATATAGCCTATCAAACTTCTGGTTGAAAAGATGTTCAGAAGACCAGTGCTTCGATATCAATGTCATTCTCTATAAACAACAAAAAGATTAGGTCATGTCTTGTACTTTTACGTAACCTAGGATACACAGAAGAGTGTTACAAAACTCGTAGCAGACGAAATGACATAATTGGCCTAGAAGAGGAAGCACCAATCGTCACCTTTCATGACCAATGACAAAGCCTTCCTACTCAACACCAAATGACATAAATGGTATGTGAAAAAATTAAAGTGTATGAAGAGTAAAATTGACTGATTTTCTTTTCTAAAAGATCCTAAGGCTCAAATTCCAAAATGCCATTCAGTTTCAAATGAATCTCAATAAAAAGTCAGACATTTCACAGAAATCTAGTCAGAAATGGTCCGGGACTGCGCACAGATTGTACAAAATGGAAATGATGAAATGGTCTCTGCTTGACACTCTAGCTCCAAATAAAAAGCACCAAGACATGCCTTTAGGGACTAAAATCATTGCCAGTAGTAACAGGAGAAACAGTAATAATATCGTACAACTGTAAACATATTCCAAACAAAAGCACCTCGACATGCTTAACCCTGTAAATGCATCAAAGACTGCAACGAATATGTGAAGGACATCAAGACATACACATGTCAGAGAAACACATATGCTCCTTCAAGGAACAGAATCATACATTGAGGAAGGATTGTAAGCCCCAATCATTTTGCACAAAGAGTTGCGAGAAGTGGAAATCATGTTTGACAATAAAATCAATGCCTAAAGATGCAATTATCACTGAAAGAAGGATCTCGCAGAAAAGTGGAATGGACAGAAAATTCTTGCAAACAATTTGGAACTGCGCTTACACATTGCAAGAAGGGGAGATATGATCCAAACATATAAAATAGTAAAGGGAATAGACAGGGTAGAGGCAGGATTTCTTAAACCAAACAAGAACATTCAGACACGAGGAAACAGCAAGAAACTGGAAAAAGAACATTTTAAAACAAATGAAAGAAGGAACTTTTTTTCATCTAGAATTGTAAATAACTGGAATAAACTGCAAGAAACCACAGTATCAGCAAAAAATTTGAATAAATTCAAAGCAGTGTTGGAGATAAGCAACATCCTAGGAAACGTTCAATTATAAAAATTGGTCCAATCATTAATAGATGAGGAGGAGCGAAGGAGACTACACCAAGTCTAAAAGCTCTATACAGAGGTATCCAGGTATAAATAGCATAATTGAGCACCTTCCTTAAATGCAAAGACAACACAATTGATCCAAACAGAAACAGCTGATAGGTCACAGGTCAACTAGAAAAAATCCATCTTTAGCCTGGTCTACAATTCGTTCTTACCCAGAATGATTTTATATTAAAAGCCCTTTCAATAGAAGGAAGAGTTTAGAGAAAAAGGATTCAAGTCGAATCAATGCACAAGAATACACCAATTTGAAATCGCAAACACACCAGAGATTGCATATAGCAACAATAGTAGTAGTATGTTTAAAAATTTGACATAAAACCCCCACCTGGTGGATCGGATACTAAAATAGAATATAAAGCCTTAACAATGAAATTCGAAGATCGAATTGATAAGAATTTGACATAAGGAAAAGTGCTGTTAAAGAAATCAAAAAACAAAAAATCATAATCACACTCCCATCCATACCTTTCAAAATGATCACAAAACTCCTAAATGGTACCACATTAAAACATTTCCCAATCACACTAACAAACTACAGGCACAATATTTCCTGCGAATTAGTATACACTCAGTCATATACAGTCACGCCACTCTAATCCGGAACTCCACAATCCCGATATCTCCAGATTGCCCGCGGATGGATATTTTTTTCTTTATTTGTACACTTTAGGGACTGATTCCACAATCCAGATGTCTCTGTAATCCAAAATACTGGGAACAGAGGAGTTCGGATTGGGGAGACATGACCGTACCTTAGTAGTATAATCCATTTGAATCACATCGTAAAACACAATCCAAGAAAGAATTCACCAACTCCACTCACGGAAATAAAAACTTTCTCTTACCTTGAATAAACTGTACAAATCCAAGAGTTTCCTCTCCACCGTTGGTATCCTCAATGTGCATCCCTTCAAGACATAAACAAATATTCGGAGTGAAGCAAAGAAAGCAAAGTTCAATGACAACATTAGCAGAATTTGAATGCTAATTCTTTCTTCTAACAAACCGTCCAAAAAAAACAAACCAAAATTTAAATGATTATTAATTTAATTAACTTATCTCAAAAATAGTCAATACACTCACTCTCGCCTAAATTTCACTTCAATTTCAATACAGATATATATAACAAACCTGTAAATCCCAAAAATTGTAGAGCCTGTTGAAGAAGTTTAATTTGATCCTTGAATGAGCCTGAAAAGAAAAAGAAAAAAAAATAGAGAGAATCTCAATTAGAAATCAGTACCTTTTACAACCACAAATTAGAATTCAAAGATAACTATAGGACGTTTTACAACTCTCAGAAGCTCACAACTCAATGGAAATTGCATTAGGGACAACTTTGAAAGATTTTTCTGAAATCTTCTCACCTCTAGCTCATTAAGCTTTTGTATCCTAGGGGTAAATCTGAATTTTTCCACATTAACTGCAAAGGGCGGCTGCCAATCCTGAAACAAAAGAAAGTTATGAAAGTCAAACGATACATTGAAGAAGATCTTGAGGCCAAATACTGAGTGATTGTCAGTAGCAAATTTGTGGAAAGTTTCTTAAAGTCATAAATCTAGCACTATCACTGATTGCTTTGTATTATATCATAAATATATAATTTGTCTACAAATAAGATGGAAAGTGTCCTAACGTGCTTAAAGTCATAAATCTAATTGCTTTGTACTAAAAATATATAAACTAGTCTAATAAGAGGTATTAGTATTAATAGTAATGTTTGATATCTATATCATAATGGTCAAATGCTGTGGCTGGGGATTGAATCGAAAAATATACGTGTTGCTTAATTACAGATCAGATTATGATTTTTAATTCTAAAAATAATGATTAAATAAAACAATTGTAAGTAACTTTCCTTTTTTTTTTTTTTTTGTTTCCATAGCTCAATAGAAGTAATTATAATCTACTTTTAAAAATTTGCAACCTATAAAAATTCACAACTGTCAGTCAGTTGGAGGCCATATTGATTAGCTTAGCCAAGGCCCAACCCAAAGAATAAAGGGAATGATGACTATGATGTTGCCAACTACAGATCCTGTCTCGCCTAACGACAAACTCTTAACTTCTAACGCTAACAATTTATTCGCACAGGAAAAAAAAAAACAACAAATTTTAAAGTAAAAGTAAAATTCTTTATAAAAAGTGATTTAAAAACAAAATTAACAACTAAAAACATCAAAAGCAGTCATTAAAAAAAACAAACAAACAAAAAGACAGAATAAGCTGACTCTCAACACCAATGGACGAAACCCACAGCCCTCTCCTCAGTTCTAAGTCTCCTTTGCCTTTATTATTAGCAGAGTGTGGATAGAGCAGCAAGCGGATGACTGCTGGCTGACTACAACTGACGTAGCCATGCCAGGGCTCGCTATCGTCACGTATTGTTGAGGCCGAATAACTTCAATTAAAGCAAACTTTAAAAGAAAGTGCTCAATTACGCAGTTTATAAATATTTAGCTTGACTTACTATAGTGTTTTTCATTGAAATCTAACACTTACCGGTGGTGGTTTTATCTTTATGATCCCACTTTGTAAACCAAATGGTCGTAATTTCGCTATGTAACCCAATGGATCGGAGAATTCCTCTTCGTTTGGAGTAAAAACAGGAGCTTCTGGCGGAGCTTTGAAGTTGTTATAAACATTCTCTAGATCCAGTGCCATTGCTCAATAAATTATAACTTACAAAGTCCTCACAGAATGATAGTAATCCATAACATAGAAATAAATTCACGCTTTTTCGTTGAAAACAACCCTATCGAACTTCACAGATGCTAGTGCCTTGTTACATACCAAACAGTTGAAAATCGCATACAAATATAGTTCGACTGAAAAGCAATTATGTCGCAAGTCGACTTTAAAAATATGTAAATCTAAAAAATAATCAAACAAAAGACTTTATCTTATTAAGTTGTGTTGAAATTTATTCAGATTCATTATTTGAATACCAAATACAATTATGCAAATGACCACATCGTATGAATATCGTCTTTGTGTATCGTAGGGTCGTGAGCATGCTAGCATTGACCGTTGACCTTACAATAAGATTTTTTTTCTTTAATGATACAACTTAATACAAATTTAGTTATGATTTAATTGAATATTGTGTTTTGTGATTAGATCATACAGATTTTTAAAAATCTCAATCTCATTATCTTATTTTACATTATCCGCACAAAATTCTTCACTGCGTCATTGCAACTGTTGACGGAAATTGAAAGAATGGCGTCTTTTCCAAACCCCAGGTTAGCAACCAGACTTCATCGAAAATGTTTATATTTTTAGGGGTTTAACAAACATTGGTGAATTATGAAATTAATCGAGGTTGATCCTTTCTATTCCCTTTGACTTAATCTGAGTGATTTTCGATCCCAAACTGTAATTTTTAGGAGTTTTAGCAGAGTTATGACCAGGCTTGATTTGTCATGACATGTTTTTTTGAATGAAGGGGCCTTTTTTTTGAATTTTCGTTCTATTCTTTCTTTTGTACTTTTAGAGTCTACTTTTATTTTTAAATGTTTTTTTTTATATTTATATTTATCCAGATTATTTGTCATATTTAAATTACTTGAATCATCTCTTTTCAAACATATGATCAATTATGCATAATTGCTTTTTGATTAGAATCTACTGGGAATGCATTTTTACTCTTCGGCTTCGATCCAAAGTAATCTTTACTTTAAAAATTGTAATCAGTTCAAGTTATAAAGTTTATAGATTATAGAGTAGAAATTGTGGCTTGTTTTCCCTGCCCATTCAAATTTTGCTCTTTCCACTACAAAAATTTCTTTAGTCAGCGAATTGTTGAGACATGGAATAGCCTGCCGGAAAAAATAGTCAAGCCATAAACAGCTTTAAAAGCCAAATTGACAGTTTCCTGCAGGATCTAATATACAGCACCGATTTCCCATTGAAGCCAGCCTTTCGACCTCCACAAGTTTGGTGGAGACCGATACAAAGACCATCAACGGGCCACCCCACTACTCATACTCATCTTCCTAATGAATTTTAATTTAAATATGAAAACGGGAATTGCACTAAAAGTTAGGGCATTCAGAGCCTTTTAGTTTTGGAGCATAAAATTATGTAAATTTTTATAACCACCGGCCAGAGCCAGAGATTTCTAAATTTAAGTTTACTATAACTATAACTCTAAATCTAAACCATGATTTTAGCCTGCAGTTCACAAACGATAACTATTGGTCACACAGGTGAATGTGAGAATTGTTCACAGATTCAGCCAAACATTTAAGTGTCCATTGTGATGGCACACGTGACCATCGGCTATTGTTTAAGCATCTGACCATTTCATTATTATTTTTAGGCAAGAGGTTTCAAAATTCGAATTTTACTTTGTTAAAAGATGCAAAGTTGGGGAGGCCTTTCAAAAGCTAGAGGAGATAAAAAATATAAAGTGAGTAGATGTGACTCATATATAAGGGAACAACACAAAACAAACAACGTTTCGGCCCTTGGCCTTCGTCAGGAGACAGTAAACAAAAACACAAACTCAGTCTCGCATCTCTTTCAATTATCTAGTATTTTCACCATGGATCTTTAGTCAGACGTTTATTTATTCAATTTGTCAATATATAGTAGCATTTTAAAAACTCTAGAACAAACCTTGATAGATTAGGGAAAGTTTAAAATTTCCTAATACGTATGACCATTGTTTTGGTTATCCCCGCCATTTTGTTTTTTGAAGTATTGAAAGGCAGTGCAAAGCAGTCCTAGGTTTATTTTTTCTATTAGGGTTAGCTCCAGGTCAGAGGATTTTTTTTCTATTAGGGTTAGTTAAAGGTACTGGGTTTTATTTTTTCTTAGGGTTAGTTGAGGGAATATTTGGGTTGTTTCCTTTCGCACGAGGAGCTTTCGGGGGACCTCCACTGTATAAGCTATCTGTCAGATGAAATTTGACTGTGATGGTACATTTGGAATATAGATGGGATTATCTATCGAAGTTATTGGCGGACTTTAGAAAGCATATGGTGACATCTCCAATATATATATATATATATATATATATATATATATATATATATATATATATATATATATATATTATATTTTATATTGTTTACAAACATTTATTTTTTTCAATTTATATATATTTATCTTTTGATAGAAATTTTGGTATTGTCATAGCAGCGAAGTCCTGGCCACTACCTTGCTTTGATTACCTAAGGACAAAGACCAGATGTTTATTTAAGTTGTAAAGCTAAAATTGTAGCTCTTTTTAAAAAATAATTTCTTCTTGTAATATTTTTTTTCTTTAGGTAACCGATTTTAGATGTGCCAGAACATTTTAGAATGAATAATAATTGGATAATTTTATGGACCAATAAAAGATAAACAAAACCTTATCTTAAACTCAAAATTTCTTTCTCACAATTAATTACAAGAAATCTTTTTAAAATTGAATTGGAACCAGTTGGCAACTTTGAAAATAATGCTCAGTGATTACCTGAATTAAGATTTTAGTTCAAATTCAGAGAGATTTACATACACAGGAAAAAAATTAAAAGAGTTTTGCGAGATGATAAATTTCACTTCAGCTGGAAGTCGCCAATTATTGCTTTACCCTTTTTTTTTTTTAAATTTGATTTGATGGTTTTTGTTTTTTTGTTGTTGTTGTTTTGTTTTGTTTTAAGGAGAGGGGGGGGGGGGGGATTTGTTTTTTGTTGGTTTTGGTGGAGGTTGTTTTGTATTTGAGTGCATTCAACTTTTGTATATCAATATTGAGAGAGTTTTCTTCTTGATACACAATACCGTGCTTCAGATCAACCAATTTATTCTTCCTCAATTCGGAATGGTTTGTTTTTGAAAGGAAGGTCTTCTTTTAATTATTTAAGTGAAAATATATATTTAAATTAGAAGCTGAGAAATTGGTTCACGTGACAAGACTCTGATTTTAAAATATGGGGGAAATTTTCTCTATTCTCTCTTCTGTTTTTTTTTAATTGTTTTTTTTGTTTTTGTTTTTTTAAAATAATTTTAATTGCTTTATTTTCAGGAGCTCCAAGGCTTCTGGTAAAAGTACTCGAGACCGCCTAGACCTCAGCAAGTTGAATGAAAGTATGTTTAACAGTGCTCTCATGTCAGACAATCGCAATGCAAAGGAGGAATCTGATAAGGAGAAAGATGATGAAAAGGACCCTGACCTGCCTGACATTAATGAAAGGCTTGGTATGACTTTACTCAAGTTTTTTTCTTTATCATTATATGTCCTAAGAATGCAGAGCTTCCAACTCCTCTGTTTTATTTTTTTCCCCTGGATTTTTCCTTCTGTTAGGGAAAAGTTTAAATCTATTCCTGGCGTGATTGATAAAAACTGATTTAACTTATTTTCTAGATAATTCGGTGATCTTTTCAATGTAATATGGCTATTTTTGATACGCCAATCATGGAGGTCGGGACTCAGAGGTTTGATCCGCCGATCCGTTAAGAATACATTCTATTTCTGGCATTTCACAAAACTAGACGTTCTCATTTCTCTCTTAATTTGATCTAAAATTTAAACAATATTTCTAAAAATTATTTGTGTGTATGTGTGTGTGTGTTTAAGTGTTAGTGCTTCAAATCATGCTGTGCATGGGTGTATTGATATTTTTTATATATTATGTACTTGTCATTGTAACGCGCCTAGAGCCTGCATTATATAGCGGGATAACTGCACTTACCAAATGGGCTCTATTATTATTATTGTTTAACAATATAGTCCTTAAGCATTGTTTATGGCATATTTTTATTGCACTTTGGGGAAACGACTTGCAGCTCTTACTCTCTTATCATTTTAATGAACCAGGTTGGAACAATAGGTTTTTGTGCTTTTGGCTGCGGGCAAAAAACTCCTGATTTTGTAAAAGTCTTATGATAAACAAAATTTCCCTTTATTCATCCCATAGGGAAAAATTTGTCTTCAGAGTCTATTCCAAGGGAAGACTGGAATAACCCAGGCATCAGCCGCAAATTGAGCTAAAGCGAGGTGGCTTGCTCAAGTCAACTTTATTCTTGCTGATACATATATATATAGTGGTGCTTGAACAAAAATTACTTTGAGGCGTTAGAGGTGTTAATATTAATATGGAGATGAAAGACATTATCAGTTGTTTTTATCAGTAAATTGTCCTGCTGCTCTTTTGTTTGTTTCCCCTTCTGCTATTACAATTCAATCCAATTCAATGTACAGGATTCATACTGTGGTTGTTGTGAAGATTCACATCATAAAAAAATTTTTGTGGTGTGTTTTCAATCCAGGCCATCTAAGACCATCAAGAGAGCTACTGGAATATTATCGCAAGAAAATCGCTGAGTATGATGATGAACATGACCAGTTGGTTTGTAAGTTGGAGGAGTACAGGGTTTCCTATGAGGAACAGGTATGTTGTGGCCATCATGTCGGTTAGTGTATTTCTTGACATACAGTGATTTTATTTTAAAAGGCTTATTAGCAAACCATGATCACATTTCAATTTGAGGTTATGGCTATTATTGTTTGATTTTTAAGCTATAAACGATTACAAAAAGAATGGTATCCTTTTATTAGTATAATTGTTAGAATAATTTATTCAGACAGATTTTATGACTATCGGCCAATGGCCTAAATTAAACAATAAGCATTTGGTTTGAATTAACAAAGAAAGAAAGAAAAAAGACTGAATAGAACTAACAGTGGCATGTTAAATTCTTGTCTAAGATTTTTTGCAGACTTTTTAACTGTCGGATAGTTTTATTATATCTTTATATTTTTTATTACAAAAACTCTACCAGTTCTGTCTAGTCAGAGAGTTCCAAATTAGATTTGAAGCATGAAAATGTTTTCATTTTATACCCTGACTTCATGGCCTTATCAAGTACATTATGCCTATAATTTCAGCATTGTCTTATTATACCTGTAGTATTTCTTTAAAATCGGTTTCTTGTACAATTATCCTCAACTAGATTTCCAGTTTTAGCTCTTGAGTACAGCCTCAGCCATATTTATATGTATATATTTTATTATTCTCTTAGTAATTCATTTATTTATTTCCCTTTTTTTTTTTTTTTTAGCACACTATGCAATGGGAACTGCGACAGAGGGAGGAAGAGATTGTCGAACTTCAAAAGGCGTTAAGCGATATGCAAATCTACCTTTTTCAAGAACGCGAGCATGTCCTCAGACTCTACGCAGAAAATGACAGACTCAAGGTAATTCTCTACAGATTGATCTAAAATTGATTGGCTTCTGACCTCTGGCAGTAAGATTGTGAGACTTCACATATTCAGTTTTCTTTTAAAAAGTTAAAAAATCTTGATTTCACCAGGGATCTACCTCGATCCGTTAGCATATGAAGCGAGTGCTCTACCAGCTGAGCTATCTGGACCCACTAATGGAAGACGTTTGGGAAAAACGAGTCAGGACAACTGTTACCATTGGATGGAGGAATATTAAAACTGGAATTTGGATTCTAGACTGGTGAATCCTACAATCCTTACCATAGACCTTTGTTCCTCCCGTGTCTTTGACTTTGACACATTGGGCCATCCAGATTCGCCATTCGTTTCTGACCTATGCTGCCATGTATGTCTCATCTCATGTCAGCTCCCCAGTTTTAAGGTGTCTGTCGACAGTTGCTTTGTAACAATGAAAATATAATGATAAGTATTGAAATGAAAGCTTCAATTTATTTAATGAAGACAGACACTGTGGACATTTTGATGAATTCATTGCGTTTTGTTGATAATAGGGAAACCCGAAACAGCCACAATATCTCTCTCCGTTTAATAAGTTGCATCTTGCCTTTCAATACTTATCGATATTTTTTTCCTTTAAGCTTCAAGCAGCAACATTTTCATCTTTCGAACAATTGAAATTTACTATACAAAAAAAGATGATTCATAGAAAAGATTTAGTATTCTTTGTTCTTTTGTCCCATCATTCCTAACACTATTGTTGTATGTCTTCTACTTTTTTTTTTTCAGATCCGAGAACTGGAAGACAAGAAAAAAATTCAGAAATTGCTCAATCTGGGTTCAGGGATGGACAGTGAAATCAGCTACTTCATGAAGGAGCCCCCAGCTAAAGCCATTGTAGAACAAAAGCACAAGCAAAGACCAACGTCTGCAAATACCAACAATAGTGCAGTGCCTGAAAAATCATCAGCAAGACGTGAGTACAGAGTATTTCTCTTCGTTTTTTGGGGATTTTTTTGTGTTATATTTTTGTTGGGGTTTTTCTTTTTTTGGTTTGTTTTTGTTTTTTAAATTAGAAGTCCTATAACTTCAATCAAGTATAAAATCCAAACTTATCCAATATAAAAAGTCTCGTAGCCGTCTGATGTCTACTAATGAGTCGATAGCCACTATCTTCATTTTCTATATTATTTTCTGCTATTCCAATAAATTGGATCCTCATATATTGATTATAGATAGTCATTCCTGCCATCGTGTATATAATGTCTCTAAAAAAAACCATACGTGTTCTCCAATGACATAGCTGAAAGACTGTTTTCTGATATTTTGACTGACTGTCAGCTGACCAAAGAGACTTTATGTGAAATATGTTCTATTTGGAATAGAGGCAGATATGTCATATCTTTTAATGCTCTGTAAATTTCCTCATTTTTCCAGATTTTTCGATTTTCGAGAATCCTATCCTTTGGTTTTGTGTCATCCTTCATGCGTAGATCATTTCCACTCCACCACTATCTTTGTCTAATGATCAGGTCTCTTCGAGGTCTATAGTGTTGTAATTCTGCCAAAATGAGTATTATTATGCATTTTATTCATTATACACAATTTTTTCTGAGGATTGTATATGTTATACAATTTCTATTATTGTCTTTTTAAAGAAGAAGTTATACACTTTTTTTGTTTAATTAAAATTAAACAGTTAAGTTTGTTTTATAACCTGGAAGTTCATGTTGGGAGTTAAATAAAATATTTATTTAGTTAGGTCAAATCAGATTTATTTGGAAGTAGATACTATCATTTATTTTTAAACATGGATTATCATATCAATTGTGCAGCAAACCGCCAATCATTGGAAATCATGCAAATCATTGTTATGTCAGGATTGCACATACTTTTTCAAAATATTACTAATTTTGTCTCTCCATTGTACACATTTTCATGGGATAGGCTAAGCAGTACTGGTGTTGCACTGCTGGAGGAGGTACTTTGATGGATATCTTAAATAACAATGTGAAATTGAATGTAAGCTTCAATTTAATACACAAAAATAGATAAAATGGATGTGACCGGTTTCCCCTTTATCAACAAAACAGATGAATGAAACACTACAGACGAATGAGATAATGTGGTAGTGGCGTTGTTAAGATGAATGAACAAAAACATTGATAGGCAGGAAATAGTATGCTCTTTTGTAAGGAAGCATGAATTAAAATAGAACAATAGATATATACAACTTACAACTTTTAGTATCACTGATGCTTTTGTCATAGCTGATTCGTATTATATGTATTTGTTTCATTCCAGCCATAACAAGTAAAAAGAAAGGTGCCGCTGCTTCAGAAAAGCGAGGAACCATTACACAACTACCCGAAGAAAAATACGCTCATGAAAATGAAATTTTAAGTTTGCAGGTGAGTGTGCTCACTTTGATCTTTTTTCTAATTAAATGTGTACAAGAGTCACAAAATATAAAAAAATGTTCTTTTAGAGCCAAAAGTTGGATCTTATTAAAATCACTGTGCCTAAAAACAGTAAAAGGACTATTTAACAAAAAAACAAACAAAAAAAAATATATATATAAATTGAGCTTTTATATAGCGCAATATCCACTAAACGTGCTCAAAGCACTTTACAAGGGGTCCCTGGCCAACAGTAACATTTAGGATGGGACATGACATCTGTCAGGCGATATTACAATTTTTTTAGACAGAGACAACACTGTTAACGGCCAGGTACTCATTTTACACCTGAGTAAGGTGATTGAATGTGACTAAATAGGCTTCTCCAAGGACTCAACTATGCGCCGAGCAAGGTTCGAACCCAGGACCTTCCGATCCGGAAGCGAGTGTCATACCACTAGACCACAAATAATTATGTTACTTATTTACACCTTGCTTTAGACTGTGTATTATTATCCATCAGAAACAACTTTTCCAATGTTGAAAGCTGGCCAGAATCTTCCAGCACTGCCACTGTTTTTGGGCCATTAGATTCATGAGATTGACAGAAAAATAAAATCCTGTCGTTAATGGCTATTGGAAAGGGGGAAAAAACATGCCGAATCTTGATATTAATTATGGCTCACCAGTTGACAATAATGTACTATATGAACCCTGCTGTATCATCAAGACTTGATGGCTTTGCATCAACGCGAGTTTTGCTTAAAAATAGAGCTGGGGGCTAGGGGTGTTTTTGTAACTTTATTTACAGGATTTGTTCATTTAGAGCATTTTGATTTCAGGAAAAATCATCCTCCCCGACTTTGAATCATAAAATAATAAAATAAATAAATTCCCTTTATTCATGCCTAAGGAGAAATTTTTCTTTAGGATCTATTCCAAGGGAAGACTGTAATACTCCAGGCGTGAGCCGCAAAGTAAGCTAAGGCTAGGTGACTTGCTCATGGCCACACAGCGTGGCGGGTAGTCAAAATGGCTACCTTTTTAGGTACATACTATAGCTCTTCAATCTTTTGTTTTGATCTCATCAGGTGGAGTCCTTACAGGCACAGATGGCCGAGCAAGCCAAATTGTCCAAGGAGAAAGTGGAGGCGTTGCTGGAGGATAGGAGGGTGAAGGAGGAGGAGTTTGAAACCAGGAGACAGAGGGATGAGGAGAAAATTCGCACTTTGACAGAAAAGTAAGCGAAAAAGAATAGATAAAAAAGAAAATCAAAAATAATTCCTCATTAATTTATCTTTTTTATATTACAGCAGAATTGACTTAATAAATGATAAATTTTCTTGATCTTAATATTTACTTAAACTATAGGTTAATATCCTTGATATATTAATCTTTTCAGAAAGTCAAGATCCAGTTTATTTAATTTATAAAAATCATTGAGGTATTTGTTGTTTTTTATTTTACCTTTAACTTCTTCAGCTAGAATGTTTTACATTCTAAATTATTTTTTTTACAGCAAGGAGGAGCCGGACATTTCTCTGTCATCCATCTGGTCTTTTAGTGATGTATTTTGTTTTCATTGTTTTTTTCTTTATTATGTTATTGGCAGAAGAAGGGTTTTGAACCCAAAACATTTTGTGTTTGGTATTTTTATTCTCTTTTGAAACTGTTATAGTCATTTTTGTTTTTTACTTTTTACAGTCCACAGCTTCTAGCAGCTTAGTATCATTTCAAGATACTGTCTTTTGATAAAGAAAATTTTAAAAATAAAAAATTCCCTTTATTCATCCACAAGAGGAAATTTGTCTTTAGGGTCTATTCCAAGGGAAGACTGGAATAACCCAGGCGTCAGCAGCAGAGCAGCACTGCAAAGTGAGCTAGGGTGCGGTGACTTGCTCAAGGCCACACAACACAGCGGTGGGTGATTGAACTCGGTACCTTTCGGGTAGGAAGCAAAGACCGTACCACTGAGCCACACTGCCCCTCAAAGGAAGCGAGTTTTGGTGATAAATATCTTGTATTTTCCCCTTTAGACTACACAAAACCCAGGACCTTTTGTACGACAGCACCAAGGATTTCCTAGAGTTGCGATTTGAAGGCCGGGCTATGGAACGAGCTTGGATGGCAGAGAAAGATCGCCTGCTTCGGGAGATGGACGTAGTCAAGTCCCAGGCAAATGTCAAGCTGAGAGAAGCCATTATGAACACTTCCATAACGTCACAGCCTAAAATAGACCCTGAGGAAGTAAAGGTGAGTTTTTTCATTTTTAGTTGTTGATTAAAATATATTTTTTAAAGTCATAAAGCTCATAGACAAAGAGCTTATTTGATTAGTATAATATGATTAAAAGAAAAAGCATTTTCCTTCTATAGGGG